>NC_034420.1:4647648-4997712 GCF_002078875.1 Numida meleagris
AAAAAAAAAAAAACCACAATGGAATGCAATAGATTACATTTATCTGCCATTAACCATTTACACAAAGGTCAAAATTAGGCTGGCTTCCTAACTGGCAACACACTATTGCCTAGGTTTTAAAAGCAGCATGGTGTAGAAATGGCTATTTTGTGAACAGCTATATCATATCATCATTGGCACTTTTGCACTCTTAGCCCTGTTCATAACTGTAAATGGAAGAAAAAATGCAATTCTGGCATAAGAAAGACTACAAAAGCTGTTAAGTAATTACAGACTGTTGGCCCAGTTCATCAGAAAACACCAATAACAATCCACAACACACCGCTTATACACGACTTGATGGGTATGGTTCAAGATAGAAAAGAAAGGGAGCTCAGGATTAAAATAGAAATGTACCTTCTGCAACCCCTACTGCCACAGCCTTATCTTCACCATGATGCAGTTTCATGGCTAGCAAAGAAAAGGCTAATGGCTTCTGGGAATTGAAAACCATATTACACACAAGTCAAAAGTAATGTAGGACTATATCCAGACAGTATCACATGTGCCTAGATTCCTTTTACTTCATGTAAAAAGAACTGAAAAGAGACAGTGACCCCGAGACCTAAATTTGTTAATGACACCTCCAAACTGGAATGGTAACAAGCTTTTTTTCAGACTAGAAGAGAAACTAATGGTAAATTACAATGTAGAGGGCATGACAGAGGACTCTGAATCAGCTTTCCTGTTTTTGCTACATCTGTTATGAATAGAAAAAGAATTATCCTCAAATGTCTAATAAAATAGGTCAAATCATTTGTTCTACACAGAACACTGTCGTTTTAGTATTATTTATATTCAGCATTTAGTTTTATTTAGAACATATCCCATTCTTATTTGGAAACTTCTGAACAAAATACTCACCCCTCCCATTCTGTGATAGCAGTTTGGGAGCTGAATATCATGTACAGCCCTGTCTTTGACAAGGGAATGGGAGCTTCCTTCACTGGGACTTCTGCATGGAGTTGTAGCCTTAAAATGACTGATAGCCAAAGCCTTTATAAAACTGATTGTCCTCTTTAAACTTATCTGGCTAAGAATTTTAACTGTACAAACTCAGAAATCGTAAGAAAAAAAAATCTGAAGACTAAACTAATAAAAATAGCTATATGAACTCTGATTTTCAGAAATGTAATAGCTTTACTTCAATGTAATGTTTTCCAAAATTAATTAACAAAAATGAATTGACTAAAATTCTGAATAAGTGAATTAAAGCAGTTTAACTACTACTTTTAAACCACTATAATGATTTTTTTTTCCCCCTCAGTGTCTTCATTTAGATACACAGTTTACAGTTTAGTTTTCTTGGAGGCACTGATAATTATAAGCATTGTCTCTACATGCATTTTGACTTCTACAAACACATTATTAAATTACTTAATTATGCATCCATGTGTTTGTTTTGTGTAACCATGCACATTTAAAATTACCTGCAATTGAAAATACATCTTGCATGTATTTTTTCTAAACTTCCATGAATTCTTCAGACTTCACCTTGCACTTCATTGTTACCTTAGGGAAACTCATATGTCCTTGCTTTCTGAAAATGTATGGGTGAAAAAAATAAACTCCTATTCACTATGGACAGCTGAGGTTGGCCAGCCACATATGTAATCTTCAAACGTATAGTCAGCATTGCCTACATTTAATATATATCATGCTTTCTATATATATTGAAGTATCACACACATCAGGAGAGCTGTGGAAGACGCTCATGCCCTCCACGTCACAGACAGAAAAACAGAGCTCTGAATGAGTGGTACTGTGAAGGCATAGAAGGATTACTGCCTGAAATATATCTAGAACTCAAAGCCTGCAAGAGAATTCTGTTTTTTGTCATGGTTGGGTAGATAATTCTCTAAAAAGTGTACTTATTTTTGATGGTACACTGGTACCCTGAATTTCAGAAAAACAACCTGAAGCAAGATGGTTTTCAATAAATACAATACAAGACTTACATCACTTAGAAGGACAAAACAATCTGAATAAACAAGTCTGGAAGTCTTAGCTTTTTTTCTCCTTTGCTAACCATTGTAAATATTGCTTCAAATTACACTGGTGCTCGCAATACGCAAGTACACCAGTACTGCATAGAATCAAGTGAGCACAACGACATGCTTGACACCCAATTTTTATCTCCTGCAATCCAACTGCAAAAGCACATCCGCTAGAATAAATGAAACCCCTCAGGTTTAGACCGAAGAATTACCCAGAATATTTGTGCTAGGGCTTCCAAATTTCGATTCACTAAACCAATCGGTGATACCACGCAGTGTTAAACGCTGTCTTTTTTCTTCCCTCGTGATGCAAGGGCATCCATTCTCAGTTCAGGGGAGCATTTGCCTGCTATATCTTCCAATGGAAAGCTGATTTATGATCTCCTAACACCATGGGACAGAATAAGTAAGAGAGAATTAATGTAATGGAGACTGTGGTAAATTTTCTTTAAAAATACCCCCCGGGGAAAATTCCCTGCCTCTGGAAGAGACAGCGCACAGCAAATACTAGGTTTAACCAGCAAGGCAAAAAATCTTCTCAAAATACACACAGTGAAGTAGTACCTAAACTTTATTTATTACCACAGTGACAAAATTAATTTTGATTCACATTAAACACCATAATTGTCACTGACTTCTGAAGTCTTATTCCTGCTTATAACTTAAGAAATAGACTCCTCCAAAAATGCTGGCAAACTTTTTTTCTTCTTCCTTTAATTTTCTTTTCCTCTATTTTACTTTTCATCCCTAAATTGTGAGAGTCCTCCTTCATTCGCCACAGTTGTGTCTCTTAAAGCTTACCTTGCCTATTTCTCGGGCTATTTTTTCTTCTTCCCCCAATCTAGCAATGTCAGATTTCTTTATTAAATATATTATATTAATAAAGCTGTCAAAATGCTTGAACATGAGTAACTCCTATGTTAATAAAACCTACTAAAAGCACGCCTTTGACTTCACCTTCATCTTTTCAAATTCTATTTTGTAACAACAAATAAAGTACTCTAAACCTTATTTCTAAATGGCTATTACATTTCTGTGATGGATATAGGCAATATGTATTTGCTAGTAACACCAAGAAATTAGATGAAGGTGAGACACATGGAATTAACCAAAGTAAAATTCTCTCTTGTGGTGGATGGCTTAAAGCTTTACTTATCAGAAAAGTTTGCTTAGAAGCAAAATAATTTTTAATTAGTTAAGAACCCATTCTACATAAAAAAACAAATAAGGAAGAAAAAAACAACAGTAAAAATACTAACAAATGCGAATAAAAATGGACTTCTAGTCCAAGTGCAAACAGAACATTTTTTTCTTTCTTCTGCTCACAATAGTATTCAGTCCCCTAAGCAATTCACTTCATCTTTCTCTCGTGAACTTTGTCTGTAAAATGGGAATGAAACCAACATAATTTATCCCAATGGCATAATACAAGAGGTAGAGTAAGACAAAAAACAACAGAATCCAAATGTCTCATAATTATTTAAATAGGATTTGGTGCATCAGGGTGATACATATAATATCAGCTTTTATTCTCTTCAGGAAAAACTATGAATAACTTAAAAGACGTATTTTTCACTCTTAAGCATTTAACAGAGTCTTCATCTTTTCCCATCTTGTATCATTTTCAGCAACACAAAAGATGAAGTAAATGCATTTCAAGCTTTTATCTTAGACTTTACATCCTGGGTAACTTTTCTCATTTACCACCTTTCACTGCAAATTAACATGCATATCAAGACAAGTTCATTATTATCTGGAGGCTTATTAAAAAAAAAAGAATTGCACCTCAAAGTGCCCTGTATTATCTACTGGTTACCGAAATCAGTACTGGGTAATTTTATAGTTCACAATGATTAGTTTGCTTTTCTTCCTTTCTAATCAAAAAGCTCCAAAAATAAAATATGCATCTTGAGTAAATAAATGATCATTGTCAAAAAGTACCATCACATTTGTTTCCCAAAGGTAAGAATGCTGTCTAGATAAAATAAATATAACTATATAAATAAAACTAGGATATGATTGCATTTTAGTGCTTCTAAATACAGTACTCTGGGGAGCTGCAGCTGAAAAATGACTCTTAGCATGTAACAGTCCTAATTCAGAGTAAAATGACAGGCGTAACTTACAAATCTATTTTAAAAATCCATTATTAATAAATTTCAAATGTTTGTAGGCAACATATGAGAATAATACATTACATTCTTCTGGAACAAATAAAACAAAGCTTAGCATATGATAGACCTGCTAACAGAAAGTCAGCAGAGTGACAGTTGCTTTGTATGCAGTCCTCATACATAAGAGTACAATAAGCAGTGTTTAAGTACATTGCAAACAAGGTGGCCACACAGCCACAAAATCATTGTAAGCAATTATTAATAATGTGATATTAAAAACTGTAAGCATTAGAATGAACATTTCATACAGTGTTCTCATACATGCTGTAGATTTCAATTATTAAAAGTTTTTAAAAAGAGGGGGGTTGGGGAGAGAAAGAAGGGTTATGTCTACCTTGCCTACCTACAGGCCCTGCAGCAGTAGTGTACCTCAAGCTCAGGTAACGCTTAGTCGTATCTATCCTCTGAAATAAATATGCAATGACCAGGAAGGTGAAATCATCATAGCTACTTCATAATATTTTTGCATTTCGTTTGATGCCTCAAATATTCTGCAGTATGCACTGTTTGTTGACAACAACTGAAAAAACACATGGCGTGTGTGAAACACTTGATTATGTTCATCACTGGCACATTCCTCCTAAATTCCTATTTAATGATCTAATTAATTCACAGTTAACAAGGAAAGACTTTACTCAGTACTATTTGTTGGGCAGAACTGCCTTCCAAGATGCCAGCAGCAGCCCCACGACCCAGGTCAAGGCTCCCTGCCACTCACAGCCACAAAACCATGCTGCCTGGTGACCCTGGGCAGGGAGCTCGTTGTGCCCCTCTCCTTTCTCAGATAAGGATTTCGGGTTCCTGCCTGTAAACGCCCTCTCATGCTTACAGGCAAAGCCTGCTAAGTTAAAAACTATGTTCTATTATGCAAATCATATATTTAACATACAATTACTTTGCAGTCTTGCACATTAGGTATCCAAAATAGATAGGGCTATATAGAGCTTCTGTCTCTCAAGAGCTGATACAGTATTTATGCTTGCAGCCTAAATACCTCTTAAAGACACAGAAAAAAACCGCACCAAAACAAAGTAAAACACGTGTTGAGATAAAACTATTTTCTGAGACAACAGGAAAAGGATAATATTTATGACAAATGTACCCACCAGTCGATGCTCAGCCAGTCTCCTAAGCAGCGGAAGAGAACAAGATGAACCTCCACTCCCTTTAAAACTCCTTACACATGATGTCGTATGGTAAGGAATATCTCTTCAGCCAGTTTAAGTCAGCTGTCCTAATTCAGTTCCCTCCCTGCTCCTTGAGCCTTTCGCTGTGAACGGCCTTGGCTCTGTACAGCACTGCCCAGCAGCAACTGTAAATATCAGCGTGTTATCAACACTGTTTTTCTCCTAGAATCAGACACTCTGAAGAAAACAATTCTGTACCAGCTGAAACTAAGACAACACCCTGTTTATTTATTTATTTTGCAAATTAACACAGACAACTTAATAGTGCTAGCAGCAAGATCATTTGGGAAAGCTCATTAGCTCTTCTTACACTGGACATTTGCACACTGAAGAAAAAAGGAAGGAAATGTGCGTTCTCCCTTTTCACAGTATGTCCCTTCACTTCTGCTGAATCTGCTGAGAATGACAGGGACAAGACTGGACAGTGTGGGCAGTGGGAGCTAAAAACAGTTCAGTCACATCACCTTCAGGTAAATAAGCCAACCACACACATTTCAGCCATCCCTATGCCTCAATTTTATTATCTAGAAAAAACAGAGGAAGGAGGAGTATGATCATCTATTTTATCTTTCATCACCACCCTTAACCTTTTCCAGAGTGGTCCACAGAAACCTCTGGGAAGAGCCGTGCTCCTGCCCTTATCCTGACACTGCCAGGTAACATTCCCTGGAGGCGTTCAAGGCCAGGTTGGAAGGAGCCTTGGGCAGCTTGATCTAGTGGCCGGCAACTCTGCTCGCAGCAGAGGAGTTGAAACTCGATGATGTTTAAGATCTCTTCCAACCTAAGCCATTCTATGATTCTCTGAAAATTTACCTTGCCTTTTCAACACTGAAGAGATTGCCACTTTGTTTAGCTTCACTAAAAAGTTTTGTTTTTTTTTTTTGCTGAGATTTTAAAAGCTGCTATTAGCAAGCATCATTTTGCACCAGTTACACGTCCTTAAGGAAGGACATCTAGCAGGAGAAAATCACGAAATATTGTTGAAAGGGAAAATGAAAGCACACAAAACTATTGAAATATTTTGCCAAGAATCAAAAGATTCTTACAAAGAATTCCTTGAGAGAAAAAAGAATTAGAAAATTTGACAGACACTCTACCACCTGCATACCCAAAAATATCTTCAGATTTTTGCAGAAACATAAAACTTCATGCATAACAGGCTCCTTGACAGTAACACAAGAAGCCACTTTGTACAAGTGCCCTCTCCTCTCATCAGCATTTCAGATTATGCTGTATGTTAATTTACAAGTTCAAGTCATCAGAAATTTAATATAGTCCATACAAAGATGTTTTTAAGTGTAACATGAAGAAGTTAAGTGATAAGGACACACAATTTGCCCTCCTGCACAACAGGGCCTGGTTACTTTAGCTGCTCAACCTGCTAGCAGCTTCTTCTGATCATTTGTCTGTTTGGTTTCATGGCTTCCAAAGATCACAGACAGAATTAAATCTGAATATTCACTTCCTGGAGCTGCTGACTATAGAAAAATGTCTTTAAATAGAAAGGCTGCAGGAGGGTAAAGTTTGTGGAGATATTTTAGCTCAACTTCTCCTTCTGTCTTGAAAGGTAGAGCGAGAAAGGCCTTTTAGATATCACCTCTTTGAGGAGAATTTCTCTTACAGGAGTAAACAATAAATAAGGTATTTAATTTAAACATCTCATTACGTATAAATCAGATAAACTAAACAACTGGCATTTTTTCAGGTATAAAGGTAGCTCTAAATCAATAATATTGTTGTACTTAACATAGTTTTCAAACATGATAGGTACCATATATTTATTAACTAAATAAAAAGCACGAGATGCCTTGCAACACAGTCATTTGAACTCCAGAGGAACAAATTTTAATTCCTATTCTGAAAATAGCTCTGTATACTTGTCCAAGGGCTTAATTTATTCAATTGTTTGGTGGAAACCTACTATGCATTTTGGTAACAGCAAATTTTTTTTATGTTACCCTATTTTCTCTCTTGCAGAGCGTTAACCTAAGTTACACGAAGAGGATGCAAGGCAAATTTCTCTCAGCTTGAGCTATTCATTTAATGCTAACACATTCCTCGTGTGAAAGCAATTAAACGCGTCTGTCTTGTGCCTGACAAATATTGTTACTACTCTAATTTCTCT
This sequence comes from Numida meleagris, assembly GCF_002078875.1. Classification (NCBI taxonomy): domain Eukaryota; kingdom Metazoa; phylum Chordata; class Aves; order Galliformes; family Numididae; genus Numida; species Numida meleagris. The sequence goes on from NC_034420.1 coordinate 4,655,171, forward strand.
ATTATTTGGAAGATAATGCAGTTTACAAAGAAAAAGAGGCAGAAAAAGAGTATCAACTTCACCCTCTTAAACTAAAGTTTAAACAATGAGAATACAAAAATAACTATGCTGGTATAATTAAAGTACCTTTTATAGCAGCAATCAAAACCACTCTGTGTTAGGAAAAAACTTCAGAGAAACAAATCTGAATTTAAATTAAATGCCTGGTCTCATAATCCACAACTCCTCAGCTGATCAGCTGAGCAAATTGATACTTTAGATCCAACAACTGTATCAGTATTATTAAACAATATTTGTGTATTTTACAACACAATATTACAACTGTGAAAATCACTTTCTAATTTTGGGTTTCCTTAATGGGCCGAGTAATTTTACTTATTCTAAGTAGCTCCTACACAAAGATCTCATGATCTGCACATAATCATCATGTTTTGGAATTCCAGAATTTCTGTTTCATAAATATCACACAGGCATGGTAAGAGGAGAGGTTATTTTATTTTAAGAAGTGATTACGTTTTCCTTAAACTGAGTACTAGCTTACTCAGCAGTAAATGAGACATAAATGAACAGTAAATTAGATAAATCCTATCCAATTCTGCTCTTGCAAACTGTAGAAATAGTAAGTAAACACGAAAATTTGTTAACATAAACCTGTTGATATCCACAAAAAATACCACCTAGAGAACCTATTTTATGGGACAGGTATACTTGGATCAAGGAATAACACCATTATTCTGTTCAAAAAATAAGGGAAGAAGATGAATTCAAGTTCCAATGAAGGACTCTGCCAGGCAGTAACAGCTTATAGGAGCTATAAAGTCAACATACAGACATAAAAAACAAAGCTGACATATTTAATAACCACAAAGCCTGCTTATTCTAAACATCCTCTCCACTATAGTCATTCTGGTTTACACAAAGCAAGAGAGCAGGTTCAGGGAAGTGCAGTATTACAAAACCTGCCTCAGTTTCTGTGCTGTTGACCTCTCAAAGTTCCCCAATACAAGATGCAGCTTTCATAGAATCATAGAATGGCTTGGGTTGAAAAGGACCTCGAGGATCATCGAGTCTCAACCCCCTTGCCAAGTGCAGAGTCGCCAACCACTAGACCAGGCTGCCCAGAGCCACGTCCAGTCTGGCCTTGAATGCCTCCAGGGACGGGGCATCCACAACCTCCCTGGGCAACCTGCTCCAGTGCGTCACCACCCTCTGTGTGAAAAACTTCCTCCTAATATCTAACCTAAATCTCCCCTGTCTCAGTTTAAAACCATTCCCCCTTGTCCTATCGCTATCCACCTTCACAAACAATCAATCCCGCTTTCCCAGCTTTCCACTTGGGGAAACGTTTGTGGAAGAGAAAGAAGTTTCAGTTTCCCCTGATCACACTGAGGCTCGGTGCAACGCAAGAACACACAAAACACATCACAACATGCCATCACAGAAGTCGGATATTTTCTTTACAGATCAATTCTATTGAAGCTATCTGTGCAGTACTGGGCCTCAAAGGCAAACAGTTGCAGGAAGTGGACTTTCTTCAAAATTGTAATATATTAAGGCAGTACCTCGTCTGTGATCTGGTATCATTTACCTCAACAACACCAGAACAGCCACTGAACAGTAACAAAAGGACAAGACACGTGAACAATGGCTGAGGTCCGTGGGTTTGCTCGGCCCCGAGCAGAGCAGGCCGAGGGCAGCCCTCATGGCGGCTGCAGCTCCTCACAGGGAGCGGAGGGCAGCGCTGAGCTCTGCTCCCTGTGACAGCGACAGGGCCCGAGGGAACGGGGTGGGGCTGCGTCAGGGGAGGGGCAGCTGGGGGTGAGGGAAAGGCTCTTCCCCACAGGGCAGTGGGCACGACCTTGGACTGCTCAAGATGCATTTGGGCAATGCACTCCAACACTGGGTTTGGATTTTGGGTAGTGCTGTGTGGAGACAGGAGTGTCGAGGATCCTCTAGACACTCGAGGATCCTCATGGGTCCCTTTCAACTTGGGATATTCGGCGATCCTATGAGAAGCTTCATTACAGTTTTTTAATAGTAAAAATAAGCACAAAGGTTTATTTTACTTATGAAATGGTCGAGAAATGGGCAAACAGATGAGAAATTGTTACACTAAGTCAACAAGAGAGAATCACATAAATGAAGTACTGAAGACATCTAAAATACAATCTGTTGTGTACACACTGATTTCAGAGAGCAAATAACATCTCATTTTTCTGTTCTGTGTTCTGGTCAAATCTTCCACTTTCAAACTCCCCTAACGACAAGTACATGCTTTTAGTCCTCTACGAAAACAAAATGATATAATTTAAAATCCCTCAAATCGAATGTTCTTCCTTCAAATTAGAATGCTGCTAGATCTGTAGGCAGTCTTATAAACCACTTTAACCTTATTTTAATTTTTCATTACACAATTTATAACTCTTCATTATCTTTGGATAAGACATAGCATTACAACTGTGATCCATCATTTCTCATTTTATTAATTAACCATAAACTCAGTGCTGGAAGCAGATATTGGTAATAATATCTCATTTTATTTTTATATTCGCTCAAAAATAGAAACTTAAAAACACATCTAATTTAGAAGCAAACCTAGTATGAGTGCACACATTTAGTTGCCTATCTATATACAAAAATTTACTTACTGTAATGAGTAACAAATTTAGCACTTGTTAAAAACTAAAACCCAAACCCGCAGAACAAGAAACCATCTAATATTATACCACCTCAGCTCCTTTTTAAGATTACTTAAGGAAGAATTATGTCCAGATTTCATGTAGTAAACTTGCAGTATACTGTGAATAATGTTATTACTGATAGACACTAGGCAGAGTTTTAGCTTTGCTTCAGTACTGTTCAAACACTTCAGTTAAGGATACAAACACTACGACAGATAATTGAATGATGTAATGAAATTAAATGGAATGCTACTGAAAGATTTTTTTTTGTCTTGAACTGAGTAAAATGTCTTGTAATATTATTTTGATAATATGATATTGTATTGATAATACTTAAAATTTCAGCTTAAACTGTCATCTTTAAAACATGGAATTCAACCAGAAGTAAATTTAAAAAGCAAGACTACGATGCTAGGGCACATACAACAGGCATGATCATATACTTGAGGGAAATGAAACTCATGAAATTTGTTCTACAAGATGGTCTTTTGTTAAGCTTCTGGCTTAAGTACCAAAACCTAAAATACTGATAATTTTCTTTCTGATACACTATTTTTTTTTTTGTGATTAATATACTTATGAAGACAAACTGAAATGCGTTACTACGCAGCTTAGCACTTAACATTTCATATAGGCAAATTCTGAGCTTGTTTTTAGCTAGCAGTAATCATAGAACTTGCTAATTTCCAAGTAAAAACAGATCCAATTATATTCTTTTCCATATGTAATAATGAAAAAAACCTACTGATAGTGGATATTTGTTTACTTTTTTTTTTTAACATTAGACATTTCATACTTGGTGGAACTGTTAATTAACAAATGAACAAACACCAGCTATAGCTTTTGAAAACATTCAGTTGTAGCAAGGAAAACAGAGCTAACCAGCATTGTAGAATACAACAGTAATTATATATATATGTAATAGAACATAACTATAAACAAGACAACAAAAGCAAGGCAGTTTTGTCAGGAATATTGTCAAATGTCACATTCAATTCATAATATGCAGTTTTTGACCAACGTTTAGAAAATAGCCTAGATATTAACTACCATGTTTTCCCTGACATTCCTTAAGCAGGTAATTCCTCTCTCCATTTTCTAGACTTCCACAAATTCAGCTAAAACTAAATCTCTTATCTCCTTTTTCCCTGCATTAACATCTTATTTTTGTATTTTCCTGCATGAGCTTTCTGTAACATTTTTTGACAAGGTTCAATCACATACAAATATCTGAGACCAATTCCATATCATGTATAAGAAACAGCATTCCTCAGAAAGGCTTTTTTCTAAATAGTTTTAAAAGATATCTTTTGATTTTGAACTGAACAGGATGTAGGGTTTGCCACCAGAGGATGAGTAGGAACCACAAGCATCTTCAACCCAAATATTCTTAAGGAAATGTAAGCAAGTAATTACAAATAAAACTGCTTACATTCATGCAACTTGTTTGGCAACAGCAGTACACCATAAGGAAAGCTGCTACAATTCATAACAGCATCTTGTAATAAAACAGCTTTATGCATCCCTCCCAAACTGTTTAGTGCTCAAATCTCATCAGATGGCTGAGTAAGCATTACACTTTGGGACAGTAAATCTCTGTTTCCAATATGGTCTACATTCACAGACATGTACTTTTGCATTCACTGTAAGATGCTTCCAGCTAAGCAGACATAAAAAATAGCAATATATGAAAATATCTACATGCTATTTTGCCTAGTCAGTTATCTAGACCGAAAAAAAAAAAAAAAAACATTAGGAACCTTGAAGGACCAGCAGCTCAATAGAAATTCACTGCTGTGAGAAACAGCTGATTTGATATTTGGATTTATAAACATGGAAGAATATGAAAGGGATATCTTTATACATGTCACTGTCACCATACACGTCTTTATCCACATAACCGAGGCATATATAGGATTGCTATGATATGTTTTGCATGTTTTAGAGAAAAACAAAAAAATAGGAAAGAGCTTAGTGAAGAACAGCGAATCTGATTTCATGACCAAAGATGATACTTTACAAGCAGATGTTTAAAAAGCTCTATCTGTTCATATGTATAGATAGACAGACAGAGTTCATAGAACAGAAGACTGACTCAACTGCAGCATCTAATTGAATCTGTAAGGAAAGAACACTGGTATTATGAATGTTCCAATAAAACAGAAAAAGACTACATGTTATTTAATGTCTAGCAACTGAAACCTGTTTCCAGAATCAAAGGAGAAGCTAGCTTCTGATTTTAACATGGAGTAAGACTTCCCGCAGAAACTTCACGCCACTGGAAACTGGATTTTCTATCTATTGTTGTTTTCAAGACTCCTGAATGCACTTCATTCAAGGATTACTGGGATCAATGTGGTAATAAACTTATGAAAATTAATGAGTTACTACATAAAGCTAGGTAACAAAGACGTTTTGGTCTTAAACTTTTTAAATCCAGAGAAAAATAACTTAGTAAAGAGACCACATAAAACATACTGGACTCTGTTTAACAAGTTATATTTGATTCCCATTTTATTTTCTCCTAATTTTGATTCCCATGAATGAATTTGTCTTCAGCATTTTCAGCATTTTGACCCAGTTCCAAAACATACACAATACTCTAAAAAAGAAACAAGTTTTTGCTGTTTTTTTTTTTTTCCTCCCTTATGCTTTTCTCACCAAGTACTTGTATGTATTTGTGTCCAGTCACAATATTCCAAAGGCTTCTAAAATATCTTAACCCTCCTGAGGTGTCAGGAGAACAAACAGGAATAAGAAAATAAATATAAACATAGTAATCATCATGGCAGACCAACTGGTGGTACCCTGAGTCTAGAATTTAATCCTTTACTAAAGTAATAGATTTTAAAAGAATGTTGGGAAAAAAAATAACAATTACAAAATAAACATCTAAAATCTGTTCCTGTTGCATTTGAGCTTGAAACTGACTCGTGCATCAGAACAGCGCTTAACCCATCTTCTACATGCTCCAAAAATACATACTTGTAAAATCCTTTCCTTACTTTCCTTAAGATGTTGACCTAAAAACATCTGATAGCAGGGTGTTTAACAATCAAAAATCCAAAATAAACTTCTTTCGTCAGTTTTAATTTTTCAGATTTCCAGTTCATTTAAATATTCCTTTCTTCATCTCTTGTGAAGAAGGATGAGGAAGATGTAGGGTCCAATTTCTCTATGCTGGAAAACAAGCTTTAGAGGCGTTCCCAAATTTCTGTGGCAAAACAAACCCCAATACTTGTGCAAATTCTGGTCTGAATAACTTGAAAGGACAAATTTTCTGGTACACGCTTAGGATGTAGTGACAAAGACGCCCAACTCCCACCCAAATCAAGTCTAAAAGCTTTTTAAGCCTGAGATACTCATGGTAGTATGTACAATTCCTTTCACTGGTTAGAGAACATTCAAAAACAATCAGTCTCTACACCAGCTTTTACTGGAAAACGCGCCCTAAAAATATCTGTGTTTAACTGCAGATCCTTCTGAAGACAAGAACCCTTGAAGGTGGAATATTTGCAGAATGTATGCAAATTAGCCATTTTTATTACCAGAATGAATCAAGAAATAATATCATTAAGTATTTTCATTTAGAGTATCTTATTTTGAGAAGTACATATTTTTTAATAGCCTTAGAGTAAATTATTCCTTTTACAATGCATTTAAATATGAGAAAGAGCATCCACATGGATGTGCCTAATAAATGTGCCTAGGAACTGCTTTAAAGAGAGACAGTGTGTATATGAATAAGGGTAGAAGGACTTATAAGTTCAAAAATTATTACTTCCACTATCCAAGGTCTTAGAATTCTATTACACACTTAAACAAAAAAGATTAGGAGAAAGAAGTATACAAAGAATATTTTTTTCCAGCATTCAAAGGCATTAGTCTTACAGGGAGCAAACCCTACTCTTCTATATTGAAGTACAAGATCTTGCTGCTTGATACAAATTCATTAACTATAAAACATTGGAAGTATTTCTCCTCTATGCATTGAAATGCTTGTAAATAGACCTTTGAAAGAAAATAGTTACCGAGGATGCTTTAGATTAAACTTACAGCTTCTAAAATTTTACTTCATTGACAGAATGTACTAAATTAATTGTTATTCTATTTATTCCTTTCTTTATTTTAAGCACTAGCACTTTTTTACCTAGGTTACATCATGTTCACTTAGTAACTGTAAATAGTTTAAATAATATAAATAAGTAGAAGGTAGTTTAACAATCATCAGCTAATGAGGAGTCCAATGCTGTAGCAGTAAAACAGCAAAAGCTCTTTTAGAAAGCCAAGCGTTTAGATTTTCTAATTTAAACAGTAAACAAATGCTGATTTTTAATAACGATCACTAGAGAAAAATTGCCAAGAATAAAAAATTATTCCCTGAAACTGTGTGGATACACATAATATTATGTCTAATATTACATCTAGCTGTTCATTGTTTATTCTACAAATACATATTAATATTAGAATAGCACTCTTTTTTTCAGCACTGGTCATATTAATTACTGGGAGTCCTCTGTCAGCAGCATAGTTTTGCAATGAAAAGTTTCAGAAGATTATATTTTATTATACTCCATCTTTATTATGCTCACTCAGAGTGAGAATCCTGGTAATACTTTAATTGATTACACTGTATATTTAACTTGTTGGTTGATTACAGTCTTTCCACAGAAATGAATTTTTAAATACTTCAACTTGCTGAATTGCAATGGCCATCACTGCAATGCTGAGTCTTCCAGGCTGGAACACATCCTCTAAAATTGAACATGCACATGCACTCCCAGAGGAGGACTCCTAACAGCCAAGATGCTGATCTAGAACCTGGCTCAAACAACCAAGCCCAGTCAGGATGATGATGCTGACGAACCATGAGTGAAGTGCCAACTGGTGGCCTTCTTGGCCATAGCGAACACAAAGTGATCAGATTTAAAATCCTCGGTGATAGAAGGAAAACTGCGACTTTGGATGTGCGGAGAGCAGATTTCAGTCTGCTCAGGAAACTAATTAGTAAGGTCCCTTGGGAAACTGCTTTTGAAGGCACTGGGTCCCATTAGTACTGGTCACTTTTTAAGTTGCACCTCCTCCTAAGAGCCCACTGGCAAACGTTCCAATTTTCAAGAATGGCAAAAAAGACAACCCTGGTACTTACAGGCCTGTCAGTCTCACTTCAGTGCCTGGTAAAATGATGGAGAAAATTATGCTGGGAGTTACTGAAAAACACCTGAAGGACAACACAGCTATTGGTCACAGCCAGCACAGGTTCATGAGGGGAAAGTCCTGTTTAACTAACTTAATGTACCTTTATGACAAGGTCACCCATCTAGCTGACCAAGGGAAGTCAGTTGATGTTATTTTTTCTTTTTTGATTTCACTAAAGCTTTTGATACTGTTTCTTAGTGTAACTCTCTAACATACACAGAGACAAAAACATAATGTGATGGGTGAGCAACTGGCTGGCAGGCCAGGCCCAAAGGGTTACAGTAAATGAAGTTACAACAAGCTGGCAGCCAGTCACTATCAGGGTTCTCCAGGGCTTCATTTTAAGGCTAGTTCTCTTGAACGTTCTCACTGGGCTGGACTTGGGTGTAGGACTAAGAAGTGTTTTGAGTAAATTTGCTGATGATACTAAATTGAGAGGATCTGTTGACTCCATCAAGGGTGAAGAAAGCCTCACAGAGAGATCTAGAGAAATCAGAGAGCTGGGTCAAGTGCCAGATTGCACCTGGGAAGGGGCAACCCTAGCTATACATACAGACTAGGGGATGAGAGGATAGAGAGGAGACCCGTTGAAAGAGATTTGGGAGATCTTGGTTGACAGCAAGTAGAACATCAGTGAACAACGTGTTCAGGCAGCCCGGAAAGCCAAGCATATCCTGGGGCGTATCAAGAATGTCACTGCTAGCCGGTCAAGGGAAGTGACTGTTCTGCTCTACAATGTGCTGGCACGGCCTCACCTTGAATACTGCATGCAGTTTTGGGCACCACAGTACAAAAAGGACATCAAACTACTAAGAGAGTGTCCAGCGGAGGGCTACAAATACGGAGAGCTATAAATATGGTGAAGGTTCTACAGGGGAAGTATGAGGAGCGGCTGAAGTCCCTTTGTTAGTTCAGTCTAGAGAATAGGAGATTGAGGAGAGCAATCATCGTGGCCTATGGCTTCCTCACAGGAGAGCAGAGGAGCAGGCACTGATCTCCTCTCTTTGGTGACCAGCAAAAGGACTTGAGGGAACAGCATGAAGCTGCTATAGGGCAGAGTAGGGTTGGTTATCAGGAAAAGGTTCTTCACTGAGAGTCGCTGGGCACAGGAATAGGTTCCCCAGGGAAGTGGTCATGGCACCAAGCTTTCCAAGGATTATTCCTTTTAATTACTATTATAATAGAAATTTTGAATTTTACATTAATAAACATACTGGGTAATTTTATGAGACTAATTTATAAGCGCCATCACTACACAGTACCTTTTTTCTAACTCATCTTCATATACTTAGAGTGTCTAATAGGATATAAAAGGCACTTTTTAAAGTAGAAGCAAATAAAAAAAATGAGCTGATTACAGAAAGGTATGGTCAGTTCTCTGCAAGCAAAAAGAGATACAATGACATATAGAAAGCAAGATCTGGGGCTAAAAAAAAATCAAAATATTTTAGAATGCTGGGTCCAGTTTAATATCATTGTACTATTCAGGCTTACTTTTAGTAACTCCAAGCATATATTCTATTTGTTCTTAAATTTCATAGCAGAGATTTACTGCTAAACTAGATCTGACCTGAGAATGAGAAAGCAGTCAATTCAGTCTAAGTACTGGCTAATAAATTTTGCATCAGATGAAGCCTGGCATTTGGATCAAGTTGAAATACAAAACCTGTGAGCTATGAATGCCAAGTGAGGAACTGTGGAATAGTAATGTTTGCAATCATCCATTTGAAATCCAGTTTAAACTCCAACAACTCTGTAGAGAGAGTTCTTTTAAGCTCAGTCTGGTTACAAAGCATACATGAAGAAAGGTTGCCTTTCAAAGCAACCTCTTTAAAGAACGGCTTTCCAAAAACTACTTTTTTTGTCTTAAAGGAGATCTAACTTCATTCACTGTGCTGTGTCAGCAGATGAAGTAAAAAAAGTTATTTTCTTTTTGAAAAGTACATGATCGAGTATAGTAATTGGTTCTCTTTGGTGGAAAAATACCTGGCATACAGAAAAATTCACACATTACCAGAAGATGGTAGAATATTTCAAATATTCAGAGGTGTCAGAACTATTGTCAAGCTTTTGACATATCCTAGCATAAAGTAGAAAAGTTCCTATTCATCTTAAAATACTGCATTCAGAAAGGACTCCTCAACTTTTATGAAAACTTGTAAGGTTAGAATGCTCTTTAATCCACTGAAGGACTGAATTTTTCAAATCGATTGACTAGTGAATATGCAGTGCAGCTACTGGATGACAAATATATGAGGGCTGCTCTGAAAGTAATGCCTCCTATTTTATTACGGAGGCCCACAATGTCAGAGGCGGATGCTGATGGAATGGCAGTAGAGGGACAATCTGACAAAATGGCATCCATCATGGAACACAATAATGCCACACCCCATACCAGTTTGAAGACCATGGAGTACATTGCCAATCTTGGCTGGACTGTCCTATCGCATCCAGCCATACAGTCCAGATTTGGCACCTTCTGACTTCCATCTAATTGGGATAATGAAAGATGGACTGAGCAGGTGATATTTTTCTGGCAACTATGCCATGATAGCAGCTGTGACATTCCACCATGACATGGCCACCTCCGCTGGTGCAGATTTTTCAACTGCGGCACACAGGCTCTTGTTCATGGTTAGTTAAAATGCATAGCTAATGGCAGTGACTATGTTGAAAAACAGTGTTTTGTAGCTGAGAATTTACCCTATCAAATAGTGTTACAGTGCTATTTGTAATTGTTGCAGTTTCCATGGAAAAAAATATGAGGCATTACTGTTAGAGCAACATATATTTTCTACTTTCGGAAAAATCTTAGACAAACTAAGAGCTCAAGTGTGCACTGGACCTGGAGTTTTAGCCAAGAATCTAAAAATCTGTTCTGTCTTTTATAGCAGAATAATAAAAAACTGTCGACAGACTATTTATTTTAAACAAGTTTATTTCCTAAAGAATCTAATCCCATCAAAGCACCTACTCAAATTTAGAATAAATTTACACATATAAATTTCTAGATGTCTGCAGCTGGAATCTGTGTAAGATGTAATGAACAGTATTTCCTACTATATGAATCATACTTTCATCCATATAAAATGAATGGATAAAAAAACAACAGGTCCCAAATCTTAACAAAGATATACTCTCCAGCTTCTCAAATTTCAAGTCAGTAAATAACTTTACAAATAGACAGAACCTGAGTTTTCAAACATGAAGAATCATCATACAAAATTATTTTCTGAAAAATGTGTTTTCTACACTTAATAAAATCGGACAAGTAAGGAGTTCCTGCTTTTATTATTTGGCAAAAAAATTACTTTGGCTCCCTAAACTAAACTTTATTCATCTAGATATAACAACACAGACTAGAAGAAAAAAGTCCTTGGAGCATTTCAATTTGCACTCCCCTTCATAAATAGGGCAGATAAGAACACATTAAGAGCAGGAGGAGGATGAGCAGTTGTCAAATCAGTAATCAAGAGAAAAAGAACACCCTCATGAAATGCCGAATAATGACCTGGAAACTAAAATAAGGCACTTAAGCTGAAGCATCAATCATCCAGATAGGGAAAAGTAATATTTAGATGACTCTTGTACACAGAGTCTGAACAAACCACAATGAAAATAGCTTCAGTAGCTCATACGATCCAGCTGCAGTTTGATGCGTTATCTCCAGGTAAATACATCTAAGCAAAAAAGACCCTACAAGAGTAGAGATTACCTCTGAAAAGAGATCTGGATGTTTGATAGAGAAAGCACAATGCAAACACTTTAAAATGTCTGTACACATACGCAAGCAAAACAAGGGATTAGATGAGAGTTTAATTAAGGATGCAAATTAATAGATATTTTGATTTAAAGGTTAAGGCAGACACTGACTGCTGGCAGAATGCTTTGAACAAGTTGTATGACATGATGTGAAGTACAAAAAATGACCTTTTATTAGACAGGAGCTCATGGAATGATCTCCACAGAGAAGTGGGATAACCTCCTAGAATTTCCTGAGTCACATAAAACACAGTAGTCACAATACTAGAAATGTGTAGTAGAGCTCAATCATGTGCCATTAACACATACATACATGAAATAATAGAATTTTAGCAATTAAAGATGTACTAGATAATTTGCCTTCTGTTGAGGGGGCAGAAGAGAGCTATACCTTTATGCTTCCAAACTGCCTATATCTTCTTACAACTAATTCTTAATTGAAATTAAGCAAAGTAATTTATTTTAAAAGCAACCATGTCTAATTATTGACTGAGGGACAGTTTAATCAGGCTATTTGGTCACATTAACCAGATGTTCAAATGCTGTTCCTGCGAAACAATGTTCACTAATAGTTTCAACACATAGACTTCTGATCTAAAAGACAAGTAAATACCAGAATGACAGTAAACCTTTGTGCGTGCATGTTTGTGTGTAGTGCAAAAACATATAAAGATAGGAAAGGAGGTTTCTTCAACTGAAAACATTTAGACTGTTCATTCATTCATTGGATGTAACACATTTAAAGAGAGGAGTATTTTGTAAAATAGGAGATAACAGCCTTGCCTACAAGTTCACACAGACAGGTTATTTCAAATACTAGTTCTAGTATCCCAGTGTTGCGGTAACATAGCTGATTATAAAAGTAATGGTACTCCTCCCACTTTTGAAGAGATGAAAGGTAAGCAGTAAGAGTAAGAAGTAACAAAATGAAGTCAGGTGAAAACAGCACTCCACCATCCTCAAATTGAAATTGAAACACATCCATTTGTTTCATTAGAACTCCCTACAGCACTAGTGCAGTACATCAGATAACTAACAGATAACTAACATAATCTAGCAAAGATCACTGAAGAATAAAACAGTTCTGAAGTAAAACAGTCTTTAAACATACCTTGCCTTGGAAACTCATCCGACTCCCTGTGAACCAGGTCAGAAACTCGGTTTCCATAGTGCATCCTGGTGTCATGATCATATGCTTTCAGAGTCTCACTTGAGCTGTAGGACTTCTGAGTTGGTACTCTGCAGTCTTCACTGTCCAGTGAAGAACTAGTATAGCGACATTCCTTCCCACACCGGCCCCTTGTCAAAGAGCGGTGTCTTCGATCTTTTATATCCATTATTCTGTGTCAGGTCGAATGTTTTCTGAAAAGCCACACTTATGGTTGGGATCAGTCACTATCACCTGAAAAAAAAAGAAAGAATAACAGTGAGTAATAGTGCTTGGACATCTAGTTTTATTCTATTTTCCTTGACAAATCATTGTTAAAAAGAAAATACAGCACAACTTGAGAGAAAATATCCACACCAAATAAACCTAGAAATTGAAATAATCGACCTGAATACAATGGTAGGGAAAAAATAATAAGAAATTAAATTGAGTATCAGAATTGCATTTTATCTAAATGATCATCTTACCGAAGAGCTTAAAATACAATGATAAATCAAAACTGGTTATCTTTTTGATTTCTGAATGAGCAGTGATAACAATATGGAACTGACAACATAGTATTTGCTCCTGTTATGCAACAATAAAAAAGATAAGCAGACTCAGACCATTTAAATATTTCCTTTCTTCCTGCAGGACTGCTTGCAATTAAGCATGCAGGAAACTTGCAAATTGAAGAGCATTCCCATTTAGTATTAACGCATAACAATTGCATACATTATCCTTTAACAATGCATTCACAAGCAGAAACCAGTTTTACTGCCCTTGGTTGAAGAGAACTAAGGCCCTATTCTGAAAAACAGCTCAGATTGGGTATCTCCTGAGACCCTTCCCAGCCTCGACATTTTGGCATTTCTACGACTCTCTGAACACACTGTGGGAAGTGTCTGCTCTCATGACCCACAGAATGTGATCATCTTCACTGTCCCTCAGGATGACCATTTACCCATCTCAGCAGTTGGAGATCTTCAAAATTCTACAAATATCTTCTTGTTCAATGGACCATAAAGAGAGATTCTTGTAGTCTACTTAATTAGGACATCCTTACTGAGGCATAGATGCTTTAATATATGCACAGTTAGCATGCATAGACTGCAAAACGAAAGATGCTGTAGAAAGCAAGAAATACATCAAGTTTGAGCTCCCTACCCACTGGGGTACTAATTATTTTGAGTTGGTATTTGTATCAATACCTTCCTCTTGTGGTATCCTAGGCTCAGGTCTGTACTAGTTCTTAGAAACTCTCCTGACAAAACCTTTTGCCAGAAATGAAATCTTCACCCACAAGAAGTACCTACAAGTGCTAACAACAACGAAAAAGGAACAAAATGGATGCTCTTCTGCATGTGGTTATGGAGGTGAAGAATTAGCTCTGGCTCACGTAGCTGGGACAGCTGAAGACATTTCCTTTCCCACTGTCCTCTCAGCGCGGGTACCAGCCCAAGCCCACCTGCACGGAGCAGGCCGCAGCCCAGGCCAGGGCCTCAGTTTCAGCTGCCAGAGCACTGCAGGGGCACAATTCCCTCTGACACAAAGGTTAGAAACTCCAGCAGAAAGATAATAAAAAAAAAAACACAAGGCAGTCATGTCTTTCATCGTTGCAGTTGCTCACATAGCGTATTTAAGGAGGTCATAACATTGGCATAAGTATTGGCTAAATCATTGCTTTTTGGCTGAAATAGATTATGTCCCTGTGAGAGGATAAATGTACTTGGCCAGAGGAGCTAGTGAACTTGAGAAAAGGTTTCTTGGCTTTATTTAGACTCTGACATTTAAACTTGGAGGGGAGAAGGGGGTTGTAGCTCTTGTATTTTAAATACGTTAGGTAACCAGGAGAAACAGCTGCTTTTTGCCACCCACCAGTACTCTGCAGTCTGAGTGATAACTGTAAACATGCTTACTTTTTCCCCTTTTTTTCCACTTAACTACCACGGTGTACTTCAGAGAGGGGAAAAAAAAAAAACAGAAAAGCCAAAACAAAATCAAAACCCACGCGGCACTGAGACTTGTTGGGCTAGTTTTATTATACTAGATTAAGGTTAAAACTTTTAAGAGAAACAAAAGACTCAAAATTTTCTTCCAATTTCTCACCTCTCTGTCTAGTGGCTAAACTGACTTCCACATGCTTGTATTCTTCAGCTGAATGCTTTGATCCTGTACTGTTTTTTAAACTGGAAATACACTTGCTTACACTGGTGGGACAAACCCTTGCTTGAAGTTTGAGGAGACACACAACTGTTCACATTAGCAATGCTTGGCTCCCTGATCCCAGTTCAAAGCTCTCTCAAATTCAGATAAGTCACCATTATAAAACACAAGAACAGATGACTGCAGTACAGAATTGAGCAGAAACTGGCAATTGCTTTCTGGCTGACTTCACACTACTGTTCTGTACTTTGCAAATGCCTGTTCTATGGGCAGGTATTTTTCTAATTATCAGTTCAGAAAAACAAACACAATTTAATGATTGCTAAACTTTAAACTGCCTGGCCTGATTTATACTGTTTATGAAAGAACATTTATTTAGTCACTGCTGTAGTTAAAAGAAGGATTTGCTAGGAACTTGATACTAAGTATTTCCATGATAATAGCTTATTAAAACATCTTCTCAAGCAGACAAAATTACTTGAAATTGTTTCCTCAATGAATTTTCTCCATAGAGTTTTGGGCAATTACACTACAAGTAGAAAAATAACAGGAAACGATAAGATAATGCTATACTGTTGATGACGTTGTGAAACAGCCTTCAGCCACCTTCATGCAGGACACAATGTGTAACCTCTGCATAGTGGTTACCACGGCAAGTCCAAAAGCTTAATACAAGAAAATAAATATGAAAATGGGACAAATGTCTCAACAGCTTTCCTTTGACCTTTCTTAAGGAAAATACTGTTACCAGAGATAAACATAAAAATGTGAACAACTTGATTTTAATAATACAATATTAAATTTTTTTGAAATTAGGTAGTTTTTAAGAGATGCTTAAATTATTGTAGATAATTTGAACAAGTTTAATTTTTTTTAGCTATAATATAATTACATATTTATATTTATTACAGTACCTTTTTTTTCCTCTGATTTCCCCGTTGCTTGAGGACAAAACCCAAACACCTGCAACTAAATACATCACCCTGAATGCAACAAAACGTTTTTACAGATTCTGCTCATCCTCATTTCTTCTTCTGAACAAAACAGACAGAAAAAAAACACAGCTCCGTAGCACCACCAACAAACAGCTCTGAAAGTTCAGACATCATCACCATAAGTGGTCCAAAATGCGAAGAAATTAAGTTGTAACACACTCCTAGAAATCTTCTTTCACATTTTTCTTACACTTATTTTATATTAGTGAAATGCTGTTTCATTATAATGTTAAATACCCTTTTCTGTTTCACCGAAAAATCTTTATGTAATGTATTCCTGGAAAGGTACAATGGCACAGTTTTGGTTAAACAATGAAAACAGAAAAATTCATTTTGAGTTACAAATGCTTGATACTCTTTGACTTGCCTGTCTCAAGGGTAGTCTGTGAATTCTTTATTTTGAGTTACTGACCTAAACAGTGCTCATGTTTTTTTTAACCTACTTACACTACAACAGAGTGGTGCAACTAATAACAACTGACTTAACTGTTTTTCTCACCTATGTTTTTTTTTGAAACTTTTGAAACACGGTATGTATGGATAGTAAAACAGTTGTTTAAGTTTCAGAGAATGGCTTGGATTGAAAGGGACCTTGAAGATCATCTAGTTCCACTGTCCTGCCGTGGTCAGAGTTGCCACCCACTAGATCAAGATGCCCAGGGCTTCAACCAACCTGGTCTTGAGTGCTAGTTTCAGGCGTGTAGTGCATCACCTGATCCAGATCTTCCATAGATAGCAAATATAAAGCAATAAATGGGACATGTTGTACTTGCTGCTGATGCACGTACAGATATTGGATATGTAGCACGTTACACGTGCCTAATAATCTTTGGACTCGTTATTAGACCAGCATAAGATTTCCTCTATTCACGTGCAGTAGCTATTTACCTGACATTACAGCACAAGTGGTAGCAAAAGCATAACTATAGGGTAGCCCAAGAACATTAAAACACTAACTCCTGCAGGGTAATAAAAAAAAAAAAAAAAAAAGGAGAAGCTGAGAAGTGAAAAACAGTTTTTTCTTCAGGAGTTTTAAAAAATGTGACCACTTTTTGTGTTAGCAAAGTGAAATCAACAGGAGGTATAGAGGGAGGACTCAAATTTTAATGGATTACTGAAGCCTACGCTAAATCTCTCTTTATATTTGAGGTTGATTCTTAAACTGAACTTATTTACAATGCTTGTTTCATGAATTTTCTAATGATCCCTTGTACTATTACATTATATGTAGCCATTAGAACTGCCGCTCAGAACAGACAGAATGCAAAATGCAATAATCACTTGAAAGTTCAAGAGAAAACAAAGCACCTCACATTTACTTTGTGCCCCTAAATAACCCACTAAAACTAGATCAAAACATCACAATAGTGCATGCAATATTAGAAAGTATTAAAAAACCACAAAATACATGGTACACGATGTACCTATCTGTTCATTAAAAAACAACCCACAAAACAGGTCTTAAAAGCCTGCACTTTTCAACATCAACAATTGGAAATAAGCTCGTGATTCAGAGATTCAAATGTTGCTTACTATTTTATGCACGGACTATTTTTGAAATGAGAAAGTCTGGTAATCCAGCTTTGGCATATCACAAGTTCTTAGCAAATAAATAAAAGGGTTACTTAACTACTGTATTTTCCACTTTACATATTACCAAGAAGGACATCACTTACTTCTGGATCACCCTTGCATTTTTTAGAAAAGATAATAAATTAAATGCAATTTTAAACGAAATATCACTATAATAAGAATATTTTGTTGCATAACACAGCACTGATGACAATTGGGCTGGTTTTGATGTCAGTCCAAAAAGTCAAAGTATATTCGGACAGTCCATTTGGTACAACAATGTATTTCTATTGATGCCTTCCTTACGATTTTTCACATTGTATTTTATCTTTTCAGATACCGAATTTTCCTTTTAGAGTAGCCAATCTTTCTAAATATCATGTTGAAAATTAAATGTGTTTAGAACAACATTTGAAGTAGCCATGTTACAACTGTTCTGATAATTGATTTTTAGTTTACCTTACAAAAGACATGCAGTGCTCATAGGCATTCTGTGGTGTTCCTTATTGCAGGGAAGAAAAACCCTCACAAGTCAGTTTTTTTGTTTTCTATTTTTAATAAATAAAAGCTATAGGAAGTATTTCCAGAGTAAGGGCAGTCAAAATCATAACTACAACAAAATCAAACACTGCAACAATTACATATGCTGTGTTTTTCTGTCTGCCTTGGCATACATATTGTTATGTCCATTATCATCCAAGAGTTCAGTACTGGAGCTTCTTAAAAATCTCAGAACTGTTTAAACCTGTTATGAAGGTAACATCCCATTAAGAAAATAACATGCCATCAATGAGCGATGGAAAGCCCAGAAGCGACAAGACTGAGCTTTCTACCATCCTTAGCTTCACATTGTGCACTAACTGCTATGGATTTACACTTCATTTTCCACATTGTTTTGGGCAGTGAGTGTGAATATTGAGCACATCCCCTTCTCAGCACTGAGAAGTTTTAGAATCACAGTTGACACTTAAGAAGGAAACTCCACATTTTTTCTCAGAGTACTTTATGTCAGTTAAAAAAAGCAGCTGGACAAAGACAGGAACAAATTTCTGAATGTCATTAAAGATATGGGTTCTGTCTGATGAACCTCATCAGATGAAGATCACCAAAGACTTGAAAACTCTACCACTACAATTTCACTCTTAGCTAAGAACCTGTGAGCGCTGAACGTCCGAAGCAAAGCATAGCACACAGGAAACCACTCTTCATTTTCATTTCCTCTGATAAAAATTGTGTGCTTTTGGACTGTTGTACACTCTCTGCGAACATGAGAGATGGCAAACAGTGGATAGGATCCAGAAGAGGAAGGAAACTAGTGGCCTTCAATCATCCACTACACAAAATTATTTCCATTGGCTCACTATTGGATATTTATACAATTTACAACCTTGAAACTTTTTTCCAGATTTGCCAAAATATTATTTACATCCTACGTATTTGTAGCTGGTCATCAAAAGTGCAGCAGCTCCCACACTGATTCCCAGCCCGGATGGGAACACCAGCCCTTAGAAGCAGATCGTGTTGCACCAGCTCAAAGGTTTGTGTCACAAGCAATGAAAACAGAACAATTACAAATAGCAAAAAGTTTAAAACATTTTTTAATAGAAGCGCATAAACTCATCCAGAACGTATCACTAGTTATACCAGTGAGACTGAGATGACATCTACTTTTCTTCCAAGATACACAGACATAGAACAGTAAAAAGAATCTGAAGCAGAATTAAAGAACGGTGACAGGATGAAATTCTGTGGGTGTCCTGGCATTTCTTAGATGCGTGAAGGGTCTCATTCTCCTCTCTGAGAATGTTTCACCAATATTCAAAACAGCTGTAACTGTCCCCGCATGGCAAACACTGCCCAAATAAAAAAAATAGTGATCTCCCATAATTATAAAGTATTTCCGCTCCTAAATAAAAACTACTTACAAATATTAATTAGACTTCAGAACAACCGTGAGAGCTAAATCTGTATTAGCCTTAGTCTACAGGAAAAGTTAAGCATCAAGAGGGTAAGCGCCCCATCCGAGGCCATGCAAAGAGATTGCTGCACACTAGGAACCCTGATTTCCACTCTTTTATTTTCAGCTTGTAGTATGTTTGGTTTCTACACAGTCAAGGGTGTATACAGATAAAACAAAAAAGAATCAATCCATGACAGCCCAATAAGTTATCAATTAATATAATTACTTAAAATTAGTATAGCTGAACAAATTCATAAAAGGGATTTAAAGGTCTAACGTGAACTGGCCACTTCAAAAGACCGAGTTTGCTTAAAGTAATTGCCTAAACAACGTTATTACTCTTCTACTGCCTAGAAAGAACAAACAATACTATTATCTACTGATAAAATGTTGCTAATGAAGAAAGGTAGAATAATTTATCACTGCATAATTAACACAATGCAGTTAAGCATGCTTTAACGATTCTGTATAACAGTTTCCTATCACTAGAGAATACTTTTGAGTTAGGAAATAATTGTCTAAATAATTTTTGATTAAGTCTTTGATCAAACTGATCAACATTTACAGAAGTGAGATAAATGTAAATGCCCATGCAATGAATGACAACTTCCTTCATTTAATTGCCCATTGGTGGTCTTTCTTCTTTCTAATCCTAGGGTTGAATGCTGCCTTTAATTAAGTTAATGGGATTATTAACCTTACTAGCAACAGAGCTAAGACGTCAAGCTGGTTTATGCAAGTTGTGCTCCTCCAGCCATTACCTCTCTCTCTGGCTTTCACCAGCACTTACTCATTTTTTCATTTAATTTTTAGTGGCATTTTTCCTGTGTCCTGTCCTCTTTTTGGGCTTTTTCTTTCTGTTTTCTCATTAGCTTTATTTAGCTCTCATGTTTCACGATTTGAATGCTGTTAATTTCCACAAGTGTTTTCCTGTACATTCACACTAATCCACAAGCTATCTGAGAACTTCCAGGCACGGCGCTTCCATATTACTCCAGGGTTTTGATTTTAAACATATCAGTGTGCTATAGTGCTAGAGAAGCATAACTGACATCAAAGGACTTGTACTTTTCTTGACTCAAGCAAGTCCAATGCCAAGAATTTTACGACCATTCTCCCTTAACTCTTATCCACTTATGTTCAAATACTCCATAACTCTACACATGATAGGTACATTCACTCCTGCTGGCAAGAGCAGAAGCTGTACCACTCCTAGTCATGTACCTTTCATTTATTGTTTCTTCTTAATAGAAAACTATGCTGCTGAGGGGGAACTTTTCTTGAACTTGAGATTACACAGGGCTCCTGTGTACGTCTCCACAGAGGATGCTCCTATATGAAGATGATATTGCTGATGAGATTTATCAGCAATTTTCAGACACCTACAAGACTAGTCTCAGTACTCATCAAATGTCGTAATCATGCAAACAGCTATGAGTTTAGGCACATTACCTAGCATTTCAGTTGAGAACACCACCTGTTGTTCATTTACGTTATTATTCCTCACTCTGTCCAAGAACCACATCCCTTCTTTCTTTAAAGCCTTGATGAAACCTCTCCTACCTCAATCTGATACTAATAATTCTCATATGCTTATTAATGATGCTATAATATACTTTCTCTCTGCTAGCAGTGTCAACTTAGGAAAATAATGCTTAAGTAAGGTTTTATTAGAGACCACTTGTAAGGCTGTGTAAAATTAGGATAATGAAGTAAATGCAGTCCTTAAAAATACCTCATATCAATGAGGAAAAAAAAAGTCCTTTTGTGTGCATAAACTATTAACCTAATTACTTGGAAGTTCCTTGCCTCCTTAAACACCAATTTTTATCAGAAATGACATAACGTCCCATAGGGATCCTTTGTCTTAAAGGTTTGAGTTAAAGTTAGGAAACAGTTAAACAGGAAAAAAGAGCAATGAATGAAACTCAATGGATTATCATCTTATGGCATATGACACAGGTGACACTGTATCTCAACAGCTTCCATAAAAACATTTGCAGAAATGTTTTAAATTCTAGTCCTCAGGTAGCATGGTGAAGTCAGAAGAAGGCAACATAAGTTTCCCAGAAGACAACTATACCTCAAGTGTTGTACCATCTTTAAAAAAAAACAACCAAAATTATTTGTAAAAATTGATTCACAGAAATGGATAAATGAATACAACTGTTACACAAAATGACCAAGGACAACTCAAAACCTCCAAAGTGAAATTCCCAGCGTCCACAGAGCAAGTGGCTGGCAGAGCCAGAATTGAGGTCTGAAAGGTGTTCCTCCCCAAAGTGCAATGTAATATTTGCTTGCACATCACCATAGCAAAAGAGAACAGTTCTGTGGGGTTTTTTTTGTTTGTTTTTTTAATCAAGTAGAATAGGCTCCATTGCTTATTCAGTTTCACAACGCAGTCCACGTGAGGGAACAGAAAACCCCTGAAACAGTTCTGAAGAAAATGTATAGGGACTGTAGGCGCAGTTTAACAGAGGTAACAATCACAAGCTCTTCACAAGTCCAAAGAAACTACTGCAAGCTTGTACGTTTCCAAACGTTCTTTAGCAGTGTTGACTTTGAAATGGTTTGTTTAAAAATTTGAGAATAAGAAGAAAATAACTGCACACTAAGCTATAATGATCCTACTATAAACCTAAAGAAAACAACGCCTGGAAAGAAACAAACATCTCATACTCAAGTCCACTTCTATACCAGTCACAGCCACGCCCCCACCTCACATAAACTAAACCTAATATATTCTTTTTTTCCCCACTGTTCCAACTGTTTTTCAGCTGTTGTCACAGGAAGTCTTCCTCAGAGCAAGCCAGTTCACATTTTCTATTGTTTTGTTTCCCAGATTTGACACATCGTAATTCTTATTCTTGAGGAAATCCAACAAAACGGGAACTGACCTCTTGAGAGAGCATCACATCATGGTAACATCACCTACAGTAACTGCACCGTAAAGTCGGGATTGATTTAGTGTAAAAAAGCAAACAAACTAAACGCTCAACCATTTCCCCAACACCTTCACTCTCCTACAAGTTCTTTAAAGAGCTCCAGACCGTCAATGAAGGATTAGGGACAATTTCTATAAGCAGAACTCATAAAAGAAGGAACAATTAGACACATTACATGGACTGGCATTGGGAGTTCTTCCAATGTGTCCAGTCAATAAAGTATCTTAGTTAACCATCTCCATAGTAACTCACCTTTTTTCAGTTATGCCTCAGATGAACTGCTATCTAGCAGATGGGTCCAGGATTTCAAGCGCTCTGTACATTTATGAAACACAAACACCCAGATACGCACTTCTGCCTTTACAGTAGTCACACATGAAACAATCCCCCTGACAAAGCATTCTACTAAATCCTTCACAAGCTATTTTACCAATGTTCCAAGATTGAAAGCATTTCTCCTCTTCACAAAGAAAGACAATGCAATCCCATTTTTTAACACATAAGGTTTACTGAGGCAAGAAGAAGAGTGAAGTACAGACCAACCCTGCTATTTAAAGCCTCTATTAGCTTCAGGAGGGTGTTCTGCCTTACAGGCAGGGGAAAAAGCAGTCTCTTATCTCTGTCCCTCTCAGTGCAGGAAGGAAACTGGAAACAAACACTATAAATGCTTTATTATCCTGAACTGAAATCAATAAACTATCAACAGTTTTAACCTAATTTACTAGGAAACAGAATTGGAGAAGTCTCTGACAAAGATTTTCATATACATTAAGAGTCATCAGATTGTAAGATTTTGGTCAATATTGAGCCAGACACTGACCTACAGGTGAAATGACCCATATGCCATTACCGATTTTCCCAGTCATCCAAAGTCCCTCGGTAATTTCTAACTTGCGTGAAATCTTATGAATTATTGAAGTAAAAAAATAAAAAGCAAAGAGCAAAGGACAGAAAAGTTTTTCTCATGCCTTTTTTTTTTTTGTAGGTATGTGTATGTAACTCTTTCAAAAGAAATTCTACATGAGAACTTCAACTATCAACCACATGGATTTCTGAGCTTCACACATGCTTTGGCTAGGTAAGGCATGACAACAGAACTCCAGGTACCACAGAATTAAACAGATGTTTACAAACAGACTTTTTGCACTCCCCAGAAGTAGAGCCTCCTACTGAGAAGAGAATTAGGAGGTGCGCGTTGGAGTACTTTGCAAATAGCTGTAAGAGATAATTCTTTTTCGCACCTTTGTCTCAAAGCTTGCTGAGGAACACAAATGGACAAGTCCAGGCAAGTCCTGGTCAAAGTTCCAGAAATCCTTTGTCTGAAGATTTGCAGGCCAGGGCAAGGAGAGAGAGATAAGTAGTAGCTTAATGGCCTGGAAACGGTCTTTTGTGTGGGCTCATCTCGAGGGAGATAGCCATCTCAGGGGTGCTGCACTTGACTCTTACCGAAGTGCCCAGGAATGCCACGTTGGCAGAAGAAGAAGGATAAAAATAGGACCTACAACCAAGAGAGGTTAGGTCTCTGACATCAGATTCCTTGTGACATGCTACCTGCCTGCTGCTGGACCCTCCTGGGCCTGCTGCCCGCTTGCTGCCTAACGACAGCCACTCTGCTGCTGCCTTCTCCTGGGCTCCTGTATCGGCCTCGGACCATTGGAACATCGTGCAACAGGACGCTGCTCAATCTTTGGTGGTGACTATCCCCGCTTCACATCATTCTTGCTCTTTCCTATCTTTCCTATCGCCTGCTTTCCCTTCCCCATCACCCTAATTCGTAATAATTGCCGGCCTTCCTTTCCCCATCTCCCTGATTGCCTAGGATTTGTAATAAACTGGTCGGATCACCATTGAACCGTTGTTTCTTAATCTCATGTTGGGTACACATATATCAAAGAACCTCCTCTCGCTCTGATAATCGGAGTGAGACAATGGCAAAGCAGAAAACATGGGAAAGTGACACCTCTAATAAAACTGCTGTAAAGATTTCAACTAAAACAGAAGTTACTGACCAACTTTGGACAACTGCAGTTGTCTTTCCAGTAACACAAGATAACAGGCAACATAGAAGATGATATCCAAAAGTACTACACTGGGGATCAAGAATAAATATATAAATACCTACACATTTTTTTCTTCACAGTGACTCCATTCTAGAAAAAGTTGTTCCCCAAACAACAAGGGCAGCTTTCTAGGGATAAAAGTTTAGTCCTTATACAAGCAGCCAGAATACAAACCAGAAAAAGAAAACAAATGTTTGTTCCATCATATGTAATTAAACCAAGCAAAACCCTGCAAATCTGTAACAAACTTCCTCAACTTGTCTCACTAAGTTCTGAAACATCATTAATGATAAAAAGATCAACGTGTTTTATTTCAGCCACCATAAGAACAAAGGATTTCATCTCGTATCTTCCATCTACCTCCTGCTATACTCCTGTTTCTTGAGGGGCAAGCTAACAGAATGACAAACTGAGGAAGCACACCAGAAGTTGAGAAGCAACAGAAATCAAGTTTTAACAATGTATCTAGATTGTAAAACTCCAGAATTTTGACTGAAGAGAGTTACACTGTAACACACATACACAATTTACAAATTTCCTTGCTGAATTTTTTCATAAAATATCTTCTCTATTTTTGGAGACAAGTCTCTTCATTCAATCTCATGAAAGGATTACAAAGAACAAAGAAGTCTGCATGAACTTGAACTCCTGTTCCACTGAAAGTTATTTCTTCCTTTATTTTTAAAACAACTTCGTGTCTACTTTCAGCTACTTTTTGCCTTTTTCTTTTAAATTTATGAATATCTGTTATTTGTACATAGTGATTTTCTAGCATAAAATAAAATTAGTTAACTCCTTTCCTGTAGATACATTCAAGGACATCTATAAACTTGCAGAATATCTTGACTGAATCCTCTGTTTTCCAGCTGGATCAGTTTAGTTCAGAACTAACACTAGTTCTCAGAAATTCAAGCCTAAACAAGCAAACTTTCCCCTCTGCTTTGCACAGGTGAGAAACATTAGCTAGCTGCCTTTCTATCAGTTATTTAGCCATCTGAAATGTTTTATATTCACTATCAAAGACTTTCAAGAGACTACTGGATTATTTTCCAATAATCAAGACTACAGAATTAGGAAATGTCCCATTTAGAAATTGAGTTCTGAATGATAAGAATGAAATACAAATTGGTCCATGCTTCCATGACTCCATTTAGACTGCATTAATATTAGTTCTGATCCAGTACAAGTGCATCACCAGACAGATGGTCAGATCAGTGCTTCAAATGGGACAATTTAAACATTGTAATTCAACATGAAATTGTGACATATCAGTTAATTAGATTTTTAAAATGAAGAATAAAAATGCTTTTGAAAGTTATCTCATATGTAGAGACTCATCCATACATCCCAAGAATTCCACAAATCAGGTAAATTTAATAATAAGTCTACTTATCTATATAGCAGCAGGATAATCCTCATTTTGCTATGTAATGTGATTTATCATTAAAAAAAAACAACAAACATGTTTCTTTATCATTCCTAGTAACAGCCTCACTATGGGAGAGCAAGGTGTCAATACCATGAAAATCATCCACAACCTCTAATAAAACATACATACATTGGACTACAAATGCTGTGTTTCAGCAGCACTGCTTAATCAAAAACTCTGATTCACATTAGAGCCCTGTACAGTAAAGGAAGATGGAATAAAATAACAGAGACATATACAAGGAAACAGAGAATTTTTCATCTAGATCAGTGAATGATGAAAAGCAAAGCAAACCATATTGAAAGTACCAGAGCCAGATGTAATGGACAAGTACGTACAAAATTTTTAGAGAAGCAAAGTATCCCTGCTCATGGCAGGTGGAATTGAGTTCAGATCATTTTTAAAGGTTCTATCAAACCCAAGCCATTCTATGATTTTAAAAAGCAAATTAATCAACCAATCAAAAAAGTCAGAATATGGGGCACTCGTATCAGTATTCTGACAATAACATAATATTTTCTTTTCTGTATTTATAACCATAAATACATTAAAATTCCTTGGATTTCAGCTAACTGATTCTGACCCATTTTCACTGCTTAGCTTCTACAAGCTTCTTAATTTTGACTGTTCCATGAGCTCATCTTTATTACTTGAAATCCTACTCCTTCATTTCTCTTGGATTCACAAATTCAAGGTGGAGTTGCATTCAAAGCGATCTACAGTTCTCTTTATAAATGAATCCAGCACAGGGCAACATGGCACAGACTTGCAGAATTCAGCTATGCCTCATGTGCATTTCCAAAATTACTGAAAATTAATGAGTTTTTGCTGTGTGTATTTATTAGCAACTCTTTGAAGCAATCATTATTAGTAAACGTCTCTTGGAGAAATGGTCTGATAAAAGAAAAATAACTAATACATAATCCCAGTACGTGAGGTACCACTTAACTGTTGCCGTGGATCCAAAGTGCACTAATAGATCAAACTCCGTATCTGGCAAACAATATTTAGGAAAACTAATTTTTTAAGTATGCTGAGCACACCTTAAAAATTAAAGCATAAAATACTTTCCCCTGGAAAGCGTTGTTGTTTTTTTTTTTTTCCCTCCACTATAAATTCTCCATTACTCTTTGCCCCTAAGTAGGTAAGTTTTCATGTACAATTGAATTTATCTCCCTTAATAAAAGCATTAAAATCAAACTATTATACGTATAGTTAATTAATCTTAGTACTATTGCAAATCCTGTAGCACTACAGGTGCACTGAGTATGGGAGTTACTCACTGAAAGGTACCCTGGAAGGGTTTCAGTCATCAGGAGAATGCTTCCAAGGCATTTGCAGCCACTTACAGGAAGTATTCAGGTGCTTTACTCTGTTTGAAGACGAGTTTTTTTGCATGGCGTTACTTTCATACGAGTCTTTTCAGGCAAATTTCAAAGAATGCATGGTTCACATACTTTAAACTGAATTAACTTATAATTCAACATTTGACAGAGCTAATGTTTAATTCTTTCTCGGGAGTCTACAAAGGAAAATATTTTTTCCTTATCCAACAAACATTAAACTACAATTATGCTTTGCTTTGTTTTCACACTGAGGATTGAATTTGACACTGTAATCAGTAGAGAAAAACAGCCTGTGCTAGTTAATATATTTTAATTATTGGAGTCTCAATTCTCCTTGTTTTGTATTAGAAAGAATTAATAAGACCTAAATTTTGGAATGGGGCATTAATGCTGATAGGCTTTCTTCCAGCATATTCTGTCTCATTATCCAAGCAATTCAAGGAATTACTTAGATGTGAATTAAAGCAGCGTGCAGATTTGAATCCAAGTATGGACACAACCACGCTTTCAGAAGCTTACAAATCCACGCACGTGGTTAATTGTTTTGAGTTTAACTAATGTTAATGGGAAGGCCAGAATTATTGTTTCCTTTTCTAGTGCTTTAAATTTTATTTTGTCTTAGAGCAGATACCAGAAGCTAATGAAAGGATTTCAGTTTAACAGAACAAGGTTAATAAACACTTTTCAAACAATGTCAGAGTCTACCGCATAGATCTTCAGAGCAAGTTTTATCTTCTTCACATAAAATTGATGATGATTATTAGGTCTGCAGCTCCTATAAATCACTTCACCTCCATTGAGTTAATGGAGCTGTTGATTTGCGTCAGCTGAGCATTCCTCCAGATTCTTACCCCAAGCAGGGTCAGTATTGTCATTGAAAGCTCTTTTTTTCAGAGAAAATGCAAAGCTGCGTACCAGTAAACGTCATGATTATGTCCAAACTGTTTTTGTGCTAACGTTTAAACGCACCACTTAGAAGCTCAGCTGCTCAGCAGCACAGCTCTGTGTCGGCAGGCTCTTACCAGCCGGCCAGTACTCGTGCCCTGCTCACCTGCAGGCTGCCCACCCGCCCCACACCTCCCACCTGCAGCCTGCACAGCATGGAGGTGTTCCTGACTGCCCGGCATCCTCCCTGCAGCCCTGGCAATGGGAGAAATGCAGGGTAAAGGCAGAAGAGAGGAGATGTGGGCCCGATGCAGCCAAACTCAGTCTTTAGCTCAGGATTTACTCAACTGATGTGAGGTAACCCCACCAGACCATCTGTTTTGTAACCCTGAACATGGCTGAAGGTACTCCTCAGTTTCTTTTGGAACCCACCTCACTTTTTTTGTAGCCACACTGTGTTGCCACAGAGGCCCATAAATACAGACAGTCTTGTCAACCATACTGTCATCTTCTGTTTTTCCTCTCTGAAATTGTACTATTCTTTTAGAAGACTATTATGAAGACTTGTCAGCAACTCTATGAACTGCTGATGAGGAAATTCCTTCTGTCCTTCAGAATTATGCTTGGACACAGTGTACATTTGCAGTGCCTCGTTAAAAAGCTTGCAATTAATTGCTTAAGGCACCTCCAAGGACACAATGACCAACACAGGCAACTCAGTGAACACTCACATACAAGCTTTAACTTAAGTATAGTTTAGAAGCCGAAGCTTTTGCTCTTCACATCCCCTTACAGATGATGCATAGACACACAAAACCACAAAGCACACTTTTTTCATTATAGAACAAAAGAAAATGAGCAAGTACATTCTGTAGACAGTACATGAAATGAGATACTACACAGTAATTTATAACAGACTAATCAAACAGCATGTACATTGCTTACTTCCCCATTCAATGCATTTGAATATTTATTTATTTCCTGAAGCAAATATTTGGAGTAGTCTTAATAGAAATCCTTCAAGTCTGTTATTATTTGATGGATTTTTTAATTCAAACTGACAGCAAATACTCTCTTCAGATTACATTCAGACTCAATGGAAAATTTTAAAGCCTCCCATAGACCTTTAAAGGCAATTACGCCTGAGGATTTTTCTAGATTTACACCTGACTGAGATGGAAAGGTCTGCATATATCAAACATTAAAAGCAAGCTCACTCTAAGTAACCCCTAACTGAAGCACAGACTCAGTGATAAATAACTTCCCCCACCCTCATTTTTGCCCTTTGACATAGCAGTGTGAAACACTAAAAGAAAAGATGGCACATGAATCTATAGAATGGCCTACAGTTCTCTAATTCACATGATGTTACTACTGAGGGAAGTGTACTGACGTGTGTTGTCACTATCTTAACAAGCTTCTTTATCATATACACAAAAAAAAAATGACCAGGAAAAAGGCCAAAGTGTTAAATACAAGGAAATCTGGTCACATAATTTGAAATAGGATATTTGATTTTTAATATCTTAAAAAAAAAATAAGACTATTCCGTATCTCTCCTAAAATACTTGTAAATGATACCCTAGAATAAGACATGGCCCTATCTGAGCACCACTCGATATTCACTGTACGTTAACAGACATTTTCTTGAGTAGCTATGCCTGAATACGTTACAAAGAATAAAAGGAAACACCATTTAGCAGTGTTTTTAAAACCATGAGTAATTTCTATAATTTGTGACAGTTGGTGGAATTTAAAAGTATCTCCCATTGATTTTTATGTTTCAAGATGACAATCATTACACTATTATCTGCAGTTTGAGCAGTGGAACCTAACCTCCTAATTAGGATGAAAAACTGTTACAGTAGCAACACCAGTAAGTCACAACAAGTCAATAATTTTAAAAAGAATTCATTTTAAAAACTCTACAAGGTTCTACTGGAAGCTATTCTGGCGTGTCTATTGATTAACATTTGGTATTACATCCTATAAAGGACTCATTACACATTGCATCAATCTAAGGGTAATGCTTTGGAGATGGTTTTCTTCTGTTTTTGTTTTTAATTTAGGAAGTGAAATAAAATAGAACAAAGCACTGAAAGATTATTACGGTAAAGGAGCGATCTCATTTGACTGATGTGTTAACTCCAGACTACACTGGAGATTAATGCGGTGGAAGACTTTGAACTGCACTGCACTAAAACTATATGACTGAGCTGGAACTTCCTTGTATGCCAGCATGAAATATCTCAACACTTCTCACAAATTTCCAGATACAAACCATTTAGTTACAGCCATATATGGATTCAGTCATATCTTGATTACTGTGACCCAGGTTATCACCATCCCACAGACATTTTTCTTTGTAGGAAACACATAAAGATGCAGTATGTGCACTAGAAACTACTACATGTAGTTTCAAGAGGCCTGATGTTGAGAGGATATATTTAATTAACTGTGCAAAATTTTATTTGGAGAGCTGCTAAACTAACGTTATTTATTAACATGGCATCTACGAAGACAAACTTGGAAACCATTAATCTTTTTTATAATATTATTCCATCTATTTAACAAAAAAAGCATTTACTACTTCTGCTCCCATTTATCTGAATTAAAAGGCTTTTCACTTCAGTATTTGAGGTTTACCACATCCAAAATGTCTTTTTTTTCCCCCTCAGAGACATTCATATTCTTGGAGATCATAACAAGATTCAACAGAAAAACAGATGTAAGTAAACTTAACTGATATGCTTGGAAATCTACAAACATACAAATCTGTGAGTTGATGCTAGGTGGCAGTACTGTGTAATTAAAATCCAAAGATTTCTTCACCGTGTGCAACTCACTTCAGGCATTTTTCAGAACTAGCAATGAGTACATTCTGAATAATAATTTAAACAACAAATAGACCTCTTTTTTCCTTTGATTTCATCTCCTGAGAACTATATTCCTTATACATAAAAGGTGTCAAAATTAAATTTCTTATCCATAAAACTGTGTTCTAGCACAGCAGCATTATATGAAATAAGTGAAAAATTAGGAGACAGACTGCTTCCACCCCGCAGTATTACAGCCCTGTTCTTTGGTACTGCACAATTTCTAACTCCTGGGTAGGTTCTGACCTCGCTTTTCTCTCCATCTCAGAAACAGAATTACCTAGCATTTGAGGTATGCACTTTTAAAGCCTGCTTTAGTCCCAAGATGTATTTGATGAAATAGGTCACTTCTAATCATTTGATCCATGTAGCAAAAGTGCAACAGCTTTTAACAAGGAGCATGTACACCACAAAGCAGCTATAATTATTTGTAGCTACCATGGATGATGAAGGGTTGCATGTATTTTCCTACACAGAATTTCCGGAACGAGCCTTGCTTTGTTCAACGATTACTTCCAGAAGGAAAGCTAGTTCAGTTCACACAGTCACATCAGTGGTACACAGAGTAAGGTAAATCAGCCTGTTCAAAAAGCATCAATGACTGTCAGGTAAAGTTTCAGTATTATTATGACTATAGTAATTGCAATAACAATTGCAATTACAAAAACAATACAGCACTGGCTAAATTCAGGTTATTTAACAGTGAGTAACACTTCCATACTACGCAGTATATGTTAATAACAGAGTGAGGATGTCTTCTTTATTTAAAACCACATCCAAATGGGGATATAGAGGAGCGCTTAATGTAACAGAAAAAAATATGTTTGTTTTTCTTGTGAAACATACTGTTAAGGACTGCATAATCACTAGTAACCTAAGAAGAGATACCAGATCTCTCTCCCCCAGATTTCTGCTAATGATGCACACACATTTACTTTATTCATTACAGAGTATTAACTGAGATGCACAGAGTCCCAACTCAATAAAAAAGCACAGGAGTCAATTAACAGTCATCAAAATCACAGCGCTGAGGCTTAAAGGTGAATGTAGAGAATCACAGAATCCTTAAGAGTTGGAAGGGACCTTTAAAGGTCATCCAGTCCAACTTCCCTGCAATGCATAGGAACACCACAGCTAGATCAGGTTGCCCAAGGCCTTATCCAGCCTCACCCTGAAAGTTTCCAGGGTTAGGGCATCAACCACATCACTAGGCAACCTGTTCCAGTGCCTCACCACCCTCTCTATAAAAGACTTTTCTTACATTCAACCTGAATCTACCCTCTTTGATCTTGAATCCATTTCCCCTTGCTCTATCACCGCAGACCCTGCTAAAGAGTCTGTCCCCTTCTTTCCTGTAGCTCCCCTTTAGATACTGACAGGCCGCTCTCAGGTCTCCCTGGTGCCTTCTCTTCTCCAGGCTGCACAGCCCCAGCTCTCAGCCTGTCCTCAGAGGAGAAGTGTTCCATCCCTCAGATCATTTCTGTGGCCCTTCTCTAGATGTGCTCCAACAGGTCCATGTCTCTCCTGTACTGAGGACTCCCTATCTGGATGCAGTGCTCCAGGTGAGGCCTCATTAGCCCAGAGAGGCAGGATCCCCTCCCTCGCCATGGTGACCACACTGTGTTTATGCAGCCCAGGATACAGATGGATATCTGGGCTGCGAGGGCACACTGCTGGCTTGTGTCCTGCTTGCCATCCACCTGTACCTCCAGGTCTTTTTCAGCAGAGCTGCACTCAATCCTTTCATCCCCCAGCTTGTACGTGGAGGTAAACAGAGGGCGTGTTGCTGTTCCCCAAGTAACAACAGTTGTCCAACAGTTCTTGAGGCTAGATATAAACTCACTCAAAGTTATTGCTTCAGTTGCCTACCAGCTGCTTAATACTTCCTCATTCTTTCCAGTTTTGACCACAATACCAGATTTTAATAGCCAAAAATTCTATTTATTTCAGGGTTTTCTAGTGCAGTCCACTGGCATGCTAGAACAGCCTGCCACGCAAATATTTGTGAAGAATAACATCACAGCCTGAGTGTTTAAAATGCACCTGTTGTTCGTAACTTTAAAGGCATGGCATGAAGAAGAATGTTGTGCCACGGGTGGTAAGAGGAACAGAACAGGAACTACTAATCATGACACTACCTGCTCAAGACAGCAATGTAATCTGTAGAAATATTAAATAATGGAGAGAACAATTCTATTTTTGTGCATCATATTGACATCTACATATAAAATGCTAATATTTGCAACTGATTCATCACTCAGTAACTTTAATGCCTGCCTGAATTATTTTAAAGCACACGAGGAAAGTTACTCAGGAATGGAAAACAGATTTGTAAACAATCCACATCTGCTGAAGAGCTGAGTCAGTGCTGTAATGCCTGGTGTTATGCCACCCGGCCGAACCAACGCTGAAGAAACTCAACTGCAGCTGTGAACATTTTTTTCCTCAACAAACTCTTCTCCTCTCAGTAGTGAAACAGCAGCTGTGGTACCCGTGGCCCAGCAAAGACAAAGGATTGTCATCTGTATCCAGCAGTCCAAGACAGCCTCTGAAAGAGACTGAACTCAGCTAAGAAAGGCTGCCACTGAACTTACTAACTCGTGCACAAGGGAAAGGAACAACACTTTCTTCTTCCCTCCCAGCAGCTTTTCTAGATCTTTCCCACTGACTCATAATCACCTAGTTAGTTTTTAATAAAAGGTTAAACCCTTTTGGAAATGACAGCAAGCCCTCCCTCTAGTGCAACAGTTTCTAATTGACTGCTTATGTAGTAATTGCTCTATTTATAGTGATTATTTGCATGAGATAGGTGATTGACATCACCTGGTATTAATGACAGAGAAAAGGTTTATTTCACATTCATGACCTAAAGCTCTCACAGAAATGAGTATCCCTTCCAAAGATGATGCTCTACACTCTTACAAATACATCTATGAAATGAAATGCCACCCTTATCTTTTGTATTTTAAGTCTCTAAAAATATCACTTCCTTTCCTTTCAAAACTACTTTTACAGTCTTCTCCCTCTGTAACTGGCTAAAAAAGCCTCTTTCTAGCAACTTAACATTTAGCAGCTTGGATATCTGCCCTTTGAGAATCAAGGTTTGTAACACTGTTTTTCCACTAAGTATTCCAGCAGAGTACACATTACTCATCCTTTACTTTTTGACGGACGAAAGCTCTATTGTGTTATCAAGCAACAGCAATCGGTTATCACAGAAGAAAACAACTGGCAAGGATAACAGGGATAGAGCAGAGTTCCTCCTTTCCCGACTCTCCAGCACAAGATTGCACAGCAAAAAAGAGAGGGAAAGTATTATCAAAAATACATACAAGTCTGTCCCACAGGAGAAAGTAGAACTGACAAAACTGATCTAAGAGTATTCCAGATTGTAATTAATAATCAGAGTCACCTCACACAATTCCACCAAGGTCAAGTGAGACCGAATAGCCGTTGCGCAAGAAAACAAAATATTCACAGAAGGCTTACAAACCTGCAGTGTAATTCAGCTATTCATTAGAAGCATAATGAAGTTCACAGCCTTTGAATTATTAGACATTTACATTTCTTTTCCATGACTGTATTCTAGAACTGTGGTTTAAAGATATTTATTCTTTGAATGCTAACTCAAAACCGCATGCTATACAAATGGCTGAAAGTGTTATCTGTCCTGGATTCATTTGTCAAATTAATTTTAAGAGATGACAGTTGGAACATGATTATAATTAATCCCTGACAACAACATCTTGTTATTGGAGCCTGAGCCTATCAGATAAATGAAAGAAAATGCTTTTAATACAACTCTTCTTCTTCTACACCACAGAAGGCATTTACATTACTGTTAAATAAATTATTGAAAAAAAATCAAAGACAGGGCTGCACTCCTGCAGTACTGTGTTTTTAATGTGATCACAAATGAAAATACTTCCATTTTGGAAAGTTATACTGGGATGTTACAGGAGGAATTGATAAGAACACTTGTACAATGCTTAACATCTTAATTCAAGGCTTATCTTCACGTTTTACAAGCCACTTAGGAAGTGCTAACATCTCTGATGCTCACAGTGAACCTTTGAAGTTTATCAAGGAGATAGCCTAAGGGTTAAAGAAAAAATACCTTTTCCCCTTATGAGATTTTCTTCAGTTTCAGCAGAGCTTTAGCACAGAGTCTTGCTTCCCCCTCTCCACTTCTTCTCTTGGCCACACACAGACACATCCAGTACAACAGGAATAATGACCATTTAGGAGGAGCTTTCTCAAGATGGGTCCCTGGGAACTTAGAGGGGGTACAAAGAGATGGAAACTGTAGGAAATGCTTCTCACAGAGCTGCTGCCTTTTCTCACTTTAAAAACAGAACTCACAGCCTTGCACCAGCAGCTGCACCAGCTGTTTTTCTTCTTCCTTCTCCACATAATACACAAAGCAACACACTTCCTGAGAGTTGGATGGGACCCTTATAGCTACTGTCTGAGCTGGTTACCTGCAGCCTACCTGCTGCCCAGCCAGCTCAGTCACCATCCCTCTGTGCCAGACAACTGAAAAGAAAAATCCAGGTTTTAATTTGTGATGAGAATCTTGATAAGGTTATCACAGATAAGCACGTAGCACTGTGCTATACTTTTTCACTTTTATTTTAAATCAACTTATAAGGATATCCACACGCCCCTTCCTATTCACAGGTGGTCATACTCAATCCTAATATACCAACAAAATTTGTTGAAGTTGTTCTTTTAAGCAGACTGCTAAAATCTTTCAAGACTATGGCATACATTAGAACTCTCCAATAAGTAGAAATTTATTTTCAAAAACATAACAATAATGAGTAGGTAGAAAGCAGATATTTAAAATAAGTGCTTTCACAAATTAAATATACATCATGATTCCTCAACCAAATTAATTCTATAAAATTAAGGACAGATAAAAGTACTACTAAATCATGTTTGTGTGCATTAGCAATCTATGAAGATAAACTTGGAATCCTCCTTGCTCCCTCCACATTTTTCTTCTATTTGAAACCAGTTTTCATCTGCTACCCTAAGTTGAACCAACATCCACTACAGGAAAAGACAGCATCTTCATTGAAATGACTTCTTACACAAATGTATTTAATAAACACTCGTACTTGTAATATTCATAAAAACAAAATGTTGTGTCTATTTGTTCAGCTACCAATGCACCTCTGCAGCTTACAAAACTAATTCTCTCAAAGCTGAATACATTTTAAAACATTATAAAAAGCTCAATAGCATTTTTTCATGTTGCAACAATAAATGGTTAGGCCAGTACCATCAGCAAGCTCTACTTCCATGGCTCAGTTACTCACCACTTCTGAAACACCCACCTCTCCTGAAGCACAAAATTCAGGTACAAGGTATACTCACATAACTGGGATTTCGAACAATAATAGATCAGCTCTACCGTTCCTGCATATACTAAATTTCTTATAAATGACAGTTTTTAATAAATGAAGATCTGAACACTGTTAAGAAGAGACTGTAATAACAACCCTAAATTTTCATAGATGAATGAAAAACATGTAATGACAACTTCTGGGAAAAACAAAAAAAAAACATCTGTGAATAGGACCTCTCTGTTTCTCCCTAATGTAGACTTCTTCTTCAGACTAATAACCTCATGTAGTAGAAGCAGAAGAATTTTTTAATCTTCCCTCCAAACCCTGTTCTTTGGGTGAATCCAATTTCTTGGACTTCTTCCAGAACACAATTCCACGGATCTCCTATCAGCGCTCGGACTGGCAGCCCCACTGTTTGCAGTTGCAGCAAAGCAGCAGACCAAACTAATTTTGCACCTTTAAGAGCCTCTCCCCCTTGGAAGCCTATGTCCAGCAGCATATTCAGGCAATTCAAAGGACATTTTTCTAAACAAAATTATTTATTCAAACAATCAAACCACAAGGGATAGCTTTTGTTCCTACCAATAGCTCTCAGCAATAATTTCAAGTTAACTGCCCCAGAAATAAGTCATGCAGGCTCATTCTGAGATTCTCAAGACTCTTCTTGCCCTCATAATTAGACCACGGTACCCATTTAGAAAACATCTGGTGTTCCTTAACATTAAATTTATCTTTATCTTTGGTATTCAGCTTTTATTTACCAAGTGTGTTGCACTAGTACACAGAGGAGAAGAAGAAACAACTCCTTAGTGCTCTCTTGAAACTGCTTATCCTGAGACATTTTAGCTCTGGCTACTTCAGCTATTAAGATACTGAACTGATAGAAAAATATAAAAGCAATGTTTTATGAAGCAAAGTCCAACAAACTACACTTGCTAAAAATATAGGTGCAGGACTCTCTCATATCTGTCACAATAACCAAAGCAAAAAAAGGCCAGAGTCTTGAGACAAAACCTAAGAGGTATGAGACAAAGTGCAGCAAGCACTTCACAGATCTGTAAATCCCACCAGCCCTTCTTCAGTTCCCACCCATACAGAAGATGTTTTAGTGGATGGTGTAAACAGAAGGCAGATAGGGTACTCTTTCAAACATGCTTTTGTAAGGGATTTTCTCATTTTTTTCCATCTTTCTCTGCCAAGTACAGAAGCTGGGGTCCAGGAGCAGCAGGGAGATCTTTGTAGAGCTGACTTTACGGTATGGCTCAAAATGCTTCACTTCTGTTACCAGAGATGTTTTCCTCCTCCTCTGCCAAGTGACGTAAAGGATGTAACAGCAACGCTGCTATGCATTTCACATCACATACATCAGTCTTTGCTACGTTATGAACAGCATTTCAATACTTACATTTGTTTAGAAGCATTTCCTTCCCCAACTGCTTTATTTTTTCAGATCAGGTACAATTTTCAATTGCCCATTACCTACAAAGACTTCCACCAGCTTAGTGCAGTGCTATCAAACTTCTTCTAATGGTTATCCTTAGATTTCTTAAACTCTAAAGAATCAAATGGAGCCACACTCCTCTGGTGGTATTGAATGCAACAGGCAGAGCTGAAGTCAATTCCTCTCACTAAAATCTGAGGGAGAGGAAAGGAGTATTTATTTTCCCTCTGCAGGGAACTGCCACGCTTAATGGTTGACAGAAATGTCTCAGACCTCTTCCAGCTGCCTCCCTCCTCGCTAACTGGACTAAGTTGTGGTAGTAGCCGTGTTGAAATTGTAATCATCTAAGGATATAAGCAAGACAAGTAACAATAATGGCTGTCATTATATCAAATTATATGTAAAAAAAAAAAGCTCCTGCAAACAAGCAGTGATTTTTAACAATTTTTTTTATTCATTTTGCAACTAAGAAGCTGCCACTGAAACTTCAAGTCCCTTGTCCCACACAATAACACATAATGCTCTTTCACTTCGCACTATCAACTTCTGAGAATGCATGTTTTATTTTGTACATGGGCCAAACCAAGACTTGGATGGGCATTCAGAACTGAGATCTCCTCAGAACCCACTATGAAAAGCATGTGTGCCCCTCCAGACACACACTGCAGGCACTCAGACCTGCAGCTACCGACAGCAGTACTACGTGACAGACTAATAGTGGCGGTGCATTTCTATATACATTATCTGCACAAAATTAATATTCATAATTACAATCAGAATTCATGAAGCTCTACAAAATGCCAGCTCAAGATGATTCAAGTGCCATTTTACATTCTAATATTTGCAAGCTAATGCTGTTTCAAGAAATGAGTAGGATATGTTCAGTAGTAATACATTTACTTCCTGTCAAGGATCTAGATACAGCACTCCTAACTTTTACATTAAGATAATTGTTGAAGGGTTTTGACAGTTTTAACCTACATCTTTTTATTCACAAAGACTTCTAATCCTGCATCTCGGTTCTTTGTTTTAAATCAGGGATGTATTGATTAACTGTGAGACTAAGCGTATCTCAGCGGTGGCTGAGTCGAGTATCCACTATGGAATTAGGACTGTTAAACACTGGAATCGATCTTCTCATTGTAGAACCATGGCTGCTGTGGCAAGCAGTTTCTCTAAGCTATTAATTTTATTATTAGCACACCTGGAGACATTGTTTCCCTGAGGGAAAAGCAATTCAATTGTGTGTGCTGAAACAACTAGTGGCATATGATCAATGAGACAGCTGGGACCACAAGCCTTCTCTTGGAGCTCAGGGTGGATATGACAAAGTAGTTTGTAAAGCAGCAACGATACGAAGTAATATTGCTTTATGTTTTATGCACCTCATTGTAAGCACATAGAGAGCTTAAAGTTCTCAGGGTCTGGAAATTTTAAATCTTCTTGGAGTAGTTCACTAGTCTTAGCCTTGGAAGGCCTATCTGACACCAACTAATGACCATCCCTTTTTCCTGACCATTGAGTCTTTCCATATCTCCACTCTGCTTGCAAGGCAGCAAGCAGCTACCCTCTCTTACACGAGAACAGTAACACTTTTTCAACCTGTCTGACCTGCTAAAAGAGAAAAACTAATTAAACATTTCTGAACATTTAGTTTTATTTCATACTCATGTTAACACTGAAAAGACACAAAGCCCAACAGTGAAACATCAGCCATAACTGACTTTTTAATTACCAAACAATTGATATATCTCAAAAAAAAACTGACCCCGCAGTACTGTAAATTTACTCAGTATTTAAACATTACCCTCACTAGAAATTAGCAGGAAGCGAGGATCAAACAGGGACCAGTCAGAAAGCACATAAAGAGGCACATACAGACAGTCCACTCATGTTTCCCATGGAGAAGAGGGGAAATACTACAACCAAACCTCTTATAAAATAAGCTGAAGCTAACACTTGATCTCACAGAAGCTGTGAAGCCCTTGCAAACCTTCCAGGAACTCTGGATCGTTAATTTCTTTCCTTCTGAACTGCTACCTCACCCAAAGCAAGTTCTTTGTTGGGAAACCTTGTAAGAGATACTACAGGTTGCAAAGTTCACAAACTGACACAACTATCTAGCATTTAGCATTTCCTGAAAATGACTGGGTCAAG
Source organism: Numida meleagris (assembly GCF_002078875.1). Taxonomy (NCBI): domain Eukaryota; kingdom Metazoa; phylum Chordata; class Aves; order Galliformes; family Numididae; genus Numida; species Numida meleagris. The sequence continues at coordinate 4,695,149 of NC_034420.1, forward strand.
TGGTTGCCAGACCACTGCCCACTTCATGTTTAATGATTGCTTGTTGTTTCATAACATCAGCTTTCTAAAGACAAATACGGTCCGTAAAAAATCCACTGGAATGTACGCTACATTATGGAGAGCAGAACAAGAACTCAAGGCAAGAATTATTTCTGGGGCAAACCAAAAGTATTATTTTCAAAATACAAACATACATGTTTGTTTGAAAGACGCTTTCCTTATCATTTTTAAAGATGGTAGAGCTGTCCTATTTAAAAAAGTGAAACATTAAAGAACGGCAGATACTATCATTTTTCAAAATGCTGCTTTGTTTTGAACATACCTTATCCTAGTGTTTACCTAAACAATGTGCAATTGCTTCCTGTCTGAAAAGTTGTCCCCTCCATTAACCACTCCAATAATCACAGAAACTCAAGAACTATTTTTGTTGCTCGGGCATCAAAACTGTAGTTAAAATAAAAACGAACTTTTATTCTAACTGCACATTCTAAGCTGGAATTTTATTTCTGTCACACAATCCAGATATATATGGACAAAATTATTGACTCCCTCTCAACTCCTCCCTAAGCAACCATTATTTATTTAAGTTCCATTGCAGTCCATCTTTTTTCCTCCTGTTGTCAAGTATTTGGCCTAATGTAAGCCAAGAGGATGGAGATACAAATGTTAGGTCTCTTGGTTTTCTGCCTGCTTGATTTTGTTTCTGTACATTTGACTGCTAGCTAGCTATGAGTAATCATCTATTTCATAGATTCTGACACCTTGTGGGGCCTTTTTCAGTATCAGGATAAATGCCAAAGATTTCCTTATACATGCCTCCTAAAAGAATGAGAAGTAAGTTTCTTATCTTTACAATTTATGTTGTATATCCACCTTGTTGATATGAGGGTGGGTTGTTTGTTTTTGCCTTAAAGGGGAAAAATCGTTCAGTGAACAATCACCATTATGTATGCTTTTCTGGATGACTGAATTGTTTCCTAACTAAAGTCATCATCATCTGACACAGGCTAAAGCTCTGTAGGTTGCATCATGCTTGATGATAAGCTACAGTTTGCTCCAAATCATCACAAGACTGAATAGTACAAGAAACAGTACTAACAGACTTGCAGTAAAAGAGAGAATCACTAAGAATACTTCTATCTTCATTCTTCCTTCTAAAAATTCAATTTATAAGCATTAAGGAATTACTTTATAGACTGAAAAATAAATTTAAAGGCAGATTTACAAAATCTGAGGAAGACTCTTCCGGACTGTGCCATCAGTGACACTCCACTGTTGGTGGTTACCAGCTTTAATTAAATCTACGCTGTTATTAATTTCAAGTATGAGAGGTTGAAGGCAAATCTGGACCCTGGATCGAGCCTGAATGCAAACTGCTGGCAGCATGCAAAGAGATGGCAACCTATCTGACCCAGCTACAGCTGCTATTCTTCATCACACCAGCCATGAAAACATTACCCTACCCAGGACAACAGGACAGCAGAAAACGTGTGTGCTCACTGGTTGTTCTCAGCTAGAAGACATGTCCCTGCTTAGTCTCTCAGTGCCCAATGAAAGTTGGTTTGCACTCAAAAATATGTCTGCATGCAGCTTTTGTGAGCACAGTATGAAGACTATGTATTATTATGAGGTATGAGCTAAGGTATTTGTTGGAGGTTTTTTTTGGTTTTTTTTTTTTTGTTTTTTTTGAGAAGACAGAAATCTGCCAGCTATGCTCTCTGTTCTATAGGCTCCTGTTACAGAAGCTACTCAGTTTCTCCAGCAGAAAAATGCACCTGCTCCTCTGCTGGTGCTTGGGAGCCGCTTCTCATCCCTGAGTTAGTGTCAAGCACTCAGGAAAACATAATGAAACAGTCATACATTCTGCTGTCCACACATGCTTTTTTACCCAGGCAAATATACAGTACTTATCAAACAGAGCAGTGTAACCATTTCAGGACACGGTCACAAAGCAGCACAGAGGAGCAGAATACCAGCCATTGACTGTCAAGGAGAAGAGCCTTGTGTACTCTGCTCTCAGTCAATACCATTAAGAGAGCAGAGGAAGAAGAATCCTGATGGATAGCAAAGAGGTAAGAGATGTGGAAGCTGTAAAGGTTTAGGGCCCGTGGGAAAGCATGTCGCTCCGTGCTAACACACTGCAGCGACCCTTACTACCGCATGTGGTCATCAACGTGAAGATTTGTTGCTCAACTACGTTCAAGCTCTTCTTGGTCCATCCACAAAGTTAGCTAGTGCCCTACAGGATGGCAATCAAGGATGACTCCAACACTCTATCCCACGTACATTCCCAGATTTTAATGATTATTTAATATGTTTTAAATTAACCTATCATTATGGCCACTTCGAGCTAAAACTGTTCTGCCGGCCTGCTGGATCCACAACTAATGTGTGCAATCAAGAAATGAAGAGACCTGGGAATCCCTGCTCTGATGTTGACAAGCTATTTCTCACAATCTAATCTTTGAGATATATTTCCCAAATCACTTGAAGAACGTGAATGACTGAAGATAAAATGAGTATCTTAGTCAACAGATGTGATAGGAAGAACAAGGCATAACCTTTACTCTTCAATTTCCATTAATTCTGGAAGTGGAAAATCACTCTAACTACAACCATTTGTAAAGTGGAAAGAAAAGAAAAAAGAAAAAGATGAGGTAATAAATAGCCAGCTTCCTTCTAGTTACTTTACTGTTTCAGACTTAAGGATTTCTCCCTCACTGTGAGTTTTTCCTCAGAGAAAACCCGCGAGATGCCTTCACTTCAGTACATTCGAGACTGCAGAAGCCAGTAAAATCTTCAAAGCTTCTGTAGTGTATTCAGTATGATCTCCCATACAGGAGAAACACACAAGACCACGTTTAGGGACTTACCTATCTTCATTCACCCCCAGAAATGAAGGTCTAAGTTCTGAGTTCTAACTGCATACCTCCTGTCTGACCCATGTTTTTTTTTTTTTTTTTTTTTTTCAAAAGGAACGTTAAGAGCAGAAATTGCTGCCATGGAATATTCATTCACAGTGAAGTATGCATCCCAAAGTAATGCAGGCATTGCAAGAATCCTAACATCATTAGCACGGAATATCATTAAACTAATGAGATTACCTGTTTACAGACAACAGGGTACTTCCATTTTCATTCACATTTAACCACAGGTCTGCCTAAGCACTGAATACCAATTATCTTGAATTTGTTGTCAAACAGTGCAACTGCGAACAGATACAGAGTATGACAGGGACACAATACAGAGCCATCATCTAGATTCCATATAAGCAACTGGAATGCACACATTAGCAGAAGAGAATGATCAAGATAAAGGGAAAAATTGAGCCAAATTCCCAGAGATTCAAACTCAGTAATCAACCACTTCCTGGAAGACTTACTGAGGTGAGCTCTGCCAAGCAGTTTACAATGACATATTCCTCACTGAAAACAAGATTTAAAAAAAAAAAAAAAAGTTAAAAATTACACCTTACTTTTCTTTCTTTAATACTTCATGTACTTAAAAAGGTGATATAACACCTCACATAAGATGTGCTCTAAATATAAACACAGAAATAAGTAAGGAAACACTGACACACGGTAGCTGGTCACTAAAACAAGGATCCAAGGGCAGGAGAATGGAATTTCACAGCTCTGCTTCATAGGACTCCCTTTTCCTCTTGCATAGAAAGTCTATTTTCTATTTCCTTTTCTAGCTCACCAGTTCTGCTGGCTATGCACTTTTGTCTACATACTGACACACGTTTGCCTCTAGTCTGCTATTCTTCCTTTAATTAGAGAGTTGCTTGATTTCCACAAATATATTTGGATATTTGATGCCTATACTGAAGTGAGAAATTATTACCAAATTACTTTATTTCTGTCCAGAGATGCTTTCACAAATAATTAGATATTTAAATTTAAATAAAATAAGATAAAATTTAAAGCAATGAATAGTCCCAGTGAAGGTAGCAGGACTATTCACAAACGGTCACTTATTTCCTGAAGTAGACATTAGATGACATGTACTAAAATGAATAAGAATGTCCTTCCATCACTTTTCATTCAAAGTACTGGAAATATTATTTGTGTATCATACAACTGCTATTTATCATACTCATATATGAAAAAATAGTAATCTTAATTATTGTGTCATGGAGGGGATTTTCACTTAAAACTCAGCTTGCTTTGAGCATTCAACCGATCTCCTTGCTTTTACAGGTGCTGGCAATTTGTACATGAAAATCATACTAGAGTAGTATTTTGTTCATAAATCTAGGAAGTCAGTATGATTTCTACTTGTAGCTGCTAGAAGAAATGGATTGTAGCATAAATAGATTGTTCTGCTAAACAGCAAAACCCCAGAGATAGTTTGGAATTTAAAAATGAAAAAAAAGAAATTTCCTCTTGAAAAGATAACTGGACAAAAATACAACAGGAGACAGTTCCTAAAAATCAATCAATCAATAATACATAAAAATAGTTTCAGATAGAGAACCTGAAAAATTGTGTGCAAGCATTTTCATCTGCCTGGCTGTAGACAACATGATTTATACCAACAGTTACACAGCAGTTCCTGGAAGCACAGGCCAAATCTCTCTGGGTAAATTTTAAGCTTTTTGAGTAGGGGACTCAGCACAGACATGAGGGCAGCTGCCATGTGAGCAAGCAGGTGCCTCAGCAAGACCAGTTCTCACTGACCTGAGCACCTCAGAACATCAAGCGGAGGAAGCTGTATTTGCTATTTTGTTAACAAGGATTTTTTTTTTTTTTTTCTAAAAATGAATCGATTTTAAATCCAACAAAATAAGGGCACAATGTCTGAGTTGATCCCACGGGAGAAGACTGCGCTTCTCCTCAGAGATCCATCAAGACCAACTCCTCACAGGGCAGAGGTTCAGAAGCATATTTTTCATTCCATATAAGATTCTCACTGCAGTTAGGAAGATCAGATTGATGGTGTTCCTCATTTTTCTCTTCATTTTTGAGATGCATATCAAGCAGCCAGGTGGTTGTATGATAACAATACAACACAACAGTCACTTCTGTTAGTGAAAAAGCTCAAGACCTATTACAACATGTAGCATTCACCCATGGCAAGGTAAAAAAAAAAAAAAGTGCCACTGAACTGTTAGTTGTCCTCCTTCTACAGTCACTTATTTCTCCCCTCTTAGATCAAAACATTAAATTAAGAGTGAAAATTAAAAGATACTGATACCGCAGTCTGGAAAGAGGAAATAAAGCTGGCAATAAAGCTGGCAACCATAAAGAAGCATATAAACTGCATTTATAATAGTATAAATAAAAAGATACTTGCTAGCTGGCTTTCTGTTTGATTTCCATCAGCTGTAGAATGCTTGAACCAAACTGGTAAGACATGTGCAACGTGAAAAAAGCAAAATAAAACACAGCCAACCACTTACTCCATGCAGCTTTCCTACAGATTTTATCATGGAGAATCATTACCTTTTTACTACAGCTATATTGCAGAAGCAGGTATAACTGGACAACACATCAATCATGCAAATTCTTGATTAAAGAAATCACATACCGAAATACACATGAAAATAAGACAAATATTTAAGTTTCCATGAAAAAGCAAAGTACTGAGATAAATACAACTTATTTTTCACTCTCTGGTAGGACCCAAACATCTTCCAAATCTGAAGGAGTTGTTTTCACAGTTATGAGCCCCAAAGAAACTAAGAAAAAAGCATATGCAAGTGCTGGAAACAGATGAAACTGCACTAACACATACTTTTGTTCTTGAATAGCACTGCTCATCTTCCCCAATACAAAGCCCTTCTACTAGCTTGCTCAGTTGAAGACGTCAAATATATCCATCACTAAATGGATGAATTCCAGAGTTACGTGGATTTCTCTATCGTACATTTTTACATGCTATGACGGTGTGCTTTGACATGAGGATTGTGCTACATGCCGCAGAGCACTTCTGCAGCCATCCTGCCAGAATATCGGCATGACTTGGTACTAACCTGCAGGGTCTGTCCTTAAAATTAAAAGCCAGTAATTAACGCATTATACATACTTTTGGCACAAATTATATATGCACAAGTTATTGCATGTTCAGGTTTTAACACTGCTGTTTCCACTTAGACTGCTTATAACTTTTTCCTATGTTACTTCATGGCAACATTACATACAGCATTATAAAACTCTTCCTATCAACGAAAAGCAGACACGCTTCGGATACAACTGAGCAGCTGTTTAATAACTCAAAGCATTATTATACTACAGTTAAGAACAAGAAGCAGTGAATTAAACTGCTAGGGAAATTTAGAGCAAATCCAATTTCACAAGCTGGAATTTATCCAAGACACTGCATTTAACACCTTTACTCCTGTGAACAGCGAGTCAGCTCTTTAATGACCACAAGTGGTCAACACTTCAGTTTCAGATCTCACCTGATAGACAGGCTAATGAGAGTTCCACTACTACCAGGTTCTGCTCAGACTGACAGCCACTATTCCATAATATTTCCACTTCGCCTTTCCCTAATGGAATCAAACTGCAAAGTTCTGCAAAAAATTATAATACAGACTTATTTTTACCTCCAAATCTCAAAAGCAGTTTAACTCAGGGTCAGGACAAGTTTTAAGCACACATATCCATCAGTTATTTTACCTAAAATATATATTGCAATTCTTGCCACAGAAACACATACATACCTCCCCACACGTCATCACAGCAGAAGAAAAACAAAATATTTCAATATTTCATGAATATAGAATATTCTTTACAAAACTTTAAAGGATTATTGCTGTATCTATGTCTTCCATACATAAAAGTATAATACATGCATAATAGACTGGAATGTCTCAAAAGGATGTGCCTGCGCTAGCTATAAATAATTCAAATGGAAAAAAGAAAAAGCCAACTGGAATTGCATACTTAACCAGAACTGAATAGTTATTCAAAACACTGCTCTGAAACACAGCATACCATTTACACAGCCATTACCACCTCTCAATTCATCAGATAATCATTAGGTACTTTTAACGTTAAGAGCATTAATTTAAAAATCCCCAAACCCTAAAGACAAATCCATATAGTAGTATATTACTTCTTAAACACATAGCTGAAGTACCATTGCTACCCACAGAACAACTACAGTAGGGAAGCACCTCACTTATAGAACAGGCACCGCCTCCAGTCTGCAAGAATTATCCACCTCGGCCCATGATCTGCACTTGGAGGGCTTTTTTCAAGATAGCTAGAAGTACAGGTTAGTGGACCAGTACCTACTCCTGTGCAAATGACGTTTTTCCACTGAAGTATCTCTTCCCTCCTCCTTTACGAATCCAGATAGGGATGGAGATGAGCCCTGGGAAACAGCGTACTAGGGAATAAGATGGATACATTTCCTGGTGTCAGCTACTTACTGTCACCTACTGTCTTTCACAGGGCAACTAAGCTACACCAGATGCACAGTGTCCCACTGCACAAGCACAACACACCAAGCACTTTATGGTGGAATTGTTTCCAGCTGTGGATTAGCAAAAACAAGTCTTGTGTGTGGCCCTTCTCTATCAAAAGAGAAGGGCTTTGGACAAAGCCTCTCACAGATCAAAGAAACACTGCACATCACTGTGCATTACCAAATGCATACACACTAACACGGTAAAACAATGCCCCTAAAACAGGAATTCCAGGAGCTGAGCAGCTGTACTGGACTGTTGTGAGTACTGTGTATTCTAACACAGTGTCATCACTTCAGCAATAATTTTTTTCAATCCAAAGTCTCAATGCATTTAATTAACTTAGAAAAGTATGTGTTTTTTATTTATTTTTATTCTTCAGGCGCAGACTGGCTCACCCATAGCTTTTGGTACATAAATGGCAAAGGCAACAACTGTATGAGTTGCAATTTACCAACGCAAACACCCCATCGCATTTCTTCTACCTCTGTAGATATTTTTGTATCACATTTCAGAAGCACATAAACTTAAAGAGATAACAGGCTGTGATCATTTATAAACACTGATTAAAACTGAGTACATTCTCAGAAATACTTCTCGCTTTAATATGCATTCTTAAGATATCAAGAAATTTAACTCCCAACAACATGAGGTACTTTCAGCAAACATCTCTCCAGTGGACCCCTCCAGACTCAGTTCGTTCCTCAGACAGCAAATTAATTACATTAGAATTTATCAGACCCGCTCCAGTTTTTATTTAAAACCACAATTTAAATTATAAAAAATAATAGCTTTAAGGTGAAAACTCTCTCAGAGGTTTTTTTAAAAACATTATTTTCATACTCTATGGTAATAATAATAAACAACTAAATAATTCAGAACTGATTTATTGAATATGTCATTAGCACTGGAGAATCAGGGGACTGCCTTAAATTACCTAAGGAAATAAGGAATCCTGTTCTTATTTATCAGGTACTTCATACATACGCTCTATTTTCTACACTCTGGCATGTGCATTCTAGAGATCTGTTTTTATCTACTTGTTGTCAACATAATGGAAATAAAATACAATTACATGTTTTTTGCCCTGAAGTGATTTTTTTTTTTTAACAACTCATTTAATCTTGAATGTTTGTTTTTTTTTTCTAGAAATATACCTAAGCCGTATGAAACAAACAGAATGGAGTATGGTGTTAAGCCAAACTTCAATGACAGCAAATTACCTGTTTGTGGTCCTACTGGAATAGATAGCTATGTAAACAGCGTATTCAGTGGATCACTGCACTACAATCAATGTACTTCACTATTTTCATTACATCTAAAATTGGTACAAGGGATTTTAATGTTTATTCATGCTATTCATTATATCAACTTATATACAGAAGTATCCAAGACTGAAACATCCTCCAAAGCAAAGCATGATGGGGTTATTTGAGACAGTGCTTCCTGAGAGATATTTCCTATCACTTTTGTCTAAAGTTAACAACTGGCTTCTTCCCAATTCAGTACAATCTTTGTATTCTTGCTTCTACATCATGAATGCAGATGACCCATAACTTCCTTTAAACACAGGTCAAATAATAGCTGTTTGCACACTGTTTGATAGTACGAATGGTAGTAAAGAAAGGATATCTAGGATATGATTTTTATTTTAAGAGCCTTATTTTTGAGCTTGTTACTGAGACCAGCTGAAGATAAAGTGAAGTTCTGCACAAGTCTTTTTAGCTCAGCTGAACACTCAGAGGAAAGATCGAAAAGACTCCTTCCACAGGAATGAAGGCCTGAAAAGCAGCATAAAAGCAAAAAGTGCACAAGCAAAGCCAATATACTGCACAAATGGCCTTTTGTTCTAGAGATAACACATTCAGGCTGCAGAGGAAAGGACACAACACACAGCTACAGGCATCTGAACAAAAGCGTTCCAGTATCAGCACCTGGTCAGTCTACAGCACTTGAATCTATTCTGAGGATTTTCAAAAAAGAATTAAGATGTACAAAATCGATAAATTCTCAATAAATACTGACCAACATTTGAAGCAAGAATGTGTACTACTGAATGCAAGTCTGTTGGTATTCATTTGAATGCCCAGGGTACTGTCCAGGGTACTGTAAAGCAAGCTGGACTGAAAAATTCTGAAAGTGAAATTTATCCCTGCTACAGAAAATGGAATCATGTATAATACAGAAGCAAGATTAAGACAAGAAATATTTAGGAAAAAAAATTGCCTGGTCTCTATTTAAATTTTAGAACATCCTTGCTCACTCCCTACAGTACAAATAACAAAATAATGATTAAGGCATATATATCACAGAACATGGGGAGAAACAAACTTGAATTGTTTTAGGAAAGCTGCATGGTTAAACTTTAAAATACTACTTCTTTTTTAAGTTATGCTTTAAAAAACGTGAAGTTGGCCCTATGACTTGCATCCACAGACGGGCTTAAAAATATATAATTATTACAATAAATGTGGTGAACTGTCACCAATGTGTGAGTTTCTTTTATCATATATATACTAAAATACCAACAGTATGTCATGCCTAAGAAACACATTCTTATCCCATTTTAAAGCCAGTATTCATGTTAAATGGTAAGTCATATCTCTTGATCTTCTTTTGTAAAGGTTGTACTAGCTACAGGCTTAACACAACTGTGGGATACAGTATGGGAAGAATCGATAAAGCAGTATTACCCTTTGTGATAGTGAATCTCTGCAGGACATTCAAGCTTAACTCTGCTGCCTGCACTTAGGCTTCATACTTGCCCACTGGGAGAACGGGCTAAAACATAGTAATGGACTACCAAGACAAGAAGAAGCGTGTAAAAATTCACCTCTTGCTCCTTCCCTACAGGTGCTTCCTTCGTTTTTGTAATCTGTAAAGAAAACCATCTTAAAATGCAGGGTTTATTCATTTAAATATATATATATATATATATATATATTTATACATACACACAAGTCCTGCTGAACACAGGGCCTGGCTTCATCACACACAGTTATATGCAATGGATTATCAGTTTCATTTTTAGCAGCACGGCTCAAAAAAAAAAAAACCCTAAAAAACAACCTGCAGTACCAGAAAGCTGTATGTTATCTCTATGACTTGTACCAAAACAGAAACTTCTCTTGATATTACACAAGCATAAGACTGAAGAGTTTGTTTCAGCACAATTGGAGCTGCTAGAAACCACATGCAGGTGATTGTAGCGAAGCCAATAAGCTGCAGTGATGACAAGATCTCTGCCAGAGAATCTGACTTCTAAGCAGAAGGAAGTTCTTGGTGCCTGAAAAAAAAAACTTGAAGAGACAGAGGGTGTTTGGGGCACCAAGGGAAGTAAACAGCTTCAGTTACAAGTAGTAGCAGAGAAAAGTCAAAGGCACTTAAGTGGGTCAGACATAAGTTGAAGACTGGAACAAGGTCAACTGAGAAGAAAAGCAGAGGGTGCTAGAAGAAAGTTGAAAAACGTTCCAGAAATCAGGATAAATGATTTAAACTTGAGTCACATTATGAAGGATCTGAAGGCACAGGATATGCAATGGAGTTGACATAACTGGAATGTGAGAGAAGCAATTTCTTTTTCATCTTTCTAAAAAACAGATACATATATCGATTGCTACAGTCACATCACAAAACACTGAAATGAACAGGTACAAAGACTAGCACAGGAGCCAAGAAGCAGTGGTGCAATATATCTGTACATACATTGTCATGGTTTTATGATTTTCGGTTATTGGTACTCCACATCATAACATCATGTAGTGAATGTACCTGGTTCTCAGAAGAGAAGGACTACTACATTCCCCACGGCACTTTGCTCCTCTGTTACCATTTTCCAGCCGGAGGGAAAAGATAAAAGCTCACAGTATAAAAACTTGCAGATCACGAGACCTCGTCCCTTTTTTCCGCCCGTCTCTCGTCTTGGCAGCACCTCGCTCTCCAGCCATCTTATCGCCGGTAGTAGAGTAAGGCCTACCTTGATTTTGGGACATTCTCTCTCTCTGTATTGGATTTATCAGCTTAAATTGTAATTATATTGTATTATAGTGTGTTGTTTTGCATTCCGATATCTTATTTAGTAAATTAGTTTGTTTCTCCTCAGATTGTTGCCGCTGTTCTTTGCTCTCAGGGCCATCTCCCTACCCTTTTCCCCTTACCCCTTTTCCCGGGACGTAGGCCCGTGGGTCCCCCGTCCCCTTTGTCACGGAATCGGGCCTAACGCCCGTAAACCATTGACATACATATAGACACAAAACCAACTGTCACAACCCATGTGCCCTTCACATCTAAAGTATTCTAGAAGCAATTGCAGAGAGCCACTCACACAGCACAACCTTGAGATGTCAAATGTTCTTGCTCAGAGTAGTTGGAGGTTGAGATAAGAAGCTTCTTTCTCTAAAACAATGCAGACAAAGAATGAAATGCAGGAGTGAGGTAGGCATGAATTTAGAAGCAGAAGAATTAGAAAACAGATGACAGCTATCACTTGAAAAACAGCAGCAGGTGGGAATGATAACCTATTGGAGGCAGAGCTGTTTGGGCAAAAGAAGGCACAAAACTAATACTGATTAATTAAGAGGCTTTAAACCTCCTTCCTGGGAAAGTGTGCATCTCTTCTCTCCCCACCTGGAGGTGCTTCTGATTCCTTTCTGTATCTTTTTTTTCCTCCCCCACTGCTCAATCCATTGTCTGCATTCTCCTTCCCTTTTCCACCTTCACTTGCAGCAAGCCAGTTCCCATGAGTTTGTGCTGGTTGCATCTGGAACAACAGGCATAATGCAAGGAGCAGAGTCATTTGGAGGGAGAAAGGGAAGCATGCATGGGGAATGACTACTCTGTGCTTATTTCCTCCCAATGACCCATAACAACACCTTCCACAAAACCTTCTAACAACGGCATGGAAACGTGAGGCTTCCCAATTAGAACTTATACAAATGAAAGAGACAGCATGCAAATGGTGCAATGTGAAGAGCTTAAAGAAGGGGCCCATGTTTTATTTGCACCCATCTTTAGTGAAACAAGCAGTGTCATCGACCAGGGTTCCATAAAGGAACAGTGCCTCCACAAGCAAGAGACTCACCCTGCAATTGCCAGGGAGACCTGCAGGCCAAAAACAAGCAACCTCCTCTCGCCAGGCACCACCATGGATGGGAAAGGCTCCCATCTGAACCCAGTATGCTTGAGCACATGGCCACCACAGTGCCAATCCATCCCTCGGGGTCTCTGGTCTGATGCCAAGCTCTAGGGAGTCCCTTCTTTGGCTCTAGTGGGCTATGAATCAGCCTCCAGGCCAGGCGCAGGCACAGTTAGCTAGGGGACAATACTCAGCGGCTTCCATGTGAGCTAAAGACTTTGCCCCACTGCTCCTGCCAACCACTCTGCCATCCCGTAAACAAAGACTTCTGTAAATATGCTGAATAAAATACTAGGTCTTACACACAATAATCTCGAAAGAAGTCTTCATTACCAAATGCTTCTGCACTAAGGAGTTATTTAAGAATCACTTGCAATTTCGATTTACTAATACCAATTTGCACTAGTAACACAAAGCAATAGGTGGCTAAAGTAACTACGGCATATAGGAGTAAATACAGGTAAGCTATTTCTTATCATTAATAATATATCAGTGCTTTTCTTAACTGGAGAAAGAAATGATAGGGGAAGATGCTTTCTGTTCATGCTCAAGTAAGTGTTTTTAATATATGGCTCCCATTTACTTGTTTTCAGTACATACATCCCATTGCAACAAAGGACAGTGGAGGATATTTTTCATCCCAGCTTTTTTGGCAAGGGTTATAAACAGCTACTATATTCCTTCTCTTGCTGGCTGGGAAATATATTCTGATACAGCACACATGAAAAAACGTCCTTTGTAATATGCCCTGTGGTTTCTTATATATGCTGTTAGATTACTAGAGAATATTTTGCCCTTTACTGATAAGCAAAATGCTCAATTTATAAGCCAATTAATACATTTCCCATCCAACTTAAGCCAGGTAGCTGTGGCAAAAATTGTATTTGTGATACAGTTTATGTATGGAATTAGCCCATTCTCTCTGAAGATGAACTGTGCTATAAGCAAAGCTATGCTAGAAGTACAAGTTCAATTCCCTACATTTTCTTACAAAGTGGAGCTCGTTTAAACAGCAAAGTTGCCTATGAACGTGTTGGTGACTGAAATAAGTTAATAATAATGGTAGTCAGCACAGAAACAATTTGACTTCGGAATTAATCTGAAGGTTTTTTATGTAAACTGCAGAACAATAAGTTTTTAAATATAACTATGGTGTTATATATACCTACATATATTATAACCATATATAATAGTGACATTTATATTAATATAGATGGTTATAGAAAGGTAAATAAATCAGGATCAATTCTACCTCTAATTGAAAAAAAGTGACTCTAAAATAATCTTGTCAGTCCCTGATCACTGAAGATTTAAGTGAATAACTTCTCATTTCCTAATAAACAGACTGATAAAATTTGAGCAAAGAAGTGGTTAAAATTCATCGTAGCTTCTCAATGCAAAATTGGATTCCACTTTATCAGAAAACTTTCAAATGCAATATTACTTTTCCTTACATATACAGCCTGCAACTTACCTAGGGCACTATTTATCATTCAGACAACTTAAGTACAACAAAAAAATCACCTTGAGACAAACGAGAAATTCTCTCTTGGGAAACCCAAAACTGTATTAATATGATAAGCAGTACAGCTTCACTTTCCCTTCATTAACTCTAGCAGACATTTTTGATATTTGCCAAAAAGGAAGCTAAACAACAACACAACAAAATCTCCAAGGTTCAAACACCCTCCTGCTCACATCAATCATTTTCAGCATTTCCAACTCAACCTAGCTTGTTCGTTGTTAAAAAAGCATTAAAATCAAGATGGAAATCAGTTGAAAAATGCAATGCCCAGAGGGAACCCAATGCGTAGATAATGTAATCCATTTGGAAAACAAAGTTCGTGTCAGGTATTTAGTAACCAAAGCAATTATCAGAAGCTGACTATTGAAATTGGACTGCGTAATATTTCATCACATTCAGCAGCCCTGCTGGAACAAAGAAAAATTAAGTCAGAAATGCTGGTTACAAAGCTGAGATAAATAAAAATACAGAAACAACCATGTCAATTACAGCAGTTATCTTTTTTGTTAGCGTTTCTCAACTACATTGTTCAATATATACTACGGATAACATTTTAAGCCACTGAAACACACGTAGCAGTGTAGTCTGTCATCTGAATATCTGTATCTGCAGTTTGCATATGTTACTGACAGCTCTACACGTGTTGTGACTGTGCACGTCTCCTGCCATTTCCAGTCTCCTCTTGCAAACAGGATAAAGATCTACCCCTGTTAGAGTACCCAGAATGTGCAACATGAAGCACAATGCAAACAGTGAACAGTTTGTAGGAAATCAGTCTGTTTCTTGCTGAGGTTTCCGAAGCACATATACACCCACAGTACTATCAGCGTGCCAGGGAAGTTTTTAAAAAGTTGCACTTTCACTAAGGATTCTTTAAGTCCATTGAATGAACTCTAACAAATCACATTTTTGGAACACAGAAAAAACAAACACATTTCAAGCAAAAAACTTGAGTTTAAAAAAAAAATTCTACCCCAAGCGTAAGCTAACATCCATGTCAACGTGCTTAATTCCTATAACACCTATAATACTAGGCATTTGTTTGATTAAATATGTTTATACTCATAGTTTAAGGTGGCTTTGCAGTCAGTTTAAAATAAAAGCCCTCATCACTTACAAAGATCATCAAACATGCCTTGAACATGCAGACAGAAATTATGCAAACACTGGTTAATGGAACTCTGTGTGTATCCAGGTGAGTAATACACACATTTGGTTTGGAAATTCACAGAGCCGTACATGAAAAATCTGAAAAAATACATGACAAAAGAAAACATCTCAGGTATGCTAAGACCCCACCAGCAGAATGCCAGCTCTGGCAGAAAGCCATGTGCCCAAGCCCAGTGCTTCCTCCCTTAACACCAGCTCACCTCACGTCTCTGCCAAACGCAGCTAACAGGAAATTCGGTGCCAGAGAAAAGTCCACTGCTGCTACAGAAAGCCAAGAGAGTCTTCACAGGCCAGCACAGCAATACCTCTCAGGCACCATTACAGCTGTCTTAGTTTCAGCTGGGATGGAGTTGTTTTCTTCAGAGTGTCTGGTATGATGCTATGTTTTGGTTGTAGGAGAAAAACAATGCTGACAACACAATGTGGTGAGCAATTGCTTGTGCATCACTTGTTTTATATATATATATATATATATATATATATATATATCTTAGTAAATAGTTTATCTCAACCCAGGAGTTCTATAGTTTTTTTTTCCTGATTCTTTCCCCCATCCCACTTGGAAGGGGGAGAGTGACCGTGTGGTGCTTAGCCACCTGCCAGGTTAAACCACAACAGCAGCTTACCCTAACACTACACATCAAAGCAGCAGGGAAACTGTTCAGCAAACAGCATTAAGTAGTTAGCTATCCAGAGCCACAAAGAAATAGAGACCCCACCACTAAGCGCAGCCCTGCTGGAAAGGACCTGGGGGTACAGGTGGAAGGTAAGCTGGGCACGAGCCAGCACTGTGCCCTCACAGCCCAGAAAGCCAACCAGATCCTGGGCTGCATAAACGCAGCGTGGTCACCAGGGCGAGGGAGGGGATCTGCCCCTCTACACTGCGCTAATGAGGCCTCACCTGGAGCACTGCATCCAGATGGGGAGTTCTCAGCACAGGAGAGACACAGACCTGTTGGAGCACATCTAGAGGAAGGCCACAAAAATGATCCAAGGTATGGAATACCTCTCCTGTGAGGACAGGCTGAGAGCTGGGGCTGTGCAGCCTGGAGAAGAAAAGGCTCCAGGGAGACCTGAGAGCGGCCTGTCAGTATCTAAAGGGGAGCTACAGGAAAGAAGGGGACAGACTCTTTAACAGGGTCTGCGGTGATAGAGCAAGGGGAAATTGTTTCAAACAGAAACAGGGGAGATTTAGGATGGATATAAGAAAAAAGTGTTTTTGTTTTTCTCTCCAATGGGAGTAGTGAAGCACTGAAACAGGTTGCCCCGAAATGTGGTGGGTGCTCCGTCCCTAGAGACAAAGATGCCACACTTTAGTGAGTCAGCACAGGTATTAGGACATCACAATGTTTTATGTAAAACAGTAGGTTACAGGATTCTTTTCAAAGGAAGATCATCACCTTCAACATATTCAAAACCTTCCTGTAGGGTAATTCTTAGCCTATGATTCACAACATCTCCGAAGAAAATTCTGAAACTAATAAAAAAGACAATATCAGGATATTCATGACTTACTAACAAGCCTAGCAGGATGGACGGAAGTAATTTAGCTCTGCCCTGCTGAGTCACTGTGGCTGTCCATCCACACAGAATGAACCTAATTAGCTGGTATCAAAAATGCCACAGCTCGAGCAATGGGCAAAGTGGATGAGGGGAAAAAAATAACAATCAGCATGAGACACCCTCATTTCCATTTACTACATACTAAGTGCAGTATTTTGTCCCAAATTAACTAACAGCTTATGAAGGGCTTATTTAACAGTACTCTTCAATACTCTCGGAATGGAAGAAAGATTATTTCCGAGTACCCAAGCTTATCCATCCAATTCAGATTCTTCCAGAACAGACTATATCATAGCATATTTCAACTTGCATTAGTAGCAGGAGATTCAACCACAGAACACTAAATTAAAATAACATTAATGGACTGTCTCAAACTGTTAGATATAACTAGGGATAAAAATTCATGCTAACACCTTATTACAGGCGTCTACTACTGTGCAATACCCCTTCACCCCCACCTTCATCAGATTCAGTAGGTTAGACTTAAGCAGGAGCATCTGTCCAGATTTGTAACACATACCCCAAATGCTGTACTGCGTTTACACAAGCACCTAACAGCTTAATGCTTCCTGCAGGTGCACCACGTCTTCAAGAGGCAGGTCTGGACACAAAAGAGATGCATAATTTTCTCGGTGTAGCTGCATTAAGCAGCACGTTCATGTAACAGTACACAGCGAGTACATTTTAGTTCATATATATTTGTCTCGCTGATTAATAGATTCATTTTATCAACAGGAACACGCTGCATTTAGCACACATTTCTTCACTCCGTTCTGCAGTTTCTAACAGGTTTTAGCTGACATTTTCACCTCATCCACACGAGGAGAAGAAGCAGCATTCTGACCTTGATTTAGAGGCTCTTTATACAAAATAATTTTTGTGGTTAGAGCTTGTAACTTATGCTGAATTATGGATACTTTACAGTAAGGAAACAGAAAAGCATAGCCAAATGCTGACAGTACTGCAGTGCTGTTCCCACAAGTCCTCTGAAGAGCCAGCCAATTACCCTGCAATTGACACGAACGACTGAAAAAAAGCATCTTCATTTCTAGCCTTCACAAATTTATTTGCAAGTAGCTCATCAAAATTAACTATATACTTATTACAAACACAAAGGCATGTTTCAATCACATTAAAGAGACAATTCAGTGACACTTTCCTCCCAGAAGATATTTATTCTATGCTGTTTGTAGTAATCCTCCACAAGCTTTAAACTTAAATCTGTTTCCTTACTGAACTGTTTTCTTGCAGTGTATGTGAACACCGGTTTGCTATAATAGGATTGCACACAATCATCAGGCTTCTGGCATTGATCTTTATAATTGAAAAAGGAACACTAAAACATTTGCTCCTCTGGGTGAAGAAGCACAGAAAGGACTGCACGGTGTTCTAGGAAGAATTTACAACAAACTAACCTGATCAAAATTGTGACTAAATCAAAGATAGCTGCACTCCTCTTGGGTTCATGATAAACTGTCAAATGCTATTGACATTAAAGAGTTTTATCTAATAATAAATCATTAAAATTTGGTATTCGGTAGCCACCATTTCTGTCAGGGGATGAAAGAATAAAGATAAAAGGTAATGTGGAAAGAATAACAGTAGCGCTCTTGACTGTGATTTTAAGCTTTGCTTAGAAGTTTACTCCCAGTGCTTTTCACACCGTTACCTGTGTCCATGTATTTACTGACACAAAAACACATTTCCCCCTCCCTTTCCCCACAAATGCGAGAAGGCTTTTATTTTCCTACATAAAAATATGAATTTACCAATGCAGAAATGTGTGGCAGAGATCACCTTGCATAACCATGTTCCCATGATTCTTGCTCCTCCAGTCTGCTTTATTACTTCAATTATGAGGGTACTGTACTTCATTTTAGACAATGAACCTTTACTGCCTGAGAAGTGAAACTGCATTAGGGGTTGAAAGCATTAAATGCTTTCAAAAGGCAAGTAACTGAAAAATAAAAAAATAAAATCAAGAATTAACATTTAAGATAACACGAGAAAATAGTCTGTTCTGACCTTCGAAAAGAAAATCACATTTAAAAGCCAGGAAAGGCATGTGTTTAGAAAATTTCCAGACTACTTTTTTTTTTTTTTTTAACTTGGCTTTACTTTTTCTCACAGATCACAGGTATGTTACATTCACCTCAGATTTTTTTTAAAAAACTTGTTACTAACACAAAAGTTAGCCAATTCAAAGCTTTAAACATTCCTGTGAAAACCAACCCTGAACCTGGGTTTTCTGCCTTTCTAACAGTAATAAACACTCGAGTGCTTACCATAATCCTCCTCCTCTAGCTCTGACCTTAGTCATATTCCAGTGAGTTGACACCTTTTTCTGATTAAGGCTGCCTTCCATAAGCCCACACACATCAAGAAAGTCCTGAGCACAAATTCAGACTGTGTTACATTTGTAACCTAGTAAGCCTGATGTTATATTTCCCAGTCAGTGGTTAGTTTGCACTGATCTATTACTAAAATCCGCTTCAAAGCTCCTAAATCAGAAGTCTTTGCTTGAAAATCCAGATGTGAACCATGTGTCCTTCAAAGGAGGGAACGGAAGAAAACAGTGGTTTCACAGGTCATATGCTGAGGGATGAGAAGGTTCTAATCCTCACGAAATAAGCTCATTTTAAAGTATCTTTTCTATTACAAATTTAGTTGCTGGTGTGTTATATTTTTATGTCTCCATCATACAAATACACATGTATACATTAAATGATGTTTCACAGTTAAATAGAGAATAATTGTAATCAAGCTGCCATGTTGTGATGTGGCTACAGTAATTCCTGATGGTTACAGTTTGCTATATATAAACTGCCGAAATTAAAATTTAGACCCATTCTTCATGAATACGTGGCAAGTCTCACTTGCAAAACAAGACTCCTGAAGCATGGAGCAGCAGCCACACCACCAAGTGCAAGCTTTGAGGGACAGAACACAGCTCCTGGGGCTGCATAACACTTTCTGCAGGTTAGCCCCACAGATTTTTGCATAAAGGGCAGTATCTTCAGCTGAGGGGAACACACACACACTTGGGAAGAAAGCAGCTGCAAATGATTGACTCACCCAGGGTTAAAGCTATGTAAAGAAAGAGCAGGCAACACAGGGCTGCTCCCTAAAAGCGAGAGCTAGATGATGTGCAACTGGGCAAGATCTTATGGGGAAAATGGAGAAGTGTCATCACTAGTCTTGCTCACTATCTGAATCACAGAGGAATGCTACTTAGCAGTCCGCCGTAATCAGAGATGGAAAGATAAATACCAACTCTAAAAAATCTAGCCTAATTCCTCAAAACAATGTCCTGGCATGCAAAAACGCACCCACTGAATCCCGCTTTTCTAAGAAGCATAATGAAAGCTGCTTTTCTAAAAAGCGCAATAAAAGCTGTTGGGCTACCTCCCGCTCCATCCTCGCATCGTAATCCAGCGACCGCCGAAGAGAGGGGATCCGCGTCGGCCGACGACTTCAACCGCCCCCGGAACCGCAAACCTCAATCCAATTAACACGCCCTCCGCCGCCTAAAACGCTACGTCCGCCGCCTAAAACGCTACGGAGATTACAGCGGTCCGCCACTACGCGCGCCTCCCCGGTAGGGTCCCTACTTATCTAACCACGATAAACGCTACGCATTGGTCCCTGTTCGGGCGCCAAATGTTGGGAAACTCCCCAAGCTCCCCACAGGGTTACCCTCCTAGGCGGGCAGGAAGCCTGACACTCAATGTGAGGATATGCAGCTTCAACTTTATTGTAGCAACACACCATCTTATATAGCATCTATGCTTCCAGGGATACAGGGTCTATGCGACCAAGCGTATAAGAGAACAATACCGTTACCCAGGCTAATTTTGTGTACAGTACATGTTGTTAAGTACAGAACTCTACTAGAAACACCACATTCCATGCAGGTATAACTTACCCCTTTCATCTAAGATTACATCGTAAATCATTAGTAAATCAGTAGCTACGTGCTGCCGAGCGCTGCCAAGCAAGCAAGCTGTTTCCCAACACACCCAGACTGATTGCTTGATGTCTACAAAGAAAGAGTAAGTTTAAGCTTAGCTTGAACAGGTAGACAAATTACAGTTGCCCAAATAAAACCGGCCTTTAACTACCACTTTCTGATAACAGAAAGAACTTTCTCACCGTTCCTTTTATCAGATCTGTGTTAAAAGTCCCTGCAGCAAGATTTCCCTATATTTAGAAACCAATCAGTGCCAGCAGCTGCAGCAAGATTTGTCCTTTAAGCAATCAAGGCTAAGAAATATGTAAGCAGAGAGATCCAGTGAGGCAGAAATTTGTGACCAGACTTTAAAGGAAGCTCTTAAGAATCTACATTCATCTAAAAATTAACAAGCAAAACTTGCAAAGCTCACCACTTCAAGACACAGTTCCCGTGCTGCATGCCTTCAGGCTGAACTCCACGAGAACAGCTTGGATGAGCAGCACGAGCCCCCCAGTGTTGCCCAGAACAGCTCAGCAGCTGAAAAGGTCCATGACCACCATGAACTGCAAAACAACCACTACGGCAGCACAGAGGAGAACATGAGGCTGTTCTGAAGAACTGCTCCAAAGCCATTACTCAACAGGATGTGAGTGTCCAATCAAGCAGCTGATCCACAGCACTGGGGCACAGCATCCACCTATTTTGTATCCACCTATGTATTCTGAACATTTTGGAGGCCAAGTTTTGCCACCAGCGTGATGCAGACAGTGATGTTACTAGAAGTAATTTTTATCCAGCGTTATTACATCATCTCATGCTCTTCTTGAGACTGAAAGATGGTACAATGGGAAGCATTTCTGAAATAACACAGCTGTGGTATCATCACAGGAATTCAGAATTTCCCTCCGGCAAATTTATTGGATTTCAGAGCTGCACTCAGGCCAGAGAAAGGGTAAGACCTAATAAGCAGGGTACATCATAGCAGTCAAGCTAAAGATTGATTACGTTATAGACACTTTCTTATCAGCACAAAGGCACATATTTATCTTGTTTTCTTCAGTGACAGCACAATACCAACTAAGAGCATGCCTCTCGCTTGCTCTGCTCGGGGCACTAGGCACTTCAGCCTCACTGGTAGCAAGATACAATGTATGTGCCTCAAACAAAGGCACCCTGCAATTGCCTGGATACTGCTTTTGCACTACGAAAACCCTTAAGAAGTATCAGAGCTTTGTCAGGACAGATGCCATCATGTTAACATTCTCTTTTATGTCCTCACATATCAGAATAATGGTTCTCATGGTTCGTCTGTTAAACATAAGTAGAAATAAAGGTCAAAAAAAATCTTCAAGTGCATTTGAGGCAAAAAAAATTGACTTTCAACTCCTTCAACTAGCGAAATTTTATCAGAAAATAACATGCAACAAAGATGCACAAATTCCACTTGAAATACTGTCTTTCAAGACTGCTGTTATGCTACATTATATATTGTTATCATTTTGCACAAATTTAAAGATGCAACAATATTTAATAATTGCAGCTTGTGACCTACAAATTATTGCCTTTTTGCAAAGTCTATGGTTTTTAATTTCCTATTTTTACAAGATAGGACATTACACTACTATTTCATCTGCAAACTGCCTTAAGGAAGCTGTAATTATGGAAACCAGGCTAATTCTCTTGCCCTCTGCAAAAAAAAAAAAAAAAAAAACAGACTCATGAAACTACGATTGCTTCTCCTTCCTTATCACTTAGCTTCCAATCACTGTTTTAATATTGGCAAGCAGTATGTGGTTAAACACAACAAAAAAAAAGCCAACCATAACAAGAAGCAATCACTGTTCATTCTCACTTAGAGAATTAAAAACCCTGTCTTCGTATTTTACGTTTCTAGAAGTTGTTTTCTTTTTGATTTTGAATTTGTTGAGTTTCCCAATCATTGTGAGAAACGCAGAACATTTCCAGTCGCAAACAGCCTCCCAAAAAACTAACGCCAGTTTTTTTCAGTGGAAACACCCAGAGAATCTGCTCATGTGCTCTTCACAGACTCTTTCAGAGAAATTTCAGACAAGGAACTGCCCAACTGTTCTAGAATTTTCTACAAACTGTGAGTTATATATTTTAGATCATAACCGAAAAGAGCCTGGAAATATCTAAATCTGTAATGAAGACTTAAAATGTTTTCGTATGTCTCATAGCATCTCTATTACAGCCAAAGAGAAGAACAGAAACCTTCAGTTTATTGGCAAAACACCGCAATGTGTTATGGTGGACGTTTGAGGATGCTTACTTTAAGTAAAATAGAACCCAACCATGATCACAGCCATTTTACACATCTACACAGAAACTATTTTTTAAACTATACAGCTGTAAGTCATACTGCAGAGCCTGTTCATATCTAGCAATAAAAGTACGTCATATTCTTAAAACATGATAGGTGCTAAATTAATGTGTTATTAATTTGTTCTTCCAGCCATAGTAATACATATTTCCGTAGGAAGCACACGATGGGCTACATCTGATATTTTGGAGGTAGAACCTTGGATGTTGTGCAATAACTTCTAAAGCACAACTCCGTGTGGAATTGCACTTTTCACAGGAATGAGCCAGAACATTCCGTGATTCTTCTTTTTTGACATGTTAATTGTTCTTCCATACACAAGGAGAACAAAAGCAGCAGCATGCCATATTTATTCAATGAAAGTTGAGCCACAGGGGTTATGGTACATTCTTTCTCCAGCATCAACCAAATTATCTCAGCGCCCAACTTTTAAGAGGCTGCAATAATACTCCATCATTTGAGAATGCTGGTAGGCTTATGCATCATTTTAACAGCATGAAGGCAGATTGAGATCATCTCCCTGTTATAGGAACCTGGAGACATCCGGCAGCCCTGGTGAATCATTTTCATACATTCTTACTGTTAACAATAACCTTAAAGAGATACTAACACGCTGGTCAATTTTCATTCAGCATATACAAGGATTTGAGGATTGAAAATAAAATTATGTTGTGTCTATAATGACGCTCATTTTCTTATTTATATCTTTTATATTTGGAATGATCCAAAATAAGGTTATTCTAGCAATTGAGAGAACACAAGTTCTCTGAAATAGTTTTGGAAAAAACAGTAGAAATAATCTTTGTGGTTTTGAGAAAATGCATTATACACAAATATTAACTTCAGTATATTTGACCATAATACTCCAAAAAGAATAAGGAAAAATCTCTTGAACAATTTAGGTAAAGTTATTACTAAAGGAATCAGATAACTGCACATGTAAACCTTCACATATATACCAATGTTATTTGTAATGAGATAAGCTTATTATACAGCAGTAGTGACATAATGAAAATAAAAGTGAAAAAATTCATTCTTAACAAGAAAGCTTGTGGTCCTTAGAAAATTAGTTTACTGGAACAGAAGATGTTAGCCTACATTCTTTGCTTTGAAGTCTAACCCTTTATAAGGCAGATTTATTTTTTTTTTATTCCCAGTGGAGGACACAAAAGCACCAGGCATTGCCCAAACCAGACTACAGGATGCCACAGACACACGTTAACTAAACTTCAAAGACTTTGTCTCTCATACCATGTAGAGGCTCCTAGGCTGTAGCTTTGGGTTCCAGGCTCCTGTGCCTTGTTTTATTAAGGGAAATGACAGCAATGGTCAGAGAGAGATTACAGCAGGTAGCTCATTATTCAACAACCCTCTCTCTGCAGGCCAGAAAACTGGAAAATCTGACAGTCTTTCAGCAGTTGTCAGGATTGGAATATATGCAGCAAAAGGTTCATTAATAAAAACATCCAACAGAAGAACATACGGTGACTGACTTCGGACTCAAGCTAGATACGAGGCTAAGTACTCTTTGCTTTCTCTCAGGGTAACAGAGATATTCTTTGGTTCTTGAGTTAAGAGGTAAAAGAAGCTTCAAAAATCATGTTCAGACAACCAGACATTCAGAGCAACTGCCCCAGGTAAATTTTTAATGCTGGCAGAAACCACTGCTGCCAGTGAGGAAGCATGTCAGTGTATGAGAGTGACTAGCACTGGGAGAAAGGAGGTGTGGATCCTCTCGTGGACCACTTTAAAGGGATGTCAGTGCGCTCTTCAGATTGCAACACACAGTAGCATTAAAGGCTTGGCAGGATGTGCCTCGAGGCTTCTACTTGATTCTTCTTTTAAAGAAGCACCAACAAGCCCAGAACCAGAGAAGGAAGCAGGCATTACAAAATACATATCTTTATCAGAATTCTTCTCCAACCTACGAATAAATATAGTTGGAAGATAGTCAGGAAAGATTATATGTATAAGCTAAATTAAGGTGTGACAAGCAGTGCAGTAGATACATAATCAGAAGGAAAACAGTCCAGTCCCCAAAGGGTCATCTGGTCAAAGAAGGCTTTGGTGCTTTCCTGGCCGTGACAAAACATTCTGCAAATGCTACTCCTGAAAAACAGTTCAGAAGATTATCTGCTTTGTTTTCAGAGAATAGAGTTACAAAGTTGGCACCCATGGGTTCCTGGAAGCCCACAATCATATATGTCCAGCATTAGAAACTGGGAAATCAAGGT
Organism: Numida meleagris; assembly: GCF_002078875.1. Classification (NCBI taxonomy): domain Eukaryota; kingdom Metazoa; phylum Chordata; class Aves; order Galliformes; family Numididae; genus Numida; species Numida meleagris. The sequence goes on from NC_034420.1 coordinate 4,720,488, forward strand.
CTTACTTTAAGGCGCAAGAGTATTTTCAACACCTCCTCCCCCCTAAAAAAAACCCTAAGCAACTAACAAAGAAAAAGCCACCAAAACAAAACCAACTGTGAATGTAAGACTTCTTGTAATTTTTCTCAGTAATGTACACAATCATTCTGCATGTACAAATGGCACAATTATCTGAAGAGAAGGGTAAGCTTGACTTCTTTTATATGCAACTCAAACAGAGAAGCTACTTTATTTCCTGCAGCCTTCTTGACTTCTTAAACTTTCAGAGCAAGTGCATTCTTCTCAACATATTCTTAAAATAAGGTCAGCAAGGCAAACTTCACAGACTGGTTAACCAGTAAAATAGAAATGAGGAAGATTTTGCTCACTTAACTCAGTTAACCAGTTTTTAGTCAATAGCAAAAGATAGATTTAGACTCTTTTGCATCAGAAGGATTTCTGCTTGGATTTCTCAGAGACAGTTCAAACTCAAACTCTGTTGATGAAACTCTCAAAACAGCCAGCAGCTATTATGTGTCTCTACCCTGCTACCTTGATATACTTTCCTTTATTTAACCATGCTTTCAAGTGGATCCCACGCTTCATGCCTTTTTTATTGCAGAACTGCATCTATAAGAAACCAATAGCGAGAGTATATGAACACTTGCTATTTCAATCAATTCACAAATTAGCTGAAAGAGGACTGAAATCAATTAACACCATTGATAAACCTGGGTATAAGACATACTTTAGTAGCTAAGCAAAGGCAAGCATATTTATGAACAGTGCATACCGCTAATTATATCTCTAAAAAGATGCAAGGAACCAAATAATCACTTGACATTGTTAGTGCTTAAGTAGGAGAAGACAACCTAAGGTCTACTTACAGGACAACTCCAACCTAGTTTTAAAAATTTATCTATAAAGGACTGAGGTTAATGCTGACAAGCATGTTTGTTTGATGACATGTCTCTATTCTATGGAACTTAGTTACATCAAAGCAAACACAATTACTAAATTGAAAGAACAGTTCTCAATACTAACAGTGTGGTATTTAAATATGCATTGAACAATACATTCATTCACAGCTGCTGAGGTATTTGCTAATAAAATCAAAGATTGACTATGTGGCTGGATTCAACAGCAGGTACTGCCCAAATGCTGTCTCTACGACATCATACTTAGTCACACCCAACTATTAATTGCAAGAAGTTGAGCATCAATTACATCCATGCCCAAGGCTCAGCAAGAAGTGATGCTAAGCTGACTAGCGAAAAATACCAACCTACAGGAGCAAATACTGATCAAAATAGGGTTTAGTGGACAAAAGACCATGAATTTCTTTGGCATAATTTGCTTTTTCTGTCCTTTAATCTACATGGGTTAAGTGATACCGAACAGAGACTGGGCAGAGACACCCAAGACATGAGTTACATGGCTAAGATGTCAAGCTTATAACCAGAACTCAATTTATATCTCAAAAAATATTTAAATAAAAATTAGGACCTGTCTTTTCACATGTGAATTCTTTAATGCACACTGTGTTTTGAACTGCTGTCATCGATTTGGCCTAGATATCTATGTTAGAGCTAAGCACATCCTGCTGTGAATACAGAATTTATATTTACAGCCTTCATTCTCTGCCTGCTTATCCCTAGTGAGAAGGATTAGGAAAAATAATCAAGTATTAAATGTCTTGACTAAAAAAAAATTACTTAATGTTAAAACCAATATCCACCATTTAAGATTAACTCCTTTGTTGTAACACAAGCAAAAAAGAATGAACCACTACCAATTTGTAAAACATTACACACAAAATTAACATCCCTCTCAACATCATGGCAGGGAACCTAATCCAAGCTACGCGTACTACTGAAGGAAGTCCAAGTCCATAATTACATACAATAGAGGTGTAAGAAACTCCTGAACAACAAAAAAAATCTGGTTTAGTATTACTAAAATATCTGAACTGTTCCTACTTCAGAAAAAGAAGATCTCTGCTACCAATGCTTCACTGCAAGATTTGTCAATTGCCGTTATCAGTGCATGGAAAGGCAATACTTTGCCAAGATATATTGTTGACCCTACTCCAGTTAGCACAAAATAAGTGATCCCACTTCAGTTTGAGCACCTATTTTTTTCTCAACACACTTGCATTATTATTTGCTCATACAGTACCAGCCCACTAAAAACCATATATCCATTTGTTGCAAATTTTAACAGATTTCCTTGTATCAAACTCTACTGATAATAAGAATAGTTAACACAGTGACACCCTGCTGAAAAAAAAGTAAGATATTTCAAGGTTCTGAAGAATATGGCATCTCCATTGGGCTTAAAGCACCTACTTGAATACTTTGTTGAATTCAGGCTGCAGCAATTGCAAAGGCCATAATGTACCGTAAATCACTGAAACACAAGGGCCAAAGAAATTACAAAAGGAAGATTCATTTATTTTATATTATTTCTCATCTCTACCTATTTGGAAACTGAGGGTGAAGACAAAGATCTGAGAAAGGTGATGGTCAAGCTGCTATCACCTTGTGAAGAGATCTGCTAAAAAGCTCATAAATGCAAAAAAACACAACAAAAAAAAACCAAAAAAACAAGCCAACAACAAAAACAAATGAAAGAATCAAAGCACAAATGCAGTTTAAAAGATATTCCATAAAACTAGCTGAGCAAATTTAATTTTTTAACTGAATTCTAAGTGTCCCTTGACAGAGTGCCTTAATGACACTGATTTTGATAAATTGTTCAATTCAGCTTAATTACAAGTCTGCTACTTTGACACTATCTACTCGGAGGCTACTGAACTAGTATTCAAAAGTTTGACATTAGAGTGGCAAATCACTTGACTGACAGACCTTGACCAAAAATATAATTAAATCATTATATAGACACATATTCCTATAAAAACAATCATATAAGATGTCATTACTGGTCAAGTGATTACTGGTTAACAGTTCTGTGAATTTCACCTATATCCATAGCTATACAAAAATCATTGGGAAACGTAAGTGCCCTCTAACAATTGCAGAGTGTATTCACCTTTCAACTGTTGTAACATGCCAAAAACATACAGAAAAAAAAATCTGAACTATAAATTTACCTCAAGTATTTTTCAATTTTTCCTTTATCTTTGGATAATTTATTTCAAAATGTTCAATTTTCTAACAAAGAGAGCTCCATTACAACTGAATTCTCTGCTACAGTTAATATAATGTCAGCACCTGGGAAAGTTATTGAGATTACCTGGAGGAATACTGAAAGACATCTAAAGAACAAAGCTATTATCAGGTATAGTCAACATGGGTTCATGAAGGAAAAGTCCTGCCTTAGTAATGTGATCTGCTATGATAAGGTCATTGCTCGGTGGATGAAGGGAAGGCTGCAGATGGATTCTTTCTGGATATAATAAGGTCCCTGATACTGACCCCATCACAGCATGCTGCTGGGCAAATCACCCACTGTGAGAGGAACAGGTCCATGCTATGCTGGGTAATGAAGAGCTCGGATGGCAGGACTCAAAATGTTGCAGTGAGTAGGGCTACACCGGACCAGCAGCTGATCCCGAGCGGTCTTCTGTGAGGCTCAGTTCTAGGGCCGGTGATGGTTTTATCAGTGATCTCAGTGCAGGACAGGAGTGCATCCCCAATTGGTTCACTATCAATGCTGAACTGAGCTAGAAGTCTTGGGGGGGATCTAGATAGATTGGAGAACTGGACAACCAGCACCATGAAGTTCAGCAAAGGAAAATGCTGGGTTCTGCACTGGGGACAGAGCACTGTCAGATGTGGGCACAGACTGGGAGGCAACTGACGGAGCAGCTCAGCAGGAAAGAACCTGAGGGTGCTGGTGCAGGAGGTTCAGCATGAGCCAGTACTGATGACCAGACAGACAAGAGGAAACAACTCATGGAGAAGGGTTCATTCCAGGACTGCTATGGATTAAGGGAGCATTTCTACCACAGCATCATATGTATACTACATGGCACATTCTCAACATGCTTTTTTAACTATTGGTACACACACTTCCTACATCTTGGACTTGCTCTTGGGCTGCAAGTCTGGTATTCTGTGCATGTGTAAAATAGGCTGTGCGTGCCTATAGGATGCAAATCTTGGCCGACTGAAGTCATGACATCAAGAACACATCAGAAACCAACACCACAAAAAGGATGTTTTAAAAGATCCAACCAAGCAAAATCAGTATGAAGAAAATTTCCAGGAAAAGTCTGATCAATTTCCATTTTGCAGAACTGAAATTTTGCTAGGCTTACCTCCAGCTTATGGGGTTTTCTGTCCTATAGCCTAGATTAAGGTAGGTATCTTAGGAACCTTTACTCTTTCATCAGATATGGAAGTGGTCAGAACATTTAGAAGTGAGTGGGAGCAGGAAGGGAGAGGCGGAAACAGGGAGAGATGGATGGAATCATTATATCAAGGCACAAGGCTAAAGATCTTTAAGTAAACAAATATCCCTCTCTCTCTGCTGTCAAAAGCTCCCCAGCTACAAAGCTGAGCAAAATGCACGTAGAATTCTCCTAGTAGGTAGGCAGATGGTACGGTCATGGTCCTTTCAAGAAATCACAGACCTTATTTAACTTATTTTCAAGATTTCTAGTAACTTTTCTTCAAAATCTGCTAACCTACCTCCAATGTTTTCTACCACATTCAGATGAAAATTATTTATTTTTCCTCTCACTGTTGTAGTTCTGGAAGATGTCATTATATTTTTAAACCTCCAGTTCTAAAACTTCATGTTCCCAAATGCTAAAATCACAAAACAAAGAACCAAACCCAAAAACAACATGCATATTCCTGCTCTTCTTAGCAGTCTCTTATGTTACACTATTTTTCCATGCTGCTTCTCTACACTCCTCATTACTATGTGCTCTGAAAGCTATACGTCTAAAACAAATAAAGGAGGAACACATGGGGCATCAAGGTCACTCATTCGGTAAAAAGTCCTGCTATGAGAAGGGACTGCTGCTTGGAGAACGCTGCTGTGAAGGATGACCTTAGAGATGATAAATGCTGCTGTTCTTTACCGTGCATGTCACAGATTAATTCCCTTGATCTGATCTGATGGTTCCACAGAGTGCTAACAGGAGCTAAGTGCTACTGGCAATAGGAACTGATTGGTTCAAGAGATGTCATTATCTCTGAATAAATGCGTTGATAAAAGAGAATCATTTCAGACCAAGAGCTGATGGAAATAACTGATATATCACCATAAATTTTTCCCCATCCATATAATTTCCAATGATGTGCATGTTCTTCATCACTTCAGCTGCTTCACTCTTCTGAGAGTATTCTATCTCTTGTATTAGTTTCTCTATTAAAACTCACATGTACGATATACTACTCAAATAAGCACAATTCATTTTGTAACATCAGCCCTCTCTTGCACTTACCTGGCTAAGTTGAAGAAGAGATACTGAAACCCCTGCAGCATAGCAGTGTGGCTGCAGAAGTAAAACTCAACAGGTGTTTCTCAAACATCCACGTGGCAGCACTTTGTGCCCAAGATGCACAGCAACTGATATGTATGGCAATGGCAAGGGTGCCCGCACCCAGCACATGTGTGCTGCGAATCCAATCCAAACCAGGCACCAGCAGTTAATTCTCCCTAAGCAGTCAGACAGAGCAAATAAGAAAACTCCACTGACAGCAACTCTGATCTTTTGCATGGCAATACAAAAACTTATGAGAGGACTACATCTTTGTTTTTAAGTAGGCATAAGCATCTTGCTTGTATTCAGTCATACATATTGTGAAATAGGGTCATGAGAGTGTAAGAATATTAACCCACCTAGCAGTTCTGAAAGCAGCTCGGGCTGGAGAGGCATCAGCTGGCTTTATGCTCAGCACTGACAGCCCCCAGAGGTACAGTTCACTTTATCTGTACAGAAATCCTAGGAATCTAAACTAAAATAGAAAGAGCCCACTCAAAAGTCTTCAAAAGCATCTTAATGGTATCTTTATCTGCCAGGTGATTTTATTGATCTGATAAAGCACTTCAAGTTCATACCCTGCAAAGACTTGTAAATACAAACTGTGATTACTCTCCATTTGCTTCTGAATGTTTACAGACCATGTGCAAGGCAGCACTACAGAAACTCACTGCTTTAACGACAAGTCACAATCTTTAAAATCAGTCCCACTAAATGTGTCAGTGACATTTCACATTTCCTGCACGCAAATTTCTACATAAATGAATCTAAAAATAGAATTTCCTTAAAGAAAGAAATCCAAAGAAATTGAAGTTTCTTAAGTTCTGTATCTTAAGAGAAATCTTCAGTGATTTTACCAGCAGAACATATTTTCATAATTATATTTTATACTTTTTTTTTATTCATACTTTTTCAAAAACTCACAGAATAGTATGGGCACCAACTACCTCGATGCTATTTATTCCTTTCACAACAAACTTGGTGTTGGAGCTTAACTGTTTTTAACTCCACTTTCATAATGGTTGCCGTTATAACAGAACGCTCTCTGTAGCACAGTGATGTTTCTAGATTATATGAAGTCCCACTGGAATATCCCTAAAAGAACCACTCAAAACTCTCACATTTTCCAAAGCAGTAATTACAAAATACTACGGTGTGATAGAATGCTAACTATTCTGTCCTAGAAAACATAGTTTAGTTTGGATTCATTTTGGAAACGCACAACTTCAATTTCAAGCAACTAAAATTTATGTTGTTGGTAACAGAAAACAACAGTTTTCTAACCACATGGGAGAAAGGATCATCTTGATCAGGACTGCTCTTCTCCATTCTCCCAGCTATGAATCTCTTCTGCCATAGCACAAAGTCTCCAATCCTAAAGTCATGCAGTTGGGTACTGCAAATTATATATATATATATATTTTAAACTTGAATATTCTTTTAAATAATTTTCAGAAAACACAGATGCTTGATGCAACAGGCTACCTTTGTAAACATTCTTATCATTTGCATCTTCAGTAGCTGTTACTAATTAATGTGATCAATAAATGATTTCTTATTTACCTAAGTACCCTGATTATCACAATTAGTACAAAACAAGAATGCATCTCCTCAGAATTACAGGCTAATCCACAAAGCCCTGCTTGCCCTGCCTGGATTTTTTTTTCTGATGTTTCTTCTTCAGACTGTTGAGAATAAAGTATGTCTTTAACTGCTCAGGGGAGCAAGTTACTCAATTATAAGTAAATCCTGGACTGCAAAAAGAAGTATCCTGCATCTTCAGCTTGGTGTTTTAAAAGTACAACAATAATACAAGAGTGAATGCAAATCAATTGCAATTTTAGTTTATTTTTTATGGCCTCTTCAAAATGCAAAGTGGGATGCTTCCAACAACTTACCTAGAAGCGGAGATTTAGCTACTGACATTGCTAAGTGTGTTATATCTGCTAATTATTTACAAATGCCACATACGTGATGTGAGAAAAACAAACAAAAACACAGAATGAGAACACAACCCAAATTCACAAACCCCAGATGCTTAAACTTTCAAATAAATTTAGGCATGACATAATGCTTTTATAGAGCTAATTTAAAATAATTAAGATGTAATAACAATGTAGGGCACATGCAAACTCACTGCACACAAAGGATAATGCCATGTTTTCCTAGCTTCAGTAATTTCCCTCATTTTCCTCCATTGTACGTGCAAGACATAATGCTTATAGTCTGAAAAACGACTAGAAAATTGTACCTTTTATCATCTCTTATTGTTTCCCAGTCATTCTATATTGCATTTGTTTATCAAAGCAACTCTCATACCACATTTCACACAACAACTCTAGCATTTCTTTTGTCCCCTTTCTGTCTCTTTAGAGGATATTTAACAATATCAACTATCAATTTCCTTGTCAAGTTTAAATTAGGATACTTATTACCTGATCAGTCAATTACTCATTCACATCAATGACTACATCTCCTACTTTCAAGACTTCAAGCTACCTTCTCTTTATCACACAGGCCAGCTGCTAATCCTTATTCCACCGTCTCCTTTTAGTAATGCAATATAATATTTCGGATATCATATATTCACTAAAGTCTCATTTTAGTTCAGTATTTGCCAGCTGCAGCCAGGCACTTAATCATCCACATTGTATGAATTTTGATTTTAAATAGACAACATTTCTTTTTAAATTTGGAATGCAAACTAAAACCTTTACCCTAACATGTCATGTATTGTACCACATGGGAGATGCGACTTGTGCTTCATCCTTTTTACATATAGCAAACATTGAGTAGGCTTCTACACGTAAAAAAGGGACCAAAATGACAGGCTGTTATGTATGTATATTACTTGGTATGTTTTGGTAGACTAATCATAATACAGCATGTGAGAGATACAAGTTTTATCTACTTCGTAGAAAGTAAAAAAAAAAAAAATCATCTTTTTAAACAAATTATTTTCCTTCTTGAAAAATCACACTGAATAACTGCATGACTTGCAATCTTTCACTCTGCTATGTATAATTCTGCTCCCAGAGAGGGACAGGAACTTTTAAGTCCATCAAATAGATAAGAAACCTCTTTCACTTTGTGACCCAGATAATCTTTACTTGGATGCCATAAATCTGACTTATCAACATACATGAAGTTAGGCAATGCTTTGACCCATTTTTTTTCTTTTTTTTTTTTTTAAACAAATCTTAAGCATATTTTTGCACATAAGAACACATTTTTCTTGTATACTCTCCACTGAAACATATTCAGAATAGGAAGATAAATTCCATGTTCCATTGGCTTAAGAATAAACTGGCATCTTCTACTGACTGGTTCCTGTATTTTAAAAATGAATCACTATAATTCTTGCTTAGTTTAATATACATATATTTTTTAAGAGCTTAACAGCAGCCTTGCATCAGGTTGCTTGCACATTCTTACACTTAAAGGAATACAACAGGCAATCCAGACATAAGACCAAAGAAAGTTCTTTAGATCGCATTTTTTTTAAAGGCAAATAAATGTATGTACTAATCAGTATATAATAATCTCATTTTAAAACTAAAACTAATAAGCAACCTCTTGCTAAACGAATTATTTTAATTCCTATTTGCTTAAGTTCTTCTCTTTTCCTAATCTGCTTATCTTCTGGTTATTTAATTATTCTGTTTAAGCACCTTGACTCAATTTTAAGGCTATTTTTCAGTATTTCTGCAGTTATATTCATATTGTTCAAGACTGTATGGAGAATACTAGATCCTTTTTCCAGATGATATATCCACTCCTTGATGAAAGTTTGCACATTAATCAACTCAAAAAGCATTCATAATGCTCATTTGAAAATAATTTGTCAAAACACGTTTGTAGAACGCTATTTTACTCTGATAATTTGTACACATTGCTTTTTGAATCGTCTTTAGATGGTTGCTATTGTTCAACATATCAATACTGCAATTCTCATTTAGAGCTTCATTTAAAATCGCACACTTTTTATGATGTCAATGTTTTTTCCTATATTTTGTTCCTCTGCAAAACTAATTAAATGAATATTTATTATGACTTTCTCTTGCAAGTCATTATTCTTTTTATGCTTATGGATTAAGACTGCAGTTGCCCTTCCCAAGAACTTATTCTACCCCTCTCTATCAACAATCATTTGACTTCCACAAATGTTTTACATTCTCTCTTCTTTTAACCAATTATTTTACATGCGCAATATTTATAAAAAAAAATAAATCCAACTGCTTCAACACTTCCACACTAAAATGTTGTCTACCAACACATATCTAAGGTATTTACTAGAACACGACTGTATATTTTTATACCAATGTAGCCAAAACTCCATAACTGACGGAAGATGAATTTCCAATCTATCTCAATTGTGTCATCTATAGTTTCCGGTTTTGGTAGATTTCCTAGTTTTGATCTGACAAATAACGTTGCAAAATAAAGGAAGTCGTGGAGCTTCACACATATTAAAAGAACAGGCCTCCTTCTTATATATACACACAGCTGCACAGAAAATTAAAAAAAAATTGAAATAGCCCTTTGAAAAAAGCACCCATCTATGCACACGCAGAATATTTTTTTCAAAGTCTGCAGCAACTACAGCATGACACGTACAATATGGAAAGACAGAATTTCAAATGGCATGCATAATCACTGCGTCAGTTTGACGGCACATAATTTCTGTATCCACAATGGATACTGGAAGCCTGTTCATACAGAGAGCAGCAAGGAAATGCTCTAAACTTCAAAACCTTGGGGACCACTGCTTCCTGACAACTTGTGACAAAACCTGAGTACAACCACAGGAAATAAAAAAAAAATATCGAGAAAAATGCAGGATAAGGTGCTTTCCACATTTTGCCACTATTTGCCTGCTGCTGTTGAGCTAAGATGGACTTGAAACGCAGATTGTCCATGTCAACACAGCTCACCTTTTAACACACTGCAAAACCATCACCGTGAAATGTTCAAATAAAAATAGCTGACTAAAGGCTTTAGGATGAGAAATACTGAAAGGCAATGTAATAAAGCAAGGAGAAGTTCTACTTAAATTTATATCTGACAGACTCATTTGACTGACTGAAGTGACTCTGACACTTTAGGTAATGAAAAATGAACTAAAAAACACAAAGGAATATATATATCTTTAATTACCAAAATCATTGTAGAATCCCATTCAAGTTCTCAAACACTGGCCTTCTTAAAGATAACTATAAAATTTGATTCAAGAACATCTATAAATTTTATTACTCATTTTTAAATCAGTAATTAATAATTATTAATCAAAAATAAGAAACTTTTGCTAATATGTAAATGGCAGATCCAAGAAAGAATTAACTTAACTCTGCCTGCTTGACAACCCTGGCTTTTCTACTGCAAGCCATAGAGTTCAAGTTACATTTTCTCCACAAAACACAATTACGTGCTTTGGTAGTAACTAGGAATGTTCTCATTTTATTTTTTTTTTTCTATCCGTTAATCCATGTCAGAGCAAAAAGGGTCAGAACACAGATATTTAAGCAAGTATTTTATACCAGAAATCTATGAACACGAACAAAATAAATATTTAATTCCAATAGTTCCCATATCTAGGAGAGAGTGGAAAAAAACACATGAACGTTTTTATCCTTAAAATTGAGTTACTGTGCAAGTTTAACCCAGTGCTTGTACACAGGATAAACATAAGCCAAACCTACATCTCTATTTCCACTGCCCTAGAGCCCTCTTCACTCAGTCGCACTACTGGCTTACTGCACCCTGAACAGTTGTTTTAGTGGGCAGGTCTAGAAGAAAACCAAAAGGATGTGCAAAATCTGAACTGCAAAGGGAATGACAACAGCTCATTTGAACCAAAACGAAAGAACAAAAATGTCTGCTAACCCTTGTAAATGAATGCAAGATGCTGGTTCACATGACAACAAAAGCTTGTAAATCAATCCTTTTGCTAGCTAAAGGAGATACGAAACGTTTTGGACTGGCTGAGGGCAGACTAGGAGAGTATACAACGTCGTGCAGGAAGTCACAATTAAATGACCCAACTGCTCCTTCTGCTCCTCGTATTTCTATCTCTCTCAGCAATGATACTCAGGACCAGCAAGTCTGAATGCTACGAATTCATGGATCTGTTATCAGTGATCAACAGGAGATATAGCTAGTTATCACTCAGAGAAAGACTGCTTCCTTTTCTTCAAAGAAAATAAAGTGTAAGCAGCTTGCTGCAGGGAAGCAACCAAGTGAAAGCCTTAAGACAGCAGAGTAATCAGAAAGAACCCTAACAAGCAGGCACACTTCCTTTCTCTTTGTAAAACTACAAGTACTTAAATCATGAGCATATCATAGAATCTATGATTCTATATTAATCTGCATATTAATAATTAGTTACCAGTTTTTCCAGCACCGTCTCATTGGTACTTGCTGCTGGCCCTCACTCTTTCAGCACTGTTTCCCTACACACACTGTAGGCTCGGAGTTCTGCCAGCGTAGCAGCTCTAACTCTTCCACTTCTCATGCCTGATTTTTCAGCTCTTAAGCATCTTCTTTCCTTTTTCTGCTGCCTCTAGACAGAAATGAGCTAGAAAGAATATCCACGACTGACTTCCAAAATGACTTTTCATTTCATGGAATCTGAAACACTACATGAATAACCTGGATTCAGATCCATGGTAAAAACGAATGGGAAAATGAAGCATCAAGGTCACATGAGGGCAATTTGAAGATGTGCGCAGTAACAGAAGTAGATATTCAACCTATTCCTAAAGAAATCTCTTTGTCAAAAGCAGCAACACAGAAGGACCAACCAAGTACTGAGGCAATTAAGAGGAAATCATGATAAACAGGCTGCTTCCAGACTTTAGCTCTGCAAAACCTGGGGCAACAAGCTGAAACAAAAAGAACCAGCTGATGTTCAATAGCCACACGTTTAAAAAGATGACTGATTTTTTTTTTATTTATTTTTTTATTTTTAGTTGTGCTACATTAAATTTTGTTATAAAATATGAAATGTTAAATAATTCAAAAAGATAATTGAAAGATCTAGTACATAGTTTCCTCTACAACAGCTATTAATCTTCAGACAGCTCCTATAAAGATTTACTACATTAAATCACATGAGAAAAGAAGGAGCAATCTCGATTTACATGAAAACAGAGAAAAAAATGTAACATCTCTGACGTATTCCCAAGTTATTCTTAGGTACTTGGACTCCTCTCTCAAACAGCAATGAAGTTGTTCACAGAAAAATGAGTCCCATACATCATGTACATATTAGCCTGCTTCTTGCCAAGCAAGTTCTCTGATAATCTTTCCAATGTCTCTAGCTAATGTCTACCTTATAATTTTTATGACTGTGTCATCTGAGAAACACAGCTCCGAAAAGAGAAAAGAAATAGCATTGCCTAATTAACTGAATAAACCTCAATCACTTAATTCAGGTTGGAACACCATTCAAATAACGCAGATGTTGGACCTGAATTGATACAAAGATAGCCTTGTAGTGGCTTAACTTCTATCATCTCACAGTAGAATTTGGAGTCATTGTATGTAATTTTAACCACAATCCCTTCTCTGAGAATTGTTGCAAAACTGAACTGTACACCCTGTAGTGCAAACTTAAACATACAGCAATGTTCAAAAACTCATCAGGACCCTTGTATTTCTCTGCAGAGATTTAAGTTCTTGGCAACTTTTTCTACAGAAGAAATACATCTTTCTCAATGCCTATGCCTTTACGCATAGGCAGTGAAGATACTCTTGAAGTTTAAGGATCACTAAGGAGTTGTTTCATTGAAAAAAATGATTATCTTCTAATAGTATTTAATGTAAAGCCTTTAATTAGAAAATGAACAGATATTCTTCAGATTAGACACTCACTCTTTCCATTTCCTGCAAATTTTTACTCAGGTAAGAAACTGGTATGACTCCATAAAGTCAGAGAAAGGCTGAAGGCCCATGGTTCAGGCATGGATATAAGTAACACCAGACATGATTGACAAAGCATGAGAAATTTATAAAAAAATATATATCAAATACTGGTATTTTTGTTAATTGGACAGTTATGTACATTGTTTTGGTACAGTGCATAATCCAGAGACTGTTCACCTGAATACACTATGACAGTGCAACAGAGGCTGAGTTACAATCTACAGAGCCATTACATTACGGGCACGGTTAGAAAGAGAAGTGCCCCTCTCGTACCATGAACAGCACATGCCTTCAGTTTATCGTGTCTGCTAAACCAATATCAGTTTAAGGTATCCTATCAAATGTCTACCTTCAAATTAAATGTATTTTATCTATATATAATAAAATAAGAGTGATATACAGTGTCTGACAAAACAACGCTTTATCTACAGATTCTGATAGACAGCAAATCAAAATAATTCAAGCAACAGAATGCACTTTGTGGAAGTAGCTTATTTCACTGTGTAGGCTAAATGTATTTTGAGGAAGGATTACATTTTGTTTGGCAATTTATTTTATTGACAAAGCGTATTTCATCAGATATTGCTTTCCATTTCGTAGACAAATGCACGTTGTCAAATACCCTATTTCCTTTGGTGGATGAAAAGTATTTTTCCACAGATTCTAAACTTCTGTGGAGAACACAATGAATTCTAGACAACAGTAGGTTTTATGGATATTAGTATTATAAATTTGCTTAAAATAGTACAATTGTTTTAAGGGTATACCTGGAATATATATTTAAAATGTCTTTTAATATTGATGTGTGTGCACTTGTGATCTCTCACAGTAATTAATAACCATTACAGTAAGGCCGAAGTCAATATCTAAGTGATTTTGGGTTCTGTAATTTTAATGTATGAAGTAGTTTTACTGAAAATTTACTCTCAAAATAAATTTGAGACCTCAGAGTGGTAACTGCCAAACATGAGTCTTCCTACCATTTTTTGAAGACAGTTACATTCACTGGTTTCTTTCTGAAACCTTTCCTTATGTTATAGGAGTATAGCATCCCTTCATCAGACAAAAAAAAAAAAACAAATGTAACAACAACAGAAATGGTAACTAATTCAGATTGTTCTTAGGCTTATTTTAATGAACAATAAAAAAATGCACACAAAAAATACAAAAACCAACCCAATTCCCCCACAAGCCTCCACATATAAAACCAGAAGAAACTACCTTACAAGAATATTGATTAAATGAATGATATTCACATCTTTTTCATGCAGTTGTGACAACAAAGAAAAAAAACCATCACAACAGGTCGATTCTAAGCACTCTGTCCAGTACACATTTTAACACCTATATTCCCCCATCTACCTCAAAAATATTAACTTTACATGTATATTTTCTCCCTTCTCTTGTCAACTTCGTAATTTCAAATTAAATCAGAATTAAACTCAAAACATGAGTAACTGTCTTATCCACATCAGCAGTAAACTAACTGACTGTGATTAATACTTTGAATATCTTAGAAATACTCACGAGAAGTCTGTCTTTAAAAACAGTTGTGAACAGACATCATGAAAAGCTGCAGAATTATCAGCTATTAACTTTAACAGTAAATTACTGAGAAGGTCAAAAAGGTACCCATTCACTGTGGAAGCGTATGGTATTATATATATACACACACACACTGGAATTATATGTATGTATATACACACACAGAAGTTAATGGAATTAGACCCATTAAACACACGTAGAACCACTGTTACCAAATACATTAACTTCAACAAGCAACCTGGCTTGCTCTTTTTGCTTTCAAATTGTGTTGCTCTTTTATTCTGCTTCAATTATGAAGAAATTATTCATTTCCTTCTCAATAAATTCCATCCTAAACAAGTAAGCAAACCCATGGACAGTGGCAAATTGCTTGTGTTTAAAACCTAAATACACAGAGAGCATGAAAGAAAACCTGTGATTAACTCTGAAATGCTCTGTGAGAACTATTTATGTTTAGAAAGAGCACCAATATGTAAACTACTGTTTTTAAAACCCAAGAAACATTCACTTTGCATCAAGGGAAACATGGCCTTTCCATGAACACTAAAATGTAAGAATACAAACAAAAAAATCTCTTTTGTGTTTGAAGTGGCTGAGGAGACATAAAGCAACTCAAGTTTCTCTTCTCATCTCAAACCATCTCCTTCTTCCAAGAACAGGCCTCATATTCCAGCAATACAACTCGAGGAAAGAAGGCAACCTATTAGCTATGGGCAATTTTCCATTAAATGCATGACCACAGATTACACTTTCCTATTCTAATAATGTTTATAGATTATGACATTGGTAGTAAGATTTCAATTATTTAGCTACTAATCTTTTATAGGATCAATATTTGTTTCACCTGGAATAACTCAGCACCTCTTCCATGTAATGACAATTTCTGCCTCCTTCTAATGCTGTCTCTGACCACAGCTGACACAATTCCTCTGTTCTGAGGTCTTCCCTCGGACATCCTTCCTCTTGTTCATTCGCCGAAGTTACAAAAGGATGAATACACAATGATGCCTATCTTGCTCAAAACTCCCAGCCTTTCCCCAAAAGTCCTGTCTTTACCTGCCTAAAGCTACCTCATCCCTGAAGAAACCTGATAACCAGCTTAACTTTCAGCATATTACAGATGTAATGAATGTGTGTTTACCGCATAATCAGAAATGCTTTAATGTCAGACTATTTTGCGCATCTAAATCAAATGCAAATGCTTTCCACTACTGCTTTAGGAGCCAGAGTGGAACCTAAGGAGCAGACCAGAATACGGCCTGCCATTCAAAATTCCCAGGCATTTAGGCAGCCTGCCCATCTATCTGATGTGCTGGCCAGTATAAATGATTACAGTCCTAGTTTACTGCTCACTGCTTGACTCAGTTCTTCAGTTCTTCTACAGAGGAAAGTTCATAGTGTTCTTGGCCCTCATACAGGCTGCAGATGGTTCTTTGGTAAAGCTTCTCAAAATCATTTTTGCCACCCACCATGTGCCAGGAGGTAGAATTGTTATTATTTTCAGGGTTGGAGAGAGAGAGAGAGGAAAAAAATCATCAAGAAAAGTACAAAGAGATTAAAAATGGTAGCAGAATAGTAATCTTCTTTATTTTTTCCTTCTCTAATTCAAAAATTTTCTTGGTCCTTGGAGTAAAATTCAAGTGAAAGGCTTCATTTTCTTATTCTAGTTGTAATGTCTGACTGTAGTATGTGTACAAGCAGTAGGAAGGAACATTGCATCACCACTACCAAAGCAAACAAACAGTAAAACCAGCCACCTACACAAGACAAATACTGTGCAGAAGAGTATAAGAAAGCTATTGTGTGCCTTCCATATACAACTGCCCTGAAAAAAAAAAAAAGAAACAAAAGATATTAAAATGTATAGAAGGACCAATATAGCCACTCTTTTGATTACAAAAGGGAATTAACTTGGTGAAACACTAGCAGCCATTTAGTAAAATCATATTATTACTGATTACTTTCTTACACTTCACACGTTTGCAAGTGGATCTCAAAATTCAACCATGATTCCTCCAAGGATCGAGATGAGGTTGGCCATCATGTACAAAAGCCTTTTACCAGTCTGGCTACTGGCTGCATTTCTCCTTCTCAAACCATGACTGAATACCAATAGGTCTGCAAAACAGACTTGACTTGTGAAAAGCAAGGCAAAACTGGCATCACATTGTCAGTAACTAAGTTTTCTCCCCATATCACAGTGGATGCTTGACTACATAGAAATTCCTTTCGCAATAAGCTTATGCACCTATAGGACTCCTCCTTGTTACTATTATTACTCTTTTCTAGTTCAGCTCCGGTCAAGCTTAAGCCTTCCTGATTTTGCCTATCTGACCAAATTCTGTTTCTTCCCCAATGCTATTATACTAACCTCCAAGTCATAAACTAGTTCACACAATCTAGAGGTAAATTCCACATTTTGCATTGGTTTACAAGCATGTGCACAGGTCCATCCGCGCGAAGTCACCTCTAAATATCAGTCACTCAGGATTAAGGTAATAGCAAAGGTCCATCCCTCTCACTGCTGCAGAGTAAGTCTGCAGAATAAGGCTCCGATCCGTCAGTCATCTCTCAGTCCTTTCTAACTCTCCCTCTCCCTTACATGAGCCAATTGTGTGTGATTTAGGAATTCATGCCTGGTTTTACACACGGAAATTACAGATCAGGAAGCACTGTGGAAACAAAATAACACCTTTAAATTGATATCAAAATCTCCAAAAAGTAATTTGAGAAACATCATCACAAAGCTCATATCTACATTAATTCTATGTTTTGTATCCCACATTGACATACAAGAATATGTATTTGTAGGTCCATGCATATTTAGTCCTCTGTCTTCAAGGCAAACTCTGACAACCTCGTTTGAAGTTGCAAATTAATAAAACACTAGGTTCAAAAACTATCCACACGCTGAAACTAGGTATCTCCTAGATCAACTAGAAGCAGTCATGCTCACTCTCGTCTTTGTGGCAAAAAAAGATCACGCAATAAATGCAGCCTAAGAGCCGATGGATTACAGTTCACCTAACCAGCACAGGTTAAATAGATAGCTATATTTCAATTAAAAAAAGCCAACTGTTGCATGTCTTATTATCATAACAAAATATCCTGGCAACAATTAATCGCTACCCAATTCACAGAAATTGTTCCCATTATATCTGAAGCAGCTACTTTCTTTGAATGTAATGACTAAGAGAAAAGAAACAGATGTTTCTGTTGCTAAGGAGATTGAATAAAAAAATGAGATAAAGCAAATATTTAAAATGATTTTTTTTTTTAAAAAAAAAGGAACATTTGTTCCATTTGGATTTAACTACTTGCTTTATATCCAGCAGCGCAGTCAGCTCTCATACAACAAAACATCACTGTGCTTCTTTTTTTACATTGTGATTGTTCAACTGCAATATATTCTGCATATTTATTCTGGGATAACATAGCATAACAAATGAAGATGCCTACACACATACACTACTATATCCACGTCTTGAGCAGCAGCAGATGCTCCTTGTCAAAAGTGGGTATCTGCATAATAAACTAGACTTCTGCTAAAGTGAGGGAAACTGTCCATGCAATGGGTCACATTACAGTTATGATATAGCTAAAGATGCAATCTTTAAAAACAAAATCTTTCTAATATTATGTGAATTGTTTGAATGTATTCACATTATTATCGTTGATATCACATTGTACAAGCACAGAGCTTACTGCCAGAGGGTATAAAAAGCTGGGTCAGTATGAAGTAAAGCTGCTTGTACTGTACACATTTAAGTAAACACAACACACACTTAAGTAAAAGGTCAAGTAATGATGAAGGAGGAAGCGATCACTTTTGTAATTGCAAGTCAAAAAGCATTTTACTTATTTCCTAATCTTTTAAACAAATGAATAAATTGATACATTTTAAGCAAACAAAAACCTTCACTGTCTGAAATAAAAATTAAAAGCTAATGCCACACATTAAGAAAATAGAGTTCTAGAACTCCAGCATACACTGAAGATACCCTCTTTAGGATGTATACAAAACTGAAGCTTGACCACAATTATAATCACAGAAGGGTTCTCACTAGGATTACTTCACTACATCTGCAGCAGCGACCAGTAAACCCGTACCGAGATTCTGTACCCTACCTCCAAAGTAAACCCCTGAGAAAGTAGAACAAGACAAGCCTTAAAAGGCATCATCTGCCAGTAAAACAGATGCTCCTAAAATACACAGTCCTCAAAATATGAATCCTGTTCTATTGAGTTTATTATACCAAAAATACAGTTTCAAATTATTCTCCTGAAACCCATAGTTTGAAGGTTAGGTATACTTTGTGCTTTTTTATAGTCGAACAAGTAAGACAATGGTAGTCACGGTGTTTTCCCACTTCAAGTCACTGTAAATGTACTAACATTATGAGACATGTTTATGTAAATGACAGACCAGCATAAGGCACAGTGAAACAGAATAAGTAATTGCTTGAGGACAACCAGCAAACAATGACCTTCCCTGTATGCATCTTCAAATTTAAAAGAACAGAAGTGTGGAACAAAAAATTATTTGTGCAATGAATCATCTTTCCTCATGTACCTACTGGAATTGCAGCACAGCTACAGTGCAGCATAATCTTGTCATTCTCCAATGCCCTACTGACATGTTTTTCTACTGCATTATTAGCACCCTTGGAGGACTCCCTATTACTCAAAACTGATTTATTCTTGAAAGGTATCTTGCTCACTCTAATATCTCCTTTCCTGCAGTCAATAGCAGCCATCTCCAGGCTGACATCTGAGCCTGTTTTCAGGCTTATTGTAACTGATTCATGTCCCAGCTTCAGTGGCAAATATATATCTAGCTGTCAGATGGAGTACTGATGGTGGTAGCTCTTCCTGATACCAAAACGTCTGTAAGCATTGAACACTTTGATTTCTCACTGTGATGGCAGTTTAGCTCTATATATTTTCTTTCTAGAAAACCTGATTTCTGGAGCTCCTTTCCAAGGGGATATAGCTTGCCTACAAAAATTTAACTTGTAATTTGATTCCAGACAGATTCAGAACTGGGATGTGTTTTATAACAGACATTCAAAGCCTAATGAACCAGTTTAGACCTGCTACCTACTTCTATAAACACAAACAGCTCAAGGAAAAGCAAAAGCAAACTGTGGAAGAAAATTTCTGAGGAGAAGAAAATCTTATCTATGTGTATATATATGTATACGTATATATATGTATACATATATAGTTATATATAAATGCATACACACACTTAAGATTACATACATAATAAATACATATATATATTAAATACACAAAAGTTAACCGTTCATGAAGGCAAAGACACAGGCCTAGACTGGAATGAATGCAATGAAATGCAGCTTTATCAACTCATTCCTCACGTGTGTCCTCTATTCCACAAAAACACATTTATTAGACACCTACACAGCCACCCTACCACAAACTTTTTGACTAAAGTAATTACAGAGGTCTCCTTCCAGGAAAAGATGCTAACTGCAACCTTTTCCTTTTCATAAGCTAGCCCCAAAGTGGCTCAGTTCAGGATTGATCATCACACACGAAGGGTTACACCATTCTAAAGAATACAGAATTTCTTCTGAAAACACATTTTCCAGTAAGACTTAGAATCAGTTCCACAAAAATACAGAATTTCTGTACTGAAAATATAGCCCTGGTAAAGAAGAGACAAAACTGTAAACAAAGGACAAGAACACTCCAGCTAGCACTTTATACCTTCCCTCCCACCAGATGCTCGTAGCTTGTTGCACAGAGGAACTTCATTAAAAATCATCTGTGAAGAGCTGCAACTTCTCTTTGGCTCTCCAAGGACAGCCACAGAAGGTCATTTCTGAGTTTCTAGTGAAGATCCGTCCATTTCAGCTCCAGTTAAGAAGCAGTCAGATAGTTATTCTAGTATTTTCCTCAAGCTTGCATTCTAGGTTATCTTGAGTATCTACAGCATTTATCCACCCCAAACTTTCATATACAAAATCATATTACTACTGAAGCAAAAAGAAGAATTTTCTTTTGTACATTAGGACATATATGAAAATGTGCCCTTAGTTAGCTAAACCAAAGTTTCAAAGCTCACAGGCTTTTTGTAGTCTTTTTTATACAACAGCTCACATCCCACTGAAGTACATAAAAAATCTGAAAATTGTAAACCTTCATGGAACAGAATGCAGATACTTCTATTAGAATCTGTATTTAACTCCAAAGAGTATCCTTATAAAATACTGAATACTATCAGCAGCTACTTAACAACGCTCAACTCTGTATGTTACACAGTAATCAATCAAAAATCTACAATTTCAAACACCTAGTTATCATTCCTGGTACATTCTTATTTGACATTTACTTATAACTTTGAATTTTATACAGTTACTTCTTCCCATTACAACCTTTTCAGTCTACATACTCCTATCTACAGTCCACTAAAATATTTTAAGATAAGGTAATCCCCCTATCTTTTTTTTTTTTTAATATCTAACAAAAACATTCCAGACCTACTGTTTTGCTTCAGTTATTCCCATCTTCCATTTGACAGAGGCCTGAATTTATCCAAAATAAGATCCCATTTCTCATATATGCATATGCCATTTGAGAAATGGTAATACTTCATATATTTTCTCAAATAAAATACTGTGCCTTACTAAATGCTGCTAACTAAAGTTCTCTCCTAACAAGTATTTATGCAGTGCTAAGGCCAGTGTGTGGGCTTATGTCCTGGTAACTTTAAAGCTACACCTAAAACTAAACAGGCTAAACCCCATTAGCATCCCACTTAAACTTCATACCAAAGTCAGAAATGGAAGAAAACAGTATCTCTTTCTCCTCAGAATATGTTTTGCTAAAACAAATAATTGGCAATCTGACTGCCTTAAAACTTGGGTAACATCTTAAGTCTGCTTCTGTAATCATGATTCATATTACGATTCATTTTAATTGAATATATAACCTTGTTCTTCCACCATGCTGAACTACTGCTAATAATTAAAGGATACATCCATTTTATTTATTTAAATAAAAATTAAAACAAACCAACCAACAACAACGAAACATCACTCTCCCAGTACATTGCTTCTTATTAGGGATGCAAACCTTAGTCTGGGAGTTGGGGGATCAGCAATGGGAAAATAATGCTGAAACAATGCTGATTACAGGTTAGTTTATAGTTTAGTTTAAATAACTTTTATGCTTACACAGGATGGAATTGGATGGAATTTTCTCTTTGCTGCCAGAAGAGTTACACAGGAAAAAGATCAATAATAGAAGTTACACTGGTTTTGTGGTTCTATTTTTAAGTGCAAATATTTTATTTATCAAGTTGCAATTGTGAGTTTGTTGCTTTGGAAATAAAAGACAGCGCTACCCAAAAACATAAGTATAAAAAAATATTTCAATTGTTTTTTTTAAGGGAAGGGTAAGAGTATATCTTGTTTATAAAACTAGATATTAAGAGAATATAAGCTTTTTCTCCTCCAGATCTATTATCTCCTATTTCAGCAAAATGATCTTCTATCTTTAGAAGACATAAAGAAGTGCTTTAATACAATCTCATAAAATACCTAACTGAAGATAAGACGTAAACTGGGAGCGCAGGCATCTTAGTAACTAAGATTGTATTAAAAGAAATAACATCAATGATCCCATGCAAAACTATGTGAAAATTCTCACTACAAAAATTCTTACAACTAAATTTGATGTAAGTGAAGCTGGGGGCTGCCCTGGGCTGTGCTATGGGCTGGTTTTGCTCTGGTTCATGTTTCTCCCCTTTTTCCTCATGAGTCTGAAAATTAAACCATCAGGCAAAGAAGCAATCCAAGAACACTAGAGATGAGAACCAGCTCTCATAGAAGGTACCTGTTAATGACTGGCCATTCCTGTTCCAAGATACAACAGTATGTGCCATTGGCAGAGGAAGACCTGGAATTTGACAGAAACCATGCAACCAAGACTGATCTCTAGGCTCAAAAAAGAGCACTGCTACTAGTGATGGTTGCCGTCACTTCGAAGACCCACAGACTGTTCACACCATTTTTTATACTTTGCTTCCCTTTAAAAATCACAGGAAACTAACAAATTGAACATGGTAAGGAGAGGCATGTACGTTTGACAGTAAAAAGAGGGCTACTGCAGTAATTTTCTCAAATATTTTTGGTTCTTCATACCACTGTGTGTTTACAGTAAGTTTTTAACCCACACAGAATATGCCATTAGTGGCAACCCTAAGAGCCCTAGGCTCTCTAGACATAGGACTGAGAAAAGGCACTGAAGAAGGCAGTGGTAGATATGTTGTTTTCTTCCCACTACCACAGAAGGGAATTTACAGTTTAAATGCATCAAGCTAAAGCAGGGTTTTCATCAAAAAGTTAAACTTTTTTTCTTTAAAATAGTTGCTTTCTAAAGGCTTTGATCCACCACAACAGAATGACAGCAGTCTTTGTTGAATAAAATAAATACAACAAAAGACACACATTAAAAAAAACCTCCACAAATTTAGCAAACATGCAGATACATTTATAACACAGTAATGGCCCCTGAATAACACAGAAGATATTGGAGGACACAATTGAGGGAAATGAGTGTCGAGATTTGGTTGTGAACTGATGGCAAGTCTTTGTCATTTGTATAAAGAAGAATGCTGGGAAGCTGGACAAAACACAAAAGGGAGGTAACTGAGAAGTTACAGTGCTTCCTTGGCAAACCAGCAAATCCACGGGAACACAAATTTAATGAGGTAAATGAAGAAGGGACAGTACTGGTTCACAGTGCAAGTCCAAAGCAGAGCCTAAAAAGAGGCTAAAAACCAGAGATGACACCAACAGCGAGACAGAGCCAAGGAATCATTCCCAACCTGAAACTATCACTTAAGGAAAATTTATTACACCATATAAAGGTAGAATATCTCCCAAACCACAGGGACATGGAAATAAAGCCCCAAACCTGCTGAAGTAACATGCTGTGCAATATACTCATGGTAGTGACATTTTCCCCCATCCTGAGGCCCTAAGATCGGTTCTCTAACCTGGAGGAATTGGTAGAATACCTCTTAATCAACTGTTTCACCAAAAGAATATTCAACCCCTCACAACCATCGTAAGATCACTGTTTGAGCGCTTATCTCAACTGAAACAAAACCCCCAGAGCCACAAGTTCATTTAAAAATGACATCAGGGGATTTTGAGATTGAGAGTTTTGAAATTATCACAGAGGACCTAATTCTGAGGAACTACTTCTGCAACCTTTTCCTCATGAACTCTAGTTGAGATAGAGAGCTTCTGGACCAACATTCTTCAGTGCCTACTACGTTGCTCTCTAAGAATTTAATATGAGGAGAAATTGTTCTTGAATTATTTGAAGATGGGCTATGAAGATACTTTAAAACAAATATATGAACTTTTACATTGAGTATAGAGATACATTTATAATAGTAAACAAAGATTTGGGGGTATTACCTATTTATTTTTTCTAATACAGCATTGACAGAAAACTGCCAAGAAATTCAGGCTTGTTAAAAAAGGAAAAATGGAAAAGTTCAAAATAGGTTTTGTTTTTTTCTAACTCTCACTATATTTTCTTTCTTATTTGTAATCACATAGTGAAACATTTCTGTTTTTCTCATTTTAGTTTTCTTTTAGAACATTTTAATTCAAAGATAAAGGCTCTTAGATTAAGTCACTTCATAAGTAGGTAGCACACACCTTAATAGTGTAAAAATTGAAGAAATGGAGACACAGTCAGAAAATAACCTTTTAGATGAAAAATATGATAATAAACTGACTTATTGCAAAAAAAGTAAAAAAAAATGTGTTAACTTGTTCAGTGTGGTGAAAGAATTTGCTTGGAATTTTGTGCTTGACATCTAAAAATATTTTTTCTGTGCTTTGAAAGAAACATGATAGAATTAAAAATGTTATTAAACAGACTACAACTAAAAGGTTTGTTTTACAAGGGTCTCAACTAAACAAGCAGTTTCTTAAATAATATTGCTGCTGAATTTAATGGCTTAAGAATTGTTAGGTGTATAACAAAAAAATAAAATGAGAGAATAGACTCAAAATTTATTTATTTATTTTAAAGGCAGCTTTACCTTTTTATGGGAATCAAACAACTGAAGGTACTTCTTTTTCTCTTGGGGCTACCCTAAGCAAGATAGCCTTCTTTCTCTGCAGGACACATTGGGATAGTTTGTTACTGTGTGTAATTACATGAATTCCCAGAGCATATGTACAGCATAATTAAATTACAGGGTGACTAGTGAATATTGTGTCCAATAGTTGCAGACACCACAAAAGAAGAGAGAACTTGAAAGGCCCTTCTCTTTTTTAATATTTTCCTTTCACAACATTTTTAACAGGATATGCAGACTTAAAACTTCATTATATACATTAAGTCATAAAAATACAATTGTTGCTGTTGTGTTAAGAAACTGAATAAAGTGCCCACTCAAAAGAAGAAAAAATATTTTGATGCTAGGAACAATGAACTCCTAATATCTTCATTTGATCCTGATTTGTCAGGATGGACAAGTCCTGCAAATGAAAGTCTAAGTAGGTTCAAAAAAGATGCATTTCTCTTTCTGAAGCATTCTCAAGCAATTCAGCTGGGCTGGAAAAGACTGAAGTAGATTCTGTAAAGGAAAGTGCTGGGACAAATTGCTTCCTCTACAAAAACACTTTCCTGCAGAGATCTAGAAAGGTATTTTTCAAGCATAGATGGAAGCACTTTGGTCAATAATATGAACACATCTCAGCACAAAACAACACACAAAATTGAAGTTATGACTACTCACTGAAAGGGGTGATCGGCAATGCTCTCTGTTCTGCTGTTTTGCAGTCGTTCTGGGTGATGTCTACAGCTCAGCGGGTGAGAGAGACTTCCTAATCCACTTGACAATGAAAAGCAAAAAGAATCTGTCAAGGAAAGAAGAAAAAAGTATAATTTCCAGAAAAATGAACTGTTTAACACTAGACATAAGCAAAGACTTGAAAAGTATTTTGGTACTCTCACAGCTTTTGAATGCCAAAAAGAGTATCACTATCTAGCCATGCTAGGATGTCAAAATTCATCTTCTAGAAACATCTTCTCCTTATGACTCTCCCTCCTGCCTGCCTCAAACCTAGGCAGACACCCACACCATGAGTTTGCTTAGTCATTTTACTTACACACTACTTAAACTAACAGATGTGAATTGACCGTGTCCTCCCTACTCAATTCCCAAAGAAAAAGCACGATAACCCTGGTAGTAACCCTTAAAACTTAGATCAATACATTTTTTCCTCCAGATATCTTGACTGTGAAAAGTTTAATATGAAGTAATCTTAGATGTCACGACTCAACAGCCCACTTGTTGCTTCCCCTGGCAATTCATGCTTTTCTTTTTCAGTCAGCAATCCCTTACACTGCCTGCTGGTTCCCACATTTTCTTCAGAACCTTCAATATCCTCAAAAGTGTTTTTGGAAAAGAGAAATTACCCAGAACGTCCCGAGCTTCAGCAATGTGTCAATGACATTATCCAGTTAGAGCCACAACTACCAGAAAGATTACATAGATAAACAGGTTTTACCCTTCATTACAAAACCAGGCAACAAGACCCAAAGAAGAACTTCTTCAATGGAGAACCAATTGGTCATGCAGAATAGTAAATTTAAATAGCTGATATCTACCCACTGAAAAAAAATAAAATCCCCACTGGCTGGAGATGGAAACAGACAAGCAAACCATCAACACTAAAGTCAAATATTTCACAAATATATACAAAACATACAAAGACAAGCTATTCCTTCTGACTGACATGTATGAAATTTTCTTCTAACACTGAGAGTACTTAACACTGCGAGTATTTAACACTGCTAGCTTACCTACAGCTTTCAGTGAATTTAAATTAATGGCACTTGTTTTTGATTAAAAAAGAAGCTTGATGTACCAGCACTACTTATCTGCTGAGGTCTATCTCCCAGGAAATGAATAGGCATAACTGTACTTTGGGCCAACAGCTTTCCATAAACCATCAATTATTTAAATAAGACAAAGAATTCAATACACATTGTACATTAGTATCATGTAAAATCTTTAAGGCCAGAATCACGGCACAAGATCTTCCAAGAATACGAATCAATGTGAAGCAAACAGTGCTTTTAATTTGCAAATGCAAAAGCTGAAATATGGATAACCTCACTAATTAGGGCTTGGAAGGCAGTCTTTACATCCATAATCTCCTTATTTTCACTAGTATGCTTACTTTTCTTTGTGCAGTCTCATGAACCTATGCCTCAATGCAAATTACCCTGCTGTTACGTACCTACTGCTCTGGTAATTCTGCACTACTCAGAGTTATTTGCTTATAATTGCTAATTCGTTTATACCTTCCTTCTTCGAGTATCACTATTTCAGTGACTGAAGACTTTGGAAACATTCATAAGAACAGCAGTAGGTTACACTGAGATGCAAACACTGATAATTTGCACACATGCAAAAAAAGTACCTTGCAAGTGCTAAAATCCTCCTTCCTTAAGATTTACGCAAAAACTGCCAACCAAACGTGTGTTATCTTCTAACCCTCATGAAAGAGGGCACTATACGGGCTTTCAAAGCCTGTTACGAGGAGGTGCTGACCATCAGCAAGGCATGCAGCTATGTTACCCGCAGCGAGGCCGGCAGCACATGGCTGCAGGAAGCCCCAGCCAGGCCTCGGTCTTTCAGGAAGAGGACAAGTGAGAAACATTTGCGTCCATCTAACAACAGGTGCCAAGAAACACAACACTGCAAAACAAGTAACAAAGTTAGAACGGATGGAGCTGTTAATTTCAAACTTCTCCCACTGTAATACTATGGCTAAATCTTGTGGGGAAAAAAGGTATTATACATACACTAGTATTAAAAAAGTACTGAAATTAAGTTTATGAAAGAGTGATTTTGCTGGCGGCCGTTCTCTGTAACTGTACTGGGGGCCTGTGCGCAGGTGCTGGTAGCAGAACCTGCAGGGCCTCTGTGAGAGGAGGCCGGGGCTGCCCATGCTGGATGCGGACGGCTCCAGAATGTTTCGGTTGGCTCTATTTACACTGTGGCACATAGAAATATTTATCCAGCTTCATACATTTCTCTGTCATATATATTTCAGCTAATACCAATAGTGCTAGTTCTCACAGTAACAATCCACCTCATAAGAGCGGACAGAGGGTTAACTAAAGAGTTTTTGAATTTTTCTGAGTGTAATTGCCATAGGCTGCAAGACCTGATGATCCTTACAGAATAACCCAGCAGTACTATTGAGATGGTATCAATAAGCAATCAGACAATTTTCTGAGAGTATTCTGGCACACTTTATACTGTCACTCTTCTTACCCTTGTTTATGATTAATTAATGAGCTGTATTTCTAAGATGCAGGTTATAGATTAAGCATGCAGTAATGATAGAAAGAGAAGATGGTGGCTGCAAGAACGTAAAAGGTAACTGCAAATTCTACACAAGGTGTATTTGGTCGGTACAGACTTCGTGTTGTAGCACTGTATTTATGTCAGTCACTAGACCACTTAGCGCAGATTCTCACCTGCCAAGCATCACCAAGCACTTGCCTGCTCCTCTGGACACTGCAGGCCCACACCAGCTGCTCCCTGCCTCCCACTGCTGTGCCTCAGTGCTACTGGCTCCATCCACACAGCACCTGGGCACCGACTGTTCCCACAACAGGATGGCACGTGGAACGGAAAGATTGCAGACTGTGCCTACTACCACTGTGTGATCAATTTTCACAGCATTTAGTACTATGCAGCACTTTGCATGCTACAGAACAGCTCTAGGTGCCTTCAGACATAGTTGAGAATGATAAACATTTTTATAAATTAAAGTACCCAGAAACTAAGGAACAAGTGTGTATTTACTGCATACACCACAGCCTGTTTACTGCAGCATTTGTGCTCCTGCCATCGGCTGGCAATGCCTCCCTCTGGAGAGGCAGCCCGGGCAGGGCCTGGTTTGCTCTGCAGATGCACTGAACCCGACCAAGCTGAAGATCAGAACAGTCTGCTTTCTTTTGTCTCTCTTCCTCACAGTTGTAGGTTTTACCTACAACTATATTGTTTAATGTCATTCAGTGCATTTCCACAGAAACGCATATTTCCACAGACAGTGCTGGGGGGCAGGTCAGGAATGCCCTGACCAGCCTTCAATGACCAATCCTTCAGACTGCAGAGCAAGGCCACTTGCGTGTAACATTACCCTCATCCTGAATCCTTTACTCCACTTCACTCCAGCAGCAAAAAAAACAACAAAAAAAAACATTACCAACAACTTTGCAAGTCTAATTCATTCCTAGAAAGCATCTGCTCAAAAAACTGAATAAAGCGTCATGAGGAAGAAGATTGTATCATCATCCAACTTCACCCAGAGGCCAGGACAAATTCAAGTTATGGATTTTGCCCACACTTTGAGTCCCTTAATATTCATCCGGCTTTTTGTTCTTTTTTGGCAACTCGCATAATTACTTCTAAGTTTCAACAAAGACAGATCAATGCCTGCAGAGTCTACTAATAACTAAAAATGTCACACAATATTTACAAAATGTATAATCTAGAACTTCTGTGTCAATATACCTTCAATGTACAGGGCAAACTTTATAAACCATAGGCAGTGTCACCATCCTTAAGAAAGGTATACAAACACATGCTTTATTAATTACCAAACGTTCAAACAAATGAAACAGTAACTAGAATTTGTAATACATTTGATACTTAACAAAAACGCTAGTTACTCAAAGCAATATTGATCAAAACCTCATGCAACTGATATGTAATAAAACTTTCAAGACACGCTTTTCCTCATCCTGATATCAACATGTATAACAGAACCAGGAGTATAAGTTTTTATCCCCAGCTTAAAAGAAAAAAAATATGATTTCTTCTTCCTACTAGCCAGCCAAAGATATGAGATACTGTGGTGAATTAGTAAATGAAAATTAACTGACTTTTCTGCTAATTAATAATCATAAAAATAAATGAGCTTTTAAGAGCTGTGAAATTATAAACAGAAGTTTTTCAATATATTAGAGCTGTAGAACAAAAAAATTAAAATTAAAAAGAAATTATGGATTTATCAAGTACATAAGTTCTGTTCCACTTCGTAATTGACATTCATACAGACTTCTACTGAAATAAACAATAAATCCTTTTTTTTCTTCCAAATAGTAGACAACAGTTTAAATCTTAAAGAGAAATACTGACCAAAGTCAGTAAGAATGGGAACCCAGTACTAGACACTTACAGAAAAGATCATGGCAAAAACCTAATAGTACACTGCTCACAAGAGGCAGTGAATGAAAACCACATCTGAATCACAGCAGAATACAAAACATAATACACCAGAGAGGGAGCTTTGCTCACATCTTCAGAGATACAGCAACCTTACTCCAAGTAAAAAGAAAAGCAATAAAAAGGAAAAGAAAAAAAAAAATACCAGCCTCCACGATGTGACTGCTGAAACACGTATCTGGAAGAGCATGGAGGAAGAATGCAGAAGCTGAAGTAAAGCGCTGTGGCTGCCCCAAATACCAAGAAGGCCATCATTCCACAAATAAATTAAAAATGCTAAATGGAAGTAACACTAAATGTTGGTGCTTAACAAGCAGCAGCTGTAGTACCATCACTGCAGGAAGAAGCCTCTTCTAGCATATGGATCAGGAGAACTGACAGTAGTAAAGGAAAATTATGCTCAGTGAAAAAAAAATAAATTCACCACTACTGCTTGCCGTATTATCCATGGTCTACATCTAGTTACAAAACGGTGGCTGAGGTAGATCACAGCCCTCTGGATTACAAATCTCTAACACTCTGACCTGTTCCAAGGTATAAGAAGAAGATTGAACTCTACAAGAGAAGAACCTGAAAGTAAAACACCCAGAAACTCAAGAGTAGAAATTACTAAACAAAGACCAGAAGAAATATAAACATGTTTATGTATAAATACAGCTATAGATATATACAAAATTCTCTTTACAGGAATGTGCAAGTGTAAGAAACCACCAGGGAGAACTGTGTTTGCATCAGGTACTGATGCAGTGTGTGTCAGGATTGCCCGTATCTGTGTAAAAAAAAACAATACAGTTGATATTTAGGGGTATTATTATTATTATTATTATTTTAAGTTGCTCAACTCAGCAAAACGTTAACTAGCATCACAGAAAGCCACACCATAGTAGAGTACAGACTACAAGACAAACCTGAGAAAATAGTGCAACATCCAAACTCATGCACAAGAAAGGCAACAAACAGCACTCACCGAATTAGGGAGTCAGTGAAACGATACAAACAGCCGAGCAGGTAACAACCGCAGCAAATGAATCAGGAGCTGCACTTGTAAGCATGAAAATAAAGATAGGACTATCTACCAACACTTTACACTGAGAGTTTCCAATTACAAAGAATAAAATGTGGAAAAGAATAAAACTTACAGTAAAAACACTAAAATATTAACAGCTTTCAATACAACTGCAAAGCTTGAGAGATGTGCATTGTGGTAACAGGAATAAAGCACCTAAAAACAGTTACTAGAAGAAAATCGGAACGCATCAGGGGAGGGAAATTGGAAAGAGGAGAGGTGGATAACGCTGTCAGTCATAGCACTGCTCACCTAAGGATGGAAGGGCCCGAGGTGAGCAGAAAGTGAAGGCGACGTCAGCAGGGGAAGGAGATGCCTCTCTCAGCCACGTAGTGCTGCTGGAGCAGCAGCTGGCACACAGTTATGGCTGGTCAGCACCTGACACAGATCTGCAGCCTTAGCACACTGCATCCATGAAATTCCTTGCGCTTGTTGCTAACACAGAGGCATCCCATGTAGCCTCACATTTGGAAGCATTCTTGTGGTGGGGCAAAGGATTCAAAGCAGCCATTCAAAGCACCATCACCAGACTGCTGGGAGTGTAATGAGTGACAGCTGATCTGGATATGGGCAAAATCTTAAAATAAATGAAGAACTACTCCAATAGTGTTTTATGAAATATGTATAGTAATGGCAATCCCAAGCCCTGTGTGCGTGGATGGGAGTTATTATTTACATGTATAGTCATATAACTGGTATATTCTCTCTTAATAAAGAGATGAATAAAGTAATTCAGGATGTGTGTCTGAAAGACATACACAAATATTTGTATTTAGTTCTTTTTTTTTTTTTTTCAGAGGGATTGACATAAACACACACCTCTCTACATAAGAACTGCTGAAGGCATGGGCATTGGAAATCCTCAGAAAGAACACCTCTGGATTACCTTGTCTTATACAGCCACAGCAAGAGGAATACACAATCCACAGTATACTCAGATCAGAAGAGAGACAGCCTTGAGCACCTGCTGGATGCTGATAAGCGCTTCCCTCCCCAAGCCACAGGGCTGCACCTCCTTGTCGCCCAGCAATACCGGTAATCACAATGCAGCATGTAATGCACCCAGTGCATCTCCCTCTCCTCACACTGCTTCAAACCTCTCAGAGGAAAGGAGACCAGAGGAAGCTGAAGGGTCTGTTATCCTGACCTTCCTGTCTTTCTTAGCATAAGAGCCAGGGGAGAGCAAGCAGAAATAGGAGCCTCCTTCAAAGCAAGCTTCACCACCACTGCTGTCCTTCATCCCCATGTCCTTAAGAAAGGTGTTCGTTTATCTTTACATAACAAATAAACATTTTCAGGAGGATGCTGAGGAGGCCATAAGTTTACCAGGACTTAAGCAAACACAAGAAAGATTTACAGCAGCAAACCCAACAGTGGCTGAGACCACATCCAGCTCAGGTAGTCCTGGAGGCTGGAAGTCTGGGAAAGAATAAGTAGAGTTTCAAATATGATTGCCTCTTTTACTGTCCCCAGGTGTCCACTTACAGATATCCATCTGAACCAGTACTGCCTACATTCCATTTCTTCCTTCCAGTGTCTTTCCACCTCTAGGCAAACAGGAATGGCTTACTTTTGTTGATACCTACTAGCATTTGCGGTAAGGGCTTTTACATTTGCAAACAAAGACAAGAGGATATACTTTCACTCTTCCTAGACTGTTAGTGCAATCCCAGGATATTAAGTATGTGCATCAAACTATGTATTTTGCTATTTATTTAGACCCACAATATGGTATGACTTAGAGACAGCGCATTAAGACATGCTACTCCCCTTCAGCAAACAGCACATTCCATAGAAAACACAGACAGTTCATAGGTGCTTTTTGTCCCTTCATGATTTTATTAGACCCTATTGATTCAGTTACAGAACACAGATGTACTCTTTTATAAGGTGTCACAAGCACCGTACAATTTCAAGAACCATCTTCAAGAATGTGTAAATACGTTCTCTACTGTACACAACATCACTCACCTGTTAACGGCAATGGCTGCTGAAAAGCAGAACAGAACTATGATATGATTTGTTGTATCATGTGCATTAACTGCACTTTCCTCTTTGTATCATTACAAAGTATGGATAATTAGAGTGAATTTTCTCATTTACATTTATCTGCTCTTAAAATATCTCAAAATATCTAAATAGTCCGAATCTTCATTTTATACTTCTTCCGAATGTGAGCTGCATTTTCTAAAAAAAAATTATTGTAAATAAATTAGATAAATAATTTAATTTTAAAAAATTAAGTTTACAATTTCTAAGTATAGCACTGCTCTAATAAAATAGTGACATAAAACCACATGGTTGGTTAATCTGTGACACAAAATAAAAGGCCAACTGAGTGGCAAGCCAGAACTGTCATCTAGAATTAGGGCATACAACCCTAACGTGATTTGAAATTCAGATTTATATTAGGCCTCATTAGGCAGTTTAGAGAAATTCATAAATCTTTTTATGGGGTCATTTTTTTCCTAATTACCTCTACAGAATGATGTACATAAATAAAGAAATTAAAATACCATATTTCTAAATGATTAAATATTTTAATAATTCATTTCTTTTTCCAAGTCCTAAAATCTCTCTGCTGTGAAACTGGACAAGGCAAAAGCCGTCACGGTTTCATAAGGAAACCAAAATAATAATAAGAGTCTAGTATATCTGTTGAGTGTTGCTTCCACAATAATTTCAAAGCGCATAGTACCAAATACTCAAAGTTGCCAACTGCCTTTCAGGTAGGGGTTATATTTATTGTTTAACTTTACAAGTTGTAGTTTAAGGACAGATTTATTTATTTTATGTAAGTTCTATTTCAGTTTATTTCTTCAAGTCCTTGCCTTCTACAATACCTGTCAACCCCTCAACTCCGTAGCTTAGGGCTTAAGCTGAGACCTGGATACAACACAGCAGTAAAACATGCATACCTGTAAAATGCTTATGGCTTACCAGTAGACGCTCATTAATGACAGTAATTTAATTTGTTCATTAATTCCAAAGAGCCACACATACATTCTTTGCCAACCTAAGACTTGCTGACAGTGGTTCATTCATAAATAATTATGAATAATATTTTTCTGCTTAATATTTTTTATGATAACTATTAAGGTCCAAAAATCTCAGATTTTTTTTTTTTTTGTATGAATTTACTGAGATAAAATTATTTTTTTTAATACACCTTTGGGAAAGTAATGCATAGCCTTTACATTCACCAAGAGATTTGGTGTTGTGAGGCTAAGCAGAATGCCATCTTAACAACCACCGTGTAATTCTTCTGCTCCTGGACGTTTTTATTGCCAGTGCTCTGCACTGAGCAAATTCAACAATTTTAAAACTTGCAGACATTTTCATTAGATACATATTGATAAAAAATACTGCGCATGCTTTCAGTTCACAAAATGCAGAAAAGACTCAATGGAACAGAAGAGCTTAATGGCCTCAACTAAAAGCAAAGGCATTTGGATATTGAACACAGGATAGCACCCTAAGTGAGCATAAATACACTTAGATAGGATTTTCAAGTATTAAAAGCTAAGACAGTGAATCTATAAATAGTCACTGATAAAAGTAGAGCTTAAAAGGACACTGATTGCTCCTTGCTTCACTAACTTTTAAACAATAATAGGCAAGAAATTCGAACAGCTTCCCCTTTATGATGAAAACAGTAACCTTAGATGTCTGTACATACGTGGGCAGGTCAACTTAAACCATAATTAGTATCTAGATTCCAGGATACTGAATTTCAAATGACCTTTTGAAAAATACTTGGTTTACAGAGAAATACTATGAGCCGCAGCTACTTGTTCAGTTATTCAAAACTTGTACTGCTGATGTCAAAAGATATGATCTACAAAGCCATATAAACACAGCGGCCAACTATCTGTAATGCAATAATAAAGATACCAGCATCGTATATAGCTATGGCTAACAAATTCTGTCTGGTTTTAAGTCTTCTAAATATTTTCCAAATGTTTTCTACTTTATCACACTACTTGTAAAGACAGTAGGAAGAAGAGCAGCAGCTTAGCCAAAACAAACTGGTCTGACTAAGACCAATCACTGGAGCAAGGAGGAGAGAATAAAGAAACATTTCATATCTACTGATCCGTTTCTACCAAATTTAACGGAGTTGTCATCTTGAAGATAAGAAATCCCTCTGAGCTCTGAGAAGAAAATCCACCCGATGGTAAAATAAAAAGCTAAGAGCTCCTTGCTGACTGCCAGCCTGCAACCGTGTCACCCAGGGTGAGGCAGAAGTGCTGCTGGTGGTTATGAGGGGCAGAAGAACACAAGGAATGGTAAGAAGGTATAAGGGATAGAGGAAAATGAAAACTGAAGTTATAGGGGAAACGGGATGAGGGGAAGGTCATAGAGAATATTAGCAGAGAGAAACAGGCAATCTTTCTGCTGAAAGGATCAGGGAAGAAGGGCAGAAATTTGCATGCGGTGAAACTTCACTAGTCCCACTAATCACAGAACAATTTGTTCACAAGAAAGTATTTTGGTTTGTTTGTTGTTTGCCTTACAAAGATGAACAGGTAACTTAATATATTCCATGTGTGGAGTAACAGAGGAACAGCCAATACTGAGAGCGCTCTGCTCAGGCTCAATTTATAAATGGAAAAGTGATTTTGCATTCAACAGGAAGGATAAAAATGGTACCCTGCTGTTCACAGCGGGAGACAGAATTTAAATATCCTGTAATATAATTTGGTACATCACCACATATCAGGCTTGACTTTCCTAATTTACACTAGTAAGTTCTTACACAAGAATCAATCTTTTCATTTCAAGGCAATGACTTCTGATTTATGCCAGGGCAAATGGAAGAGCATGAGACCATTCCTATCCTAATAACATTTGCCATCTGCTGTTAAACACATTAATAGCAGATAAAATCATATGGTGGTATTACAAGATAATATCAGCATCGCATTGAGAGGGGAAACAGTACAATTTAGTGTTAAGTCATTTACACCATCATTCAGTTGCTTTTTAATTAGAAGAATAAATCAAATCGCAACTAAAAAGAAATAAGAAGCATCCTCTTTGGGGAAAAAGTTTTAAATGGACAGCTTTAAAATAAGCAAATTACATTCATTCTAGATGGTGTAAGGTCATAACACAAAAGCATAATTTCTTTCAATAAATTCATACCTTAAACTACATTGAGAACATTTTTTCTTCCTCTAACTCCCAATTTTTTCCTTGGTGAAATGGTGTTTGGCCACAGATACACCGTTTATAGAAGATGATGCCAGCAAAACACCAATCACACTGCAAATAGCACTTGACTGAATGATTTTCATTAATATTTTTCAAAAGAAGTCCTCTTATTTTTAACAAAGATATCTTGTCTAAATGGGCTCAGACCACAGCCTTCAGGACCATTCTCATTTTCAAGCTGAAGTGCCATCTGCTGGCCCCACTGTTACCGTTAAGGACATGATTCCAGATGCCTTTACTCATATATTTTGTATGTTCTGGGTTTTTTTTAAACATGAATCTTCACTAGAAGAGGGGATACATACTACAAAGATGCATAATTTAATCGCTGGAAATTATTTTTCTTTCATTATATCTTGTGTCCTTTTCTGGTAGTCATTAAAGTTTCTATTAAAAATGAGGTTGTCCATTGCACAGGTAATATACCTTTCATCTTTAATTTATCATTTTTTCAGTATTTATCACAAGATATTTTACAACACTTGGATCCCTGCCATGAGGAGCTCCTAATATAACTACATACAGACTTGTAGATGCACATTAAGGAACAGAAAGTGATAAATAGGTGCAGTTTATGTCAACACGATCTGAATAAGAAAAACTGTAATGGAGATTTAAACTTCCCACTAGGAATTGAAACTTCGTTGGCATTATTCTGTGGATAGGTGACAGGCAGATCAATGAATAAGAAAATACCACAATAGGTGGAGCAGCACTAAGGAACACCAAGAAAGGAGGTATCTACAGACACAAAATAAAGGTACAGGGACATTATATAGAGACTGCTCAAGAGGTTCAGTGTGGAGATTCAAGAAGAGAGATCATAGAAAATCAATTGGTGAAGTGAAGTAAATCAATAAGCAGCTACAACCTTCCCCTACTCCATATTACACAATGTAGCTACTAAAGGCTTTATGCTGCTTCTGGTTGCTGCAGCATTCAGAATAAGAGAGTGGCTGAACAGAAATATACAGGGAAAAAATGTTAGAATAGGTTTTAGAGAAGGAAGTGTTCTGGATCACTGGAGAAAAGGATAAAGAATAAAATAGTGACCTCTGAAATGCAGACCTAAGATGCAGCTGGAAAGAGAAATTACACATCATTAGAAGCAAGGGGAAAAAAGAACAAATCAATAAATAAAGACTTTCAATTTAGCTAAATTAGATTTCAGCCCTGAACTTAACTAGGACTATGAAGTCTGTTTCCTCCACATCATTTCTCTGGTCAAGAGATGCATGGGTCATCCTTAATTTCTCCCGAATCT
Source organism: Numida meleagris (assembly GCF_002078875.1). Classification (NCBI taxonomy): domain Eukaryota; kingdom Metazoa; phylum Chordata; class Aves; order Galliformes; family Numididae; genus Numida; species Numida meleagris. The sequence goes on from NC_034420.1 coordinate 4,758,250, forward strand.
TCTCTGAATCTACAGATGCCTACAGACTGGAGCTCTGCTTTCCTTGATTCTCTTAAGCTTTGCAGCCGTCTGTTTCTCTAGAATCTCAGCAGCAGTACCAGGAGATCCATTTATCTTTGGGTAAGGAGGACAGTTCCAGCCAAAGAGCATTACTTATTTGAAGTGGCAACAACCTCCCGAGAGATACCCACCCAAACCTGAGGAAGAGCAGGTTACCTCCACGCTGCTCCATCCTTTCCCACTCTTAACTTGCTATCTAGAACCTTCTTGAGGAAAACAGCAAGGAGAAGACAGTTATTCTTTCCCTTAAACTTACACATCCAAAAAGTACATTTTTTTCAGGGTGGAGTGTTCCTCCAGTACAGAAGAACAACAGTCTGTGGCAGAAAGATGGATTAGTAATGCTAAGAAATGTATTTAAAACTTGAAATTGGTCAGAGGCTGCCCCTATAAATCTTTCATTTTGTTCCCATTAGCATTAGTTAGGCTTCTATAATAAAACAAATACGATTCTTCAAAGGGCAGGTGTAAAAAATCAGTTTTCATACATGCCAACTGGAAGAATTGATGAAGGATATTAAGTGTTAAGACGAATCCAGATCACTACATCTTTGGCTCCATTGCATGAAATGTAATGCCATCAATTAAAGGGAGGGGAAAAAAATAAAAAAATCAGATAATATATTTATCCAAAATATAGCCAGCAATACTCAGTCATGTGCCACTAGTTGCAAGTCTTCATGAACAGAAGCTTACTGTAACATCTCTGATGTTACAGCATGATAAATCCATTTTTTCCCCCTAGTGTAGCCCCAAAGTTAACTAGAATTATGGAGTCAGCCATAAAAATAAGGTCAAACTTATATCTATGTAGCAAAAATGACCTTGAAATGATTGAAAGATGAACAGGTGCCATTTTTTTTTTGCTCCATTTAGACAGACGTGTAAAAATACTTTTTATTTCTATTTTTCTAGCAATAGGTGGCACTCTCAAATACCACTTTTGTAAGTGCCTATCTCGTACCATATCGTTCTATATTCAAGTGGGACACACGCAAGTTCTTTTCCTTTCTGCTTCCTCTAAACAGAACAGAAAATACATCTGGCACTTGTTTTGTTTTAAACTGCAGTAATGCTCAAATACATTTTTACAACAGCTAGAAACTCGAGAGCAGTATGCTGTTATTGAAGACTACGCTATTTCAGATAAACGGCAAGCAGATAAACGTGCTACCTGCTCCAGCAATCTGAATGACAACATTAATATAAAAATCACAGACTTAAAGTAGGTATTGTCTCAGCACTTTCAGCTGCCTTTTTAGTGACCTGTTAAAATACATAATCATTACTATTCTTTGCTGTTTTTCCCAGATTTGTACCGTTACTAAACAACGTGTACTCTCGGCTTGCTAAATAAGCACTTTGCTGCTCCCCCTTCAACCTGTTGGCTGCCTTTCTCTTTCCTCCGATCTCCCTGGCTCTGCTCTCTGTGCGAGGCACTCTGAGTGCTGCCGCCTGTTCTTCGCCCACTAGTGGGATGCTGGCTCTGCAGTTCTAATTTCAGGAAGATGCTGAGCAGCTGCAACAAGCAGAATCCTGAGCTCCATACGAACAAGGAAGATCACGCACGTAATGCTGTTTTTGAGATTTACCACTTCTCCAGTGTAATTTTTGAAGTCCCAACTCCAATATAACACGCTTATCACCTAAGCTGTTTATATAAGGGATATTCTTATAGGAAAGAAAAGTACACCAGACTAAGTCCCTTTTGGATTTAAATTTCTTTTGTTTCAAAGTAAAATGCTCTGGAAGCCTGGAAACAACTTCTGTTTGTCTCAAAGCAAAGAAGGAATTAAACACCAAAGCTCTTTTCTTAAATCTTTTGGTTATTACGGCATAAGCATTAAATCAGCCTCAAAATTACTACATGCCATTAGGCTACCTTTTACTCTTTCTCCACAGATCAGCCACATCCCCGTAATTTCTCAGCACTTCCTAATGCAAAGCATGCTCAGACTCCACTGACAGTGCACCAACATGACACGCTTCACTTCTCATTGTCCACTGTCCTCAGCCATTCATTATCTTCACTGCTCTTCCTACAGGATAATGATACACTTGGCCTCTGCCTGTGACTAACACATTTTGCTACAGGGCCTCTTTTAATTGAAACACCTAGTATATACTCCTGTTTTGGAGCAACAGCCAAACACTTAGCAGGGAACTTGTTTGCTCCCCCAGTTGGTAAAGGGCAAAAATTAAATATATTTTTAAGCGAGGAGCATGCAGCCAAGTCATACAGCTCCTCCCCTGTACCAAACTGGGGGGAATCCTCCCCGCAATCTTAGGAACACCACTCCACCTTCTGCTGTGCTGAATGATGCCACTAACAAGAAACCCCCCAACTATCAGCAGTTTAAATAATAATGAAACACAAAAGAAACTGCTACAAAGTTTCTTTACCTTTTAGAAAGCTGCTTTCTGTCTTGGCACCTGTATCACGATTTCAATTATAAAATAACCAGACCGGATTCTTTTAACCACAGAATGATTTAAAGTTGAGTGCAGCCAAAGCCAGCAATCAGCTCACAACTACAGCAGATGTTTCCCCAGCTGAACTCACTCAGTCTAATTCTCTTACCAGCGACAACAACCTGGACATCTAAAACTCAGAATCTGAAAGTTCCTAAGTGATAAGAAATTACTACTAGAAAAGCTATCAGGCATGAACCTGTCACATATTTAAATGAGATGACAGCTTTTAATTAAAAATAATCCCCCCCCCCCCCCCAAAAAAAAAAAAAAAAAGGACAGTCGATTTGTTGGGAAAGGCTTCATGAGAAAGAAAGAGTCTGAACCACAGGAAAACTTGGTTCTTTCCACTCCAGTTGCACAAAGCAAAACAATCCATCAAGGCACGTCACTGCCTGGCCAACAGATTACAGTAATGGCCCATTGGCGCAGAGAAAAAAACAACAGCCTCATACAATAACTGGACAAGCTGGACAGAAATAGTTATTTTTAATATATAATTAACCACACAAATGTTTGTTTCACTGAATTCTCAGTTACATTATCCACGTTAACAATAAATGCACCAGTAAATACTCTTACCATTAGAGCTCCAATTCATGTTTTCACATCACTATTATGTATATATTTAATGTGCATCTTTGCAACGTATTCCAACTCATTTGTTTGCCACAGCCCCAGACACCGAGAGTACTTCATTTAGGGCAGAAATAAAACAACCATGGCACAGGAATAGAAAAACAGGGAAAGCGACCGCAGCACCCAGGATGCAGCTGCTTAAAGGACTCCAGTGCCTGAGCCTCCATCTACAGGACGGCAATACTGGTCTGCAGCAGGTAGCCCTAGACAGTGGTCAGTTGCAACTCTCAGCTCAGAAAGCTAGAACAGGCTCATTCTGACCCAGGAATAAAGACCAGTGTTGATCCACAGAAGAAACATACACCAAACAGCAAAGCCTGTGGTAGAGCAATGACAGCCACTTGGCTTCCAGCTGTACCATCTACAAGCTTGTGAGCCTGGACGTTTCACCTCCAGCAACCACCACAGCCAACACAATATAACGCACCTATGGCTTGCTTGACCAATACTTCTAAGTACTGACTGCTTCTGATGGCTAGCAGGTAGGTTGCCTAGCAGTTGTACACACATGCTTGTTTGAAGTCAGGAAATGTCCTGGGTGCCTCAGGCTCTTGGAATACTCTCCTCAGAGTGGTCCTCAATCCTGTAGCAGTAAGAGGTACCCCATCTTCTACCCACTGCCTCTTAGTGCTGTTCCAAGTTACAAGGCGCAGTCACTCAAAACTGAGAACGCAATATCTTGAAGTGGTACAGTTTCATATACTATGAAGAGCACTGAGGCTAAGATTGAAATTGCAGAATTCTGCTGTGCAAGAGAAGAACTGTTACAGGAGATAAAAAAAAGGCGTACTCCACAATAATTTTTAAACTGTAGTCATGTTTCATACAGAAGATGAGCATGTAGTGCTGTACATCTCCTGAATGATTGCATTTGTTTGTACAGATTGTCAAGATGTAACTACTAAGGGTAGTAAATGTTGCACATCTCATTGCTACAAAGCCAGGTAATCCTGATACCTGCTTCTCAAGAACCAGTAAGCTAAAACAGACACACATTATCTTCATTTAACATTAAAATGAAATTATATTTATGAAAGTTTGGGTTATTCCAATTTGCTGTGAAAGACAACAAGAGAAGCCTGCATAAGCAATAGCCTTTTAGAGGACTTCTGAAAATAAGCTACTAGTAAATCTTCCCTGCATGCAGAACAATATTAAATTTCAGCTCTGCCTCTAGCATAATTAAGTACCCACAACAGCATAAAACCTTCATTAAATTATGGTGTTTGGAGTGAAATGTAAATTTGTCTTCAGATATGAGGTTGATATTTCAACCCCTTCACAGTCTGAATATCATTATGAGGAGAGGGGGACAAAAAGCCACCAAGTCAGCAAAACAGTGACCGAGCACTCCTCTGGATACCACACAATTAGAAAAAACCTCAATTAAATGTCCTCTGTCAATCTCCCCCTCCCCTGAAAAGAAGAAAGAAAATATACTGATAAAAAGCTAAGGATGCTTTTTAACCTATGCCTCACTAGGAAGCACAATTACTTCATAGCTTCTTATGACATTCACATGGAAGCTATTTTTGTTCCATCAACAACCACCCTCTTGATGGGAAGCAGAAACAAAACAAAGATGCTCCTCCCGAAACAGAAATGCAGCAGAAACTTGATGATGCCCCACTCATGGTCTCCAGACTTGGTCACCACTGGCAGGGCAGCAGACCGGCTGCTGACAGCTGGGACCTGCTTACACCTTAGTTGCTAAGTGAGCGTGACTCCACAGAATGCAGCACGAGACCTGAAGCACTGTATGATTTTCTTTCGAATGAACAAGATGAATTCCTTTTTGATAACAGCCAGTCAAAAAAAAAAAAAAAAAAGGCTGGTTTTTATCTTCATCTAGAAATAAATGGATAACCATGGCACTGGATCAGGCTTGCACTGAAACTGTCCTTATTTTTAGATAACATTTTTTAAATAATCTATCATTTCCACATATGCCTCCTGTCTGCTGGGCAAAACACAGAAAACGCCTGATGAATGCTTTTTTTTTTTTTTTTTGGAAGATCAAGTGCTGAAAGGAGGCATCAACAATGGCATCTAAGCATATACGTGGGAGAAGAGCAGGAACAAGAGAGTAAAGGCCCTTACTTATCTTCCTATTTTGAGAGCTTTACAAATTTCATCATGCTTGAAAAATGAGATACTAAAATGATTTTTCAGTATTCTACAGCTTTTCAAAACATATTACAATTGAAAACGTGCTTCTGGAATACACTTAATTGAGTCTGTTTTTCATACAAAACACTTCCATTAAATATTTGTATTTGTGTCTATATTATAGAAAGGGCACTCAAACTACATTAATTATGCTTTCTTTTAAAACAGAAATAACATCAAACTTACAAATACAATAATAGTTTGTTAAAAAAAGGCAATTTATCACATCTTCCAGAATACCAAACAGACCATTTTCACTCAAAATATTCAGAAGTCTTGCACTTTCGCTCAGTTTCAATGGCCAGAAACTGATCTCATGTATTTTTTGCAGTCCGTAAAAAAAAAATTCAGCAACGTTTTTATTTCAGATTTTCTCCTACGGTATGCTTGCATGTGTGCATGTCCAATGTGCAGGTGTGTCATAATGAAACACTTCAAAAAGCTTAATGTAAGCATTATTGAAAATAATTACCATATCAATTTTAGAATGTTATGATTCCATATATTATAGGAGCCTAGAAAGTTAAGAATATCTATGAATCTATTTTGTCATTTCAGCTACTTATAATATAATTTCCAACACAATTAGTAGTTTCCTGGTTTCTCTACATATTTGGTGTTTGAAGCCTCAAAAGACAGTTAACAGCAACCAGCAGTTTGGGATAGAAATCTTCCCATTCTGAAATCTAGGAAGTGTGCACATTAAAAAAAAAACTTGTCCTATTAAGTTGGAATAATAATTACTTTTCAGTATTTATCTCTCAATGTTATTACAGCTAAATAAGAAGAAAAGCAAACATTCAAGCACTCATTTACAGACATTCTCTTTATAATGGGAACAACAATAAAAGCTATTAGATGTCACACAGCTGAAGGAAAAAGCTTTTCCTTTAGGTCAAATATATCAGTACTAGCTTGTAATAACCAAAACAGAAAGATTATTCCTTTAAAACCCTTTAATTCTTGATATCCACGGTTCTAATCCTCAAGTCATTGTTGAAGGCCACTTTCATGTTTCTGTTTAAAATGTCGGTGTCAAGACTTTTTTTTTAATCCAATACCAACTAAACTGCTCATGCTTCACTTTCATAATTTATGTTATTTTAGACGCCCTTAATTTAATTAAAATCTTGTAAAATTAAGCAGGTTTGACTTCATTTTCCACATACAAAGGAATAGAAGCACATTACTGGGATATTTTGTTTGAACAGTTCATTTCATAATTTATTGTAGGTTACTATCATATCGAGAATAATTAAGATATATTTTTAATTACTTTTACTCAGAAGAACAGGCTAATACACATTCCATCAATATTATGATCCCCTTGGATGGAGAGAAGCTAAATGCTAACCCAAACAGATTTTGAAGCTATAATTACTTGGTAAACAAGGGAATCATACTAAATAATTATACATCGAGTTCGTATTAACCTATAAGAAGTTTTTAGGATTCTCTTCCTTGTATTTTTCTCTCTTGCTTTCATCTGCTGCAGTGTCATTGAGCATATCATTATTGGAGTGACATTGCTGTCCAGACGTGTGTTACACAAAGCGGGCTCTGTATGCCATACCGTACTGCCTCCTCACTGGTGATAAAGCACAGATAACGATACACTAACAATCACACCATATTAAACAGCAAAACGTCACTTTCATGATGCAGTGACCAATTAAAAAGCAGCAAACCAGGAGGTCACCTGGGGAAGGTCATGCAGAAAGATTAGAAATAATCTGCTTTAAAAATACTATGAGGGCCTTTTCGTGGAAATGACTGTAGAAAGGCTCTCTGGTTGGCTGAATGGTAACATTAAAAGAAGAAATAAACATGTCCAATGCACAAATCCATTACAAAACTTCTCAATTACAAGGACTGATGACCTCCTCTGCAAAATAGAGTACTTGAATACCAGCAAGAAAGAACTTCCTTAAAAGCCCATGCCAGAACACAGCACTGCCAAGTATGACAAAACTAAGTTTCTCAGAACAGTCTTTCAAAGAAAGATACAGGCTGAAAAGACTAATAATTTTGCTCAAACATTTAGTTTCTCTCTTCTGCACTTTTATCCCAAACTCTAAAGCTTATTAATAATGAGCTCTGCAACACCCATAGGTTTATTGTTAAAGGTCTTGACACATCATGCCCCTGCATCACAGTGAAATCACCTGGTAATGTCATATGTATTCACAGGCAGCATTACCGCCTTGCCAGAGCAAGAATACATCAAGTTTCTAGAAAAGCAAAACATCCTTTGTTCTGAACACGCAGCAACCTGTGCGATTAATGGCAGTGATTTTGGACCTGACCCAAAGCTTCCTAAAGTACTTAAAAGCTTTTCCAGCAACTTCATTGGACTTGTACACAGGACACTAAGGCAGCGCTGCTACCAGGGAACTGGGCCTGAGGAAAGAACGAGCACTGCAGGCCAACCCATGGGAAAGTGCAGGATAGCCAGACTCATCCAAATACTTCCCTTGTAAGAACTGGCTAATGGTGCTTTTTAAGATGCTACAAAATGATGGAACTGTAGAATGACATTACAATTTTGTATTCTGTTGCAGATTTAAAATCTTTAATTAGACTGGAGAATAGTAAAGATAAATCACATAATATTAAAAAATTAAATAAAAAAATCAAATCTTGTCATTAAGCACCCTTTGCATGCTTAACACACAGCCCATCTTGTACAAAAAATACAGCAACGAACATCAATTTGATCCATCACGTAGCTATGAAACACTTGGTTTATGTTAAACAGATTTGAATCTTGATTTAAAATGAGCTCAGTTACCTAGCCCAATGCCACCTTCAAAATCTGCCTCTCAATATCCTACAGCCTCAGAACCAAACCCTGGCCCAGGCTCTGTTGATCATAGCACACCTGGCTGAATCTGTTCTCAAGTTATTAACTATATTTGATAATTATTCCTGTGGTGAGAAAGCTGCATAACCTTTCCTTGCAGCATAACCCCAAGCTGAAGCACAAGTAATCCCAGCTCCGCTTCTCTTTGCCTTCTTTCACACACATCCTGAAGAGCACGGACTAACCTGCTAAAGGCCAAACTCAGAAGGAATCAGGCAGCTATCACCTTCTGACTAATGGGCTTCTGTTCAATGTAAGGATGTGCATCTTACCCCAAACACACTTCAGCACACAGCAGGGATTTATAGCAACAACTATTAGCAATGACATGCTTTTTTTTTTTTTAAATACAAATGGCACTTCTACTCTCAGCATCAAAAACTGACATTTGGAAGGGAGCTGGCTCCTCCCAGCTTAGCAGTGGCTGCAGCTGAAATTGCTTTATGTCCCAAAAAATAAGGCCCTGCCATGATAATATGCAATTGCCAATCAGGCACTGCTCCAACAAAGTGCCAAATTAATAACTGCCATTTATAAAACATGTAATACTTGCACAGGCTATTTAAAACTTTTGTTTAATTCTGAATTAAAGTAGTTAAGAAAACTAAGAGGCTATTTTATCCTGAAATATCTCAATTTGATTTCCTACCTGTTAACAGAAGTGACAAGCTGACCAACCTAGTGAAGCTCTGTCTAGCTAGAAAATGCAAGCATACAGGGAAAAATCTGTTTCCAGAATACTCCATCCCAGAATACTCTTAAGAGGTTCACGGCCAAAATACATGCATGAACTGTGTTGAGTTCTGTAGGCATGTATGCTGGATACAAACAATGAAACACCTTAACTGAGAAGCTGCAGTGTGGACTTGGAGCAAATGACCTCACAAAGTCTCTTCCAAACTAGATTATTCTATGGTTCTACACACTAAAACCTAGAGTATTAAATCAGGATACCACATACAGATGAGAAAGTGGTTGCTACCAGACAGGTTTCAAACTGAGATTTGGGTTGACATGTGGGTAAAATATTTCTGGAAAAAAGAATTTAATGTAGTCAGAAGAAGGGCAGGATTTTTCATTTATACAAGAATACTCAACTGCACACAAACAGATGAGAAACAAATAATTCTGCAGTAAAAATGCTGTTGGCTGTGGCAGATCACAAGCTGTACATGAATCAACGATACCATGCTGCTTCTTGCACTCTAAATATATATTAAATTTATATTCAAACAGGGCTGTATAAACAAGAAAACAGACTTCTGAAATAAGGCTTCCGGCTCTGCTTGGATGCAGTTCCTCGCACAGCTTGTGACACTGCACTTCAAGAATGTGTGCTGTCAGACAAGGTCCAGAGGAGTGCCACAGGATAATCAGAGAAAGCACGACTTACATAAAACCAGACTCAAACAATGCCAGACTCTTGAGTCTAAAGAGGAGTTAACATGGTAGAGCAAAGGGATAGGTCAAGATAATGCAACTTCAACTACATATACTGCATATACTATATATACATATAACTTCTTAGAAGAAAAGTAAGAGCTCTATTCATATTCACGTAGTTATGAAATTGCAACAGCAAGATATATAACCGCACAAACAAAAGTAACAGTTGAGATTAGGAAATAGTTTTAAATGATAAAAATAAAGAAGCATTTGGATAGGTGGGATAAAGACTTCATAGATTCACCACTATTTGCAGCCATTAAAAATGGGATAGCTAAATACCTTATAAGAATGACATTAAGGAAAATGTATTTGGTCCTCAGGCAAAAAATGAACCAGAGTACCTCTACAAGTCATCTCCAGTCCTGTTTTTGTATGATCCTATCGTTTCTGCTTGGCTGGAGGTTGCAGTGTTAGATAATACTGTGTGACTGTCAAAACTGCAAATGTTACTTGGTTTGGCCTGCAACTCACTGCCCTTAAAATCCTTACCTCCAACAGTGGGTCTTGGGCTTTCACTGCCATTCAGCCATGCTCTGAATTGCAATAAATTGCTGCCAGTCCTCACGTGGGGATGCCAGCACATGCAGCCTGATGCAAGCACGCTGGAGCCATGCTGTAACACGTAGATAATGGTGCAGGTGGGTAGAATGCTGCCCTGCACCACTGCAGTCTGAATAGCCAAGCATCTGTGTTCAGCATGAGGGTTCCTTAACATCTCAAAAGACACAATGTCAACGAGCACAAGGCCATTAGGAGACAGATCCCAATTACCTCTACTTCAAAGGCTATCTGACCAAGAGCTCAGTCTGCTACAGAGCATCAGACCTCCTCACATAAAGTACGGTATCTCACAGGAACCATATTATTGCTCTATGAAATCCTTAGGCTAAAAAAGAAAGGTGCTATATCAATACAATCTACATATTGTTTCCTATTGATACTAATTAAGTATTTGGCTTTAATCAGTGGAAAAATGCATGATTTATTAATTCCTTTCAAAATCATTAGAACTTTAATTCGACGGTACTAATTCAAAGATTCAAGCTAATTTCCCCACTCCCTTGATGCGGGAGCGGAGAAGCAGGAAGGCAGCTGTGTGCCAGTGGGGAGCTATATTCTGCTCCGCGTTCAACCACTTCTTTTTGCAACAGTAAATACAACAGTGTTGGGTGTGAATCACTGTTCTGTTTGTTTCTGCTTTATTTTTGATTTTCAAGTGGTCATGAGTGAAATATTGTGCTAAGCCTTTCAAGCATTATGTAAACTCTGAAATAAAAGACGGTTCGGTGGTTAGGAGCGCAGCTCAGAACACGTGCCGCAGCTGCACAGCTCTTATGTGCAAGATCATCTGCTTTTTTCATCCCAGGTCTCCACATGTAAAACAAAGTTTCTTCTTATTACTTATGCTGCATGTTTTATTTCCATGTGTTTGGGTGTACTTGATTTTCAAACCTGCTAGTTTGTGTGCAAGCTTCAAATATTTCTGTCTGCACTCAGACCATGCTCCAAACAAGTCTCTGACACCGTGCCGGACACAAGCACTCCAAGCAGGATCACTGGAATACCGCAAAAAACCTCTTCCCAAAGACATCAGTCTCACTTCCATATTTCCAGGTGTAGCGATTAGAAAGATCACCACAATGGAAAAGGCATTACAAAGAGGTGGAAGGACCAGCACCATAGAAAGGTGCTACAAAGGAAGGAAAGTCACTCACCCAGATCAGAAGATTCTGGATTCTCAGGGAAAAGCTTCTACCAAGGAGGGATCTCCAGAAAGAGATCCTTCCTCAGGGGCAGTCAGCCCTTCAATGAGGCCTCAGAGGGGTGAAGCCTGGCTCCATGTCTTCCTGTCACACAGTGAATTGCCTTCACCTGTGCTCCCAGGGCTGACTGGGTCTTTCCTCCAGGTGCTCAATCAGTGGTTCAGGCCATGACTCAGCAGTTCCCATACACCAGGTTGTTTTCTCTTTTTGCCCCAACTCATATAAAAGAGCCAAGAAAATTCTGCTGGCCTCTCCCGCCCAATTAGCAATTCATCTACACTGTCACTTGGAACTGGGTGCTCTCATGGTTTCCCTGCCTTAAAGAAAAACAAGTGCTTTTACATGCCTGGGATAATATTAGCAGGCCTCACATGATATGACTCTAAGTGAGTCAGCAGAATCATCTGCCTGAATCCAGACAGAAGATCTGCAGAGCCTGATTCAGTAAGAGCGGAAAATGCCTACTTGGTTCTGCTTTTTCATGGCTGTTACACAACCTCACACTCACCACTCCAGTTTTCCTAAGGGAATGCACTTTTTGCTATTCCTCTGAATGTAATGCTAATCTCATCATGTATTTCTTACTCTTACTTTTCCCAGTGCTTTTTGTGCACGTATGCATTCTACAGAAACAAAGCACATCTTTCTTACTGTACATGCAACTTAAAGGCTACAAAGGTACATGACCCCTGCAATACTCCACCTGGGTTTTTGGCAGCAGGACACCCCTGCTATCCAAGTAGTCTTGCAGCACACAGGCACCACTTCGTTCTGCGCAGTGGCTCAACTCATCACGTTTAAAGGAAGCTTACTTACACCGATGGCTAAAATTAACACTCAAGAAAAATAGAACACATCTCTCCCTCTCTCCACAAATGGCACCGCAACACACAAATACTCTCTGAAGAACTGATGCATAACTAAACTTGTTTTGGAAGGTGAATTGAAAGAACACTGCAATTTAACTTTAAAAAGAAGATAAAATTTTGGCAGGGCTGGAAATCAAAAACCCAGGCTGCACTTCAAAATAAAACAACAAAGCAAATATGCACAAAGGTGAATGCAACAGCCTTTAATTTTGCTTTATTCAACAACTACAAAAAATTTCAAGTCTGAGACAAGATCATTTTATCTTTGTATCTAAAAATATAACCCTTACTTTAATAAAAAACTTTATGCACTGGATGTAATGTAACACAAGTTTTACGAGTTTAAAAATAGGACAAGACATTAGGTACTTAAACTCCCTAAAAAAGTTCTAGAGAATATTTCCTTAACCTACATCCCAGTTTGAATCGTACTCAAAATGTTTCACTGCTTACAGGAGAAACTGCAGCCCCTGAGCAAGGGCTCCTAGGTTGGTGGCCTCTTGTTGGGGTGTGTGAATGCCACTGATGCTTGGAATTACTGAGCAACATGAGAGATCATACAGGGGAAAATAACTGGGGGAAAATAACTGGGGAAAGAGGAGAAAGAACACAGGTGCTGTCTGCGCTCTCCAGGTGTTTCACATTCACAAAGGCAGAGCATGCTGCTGGGACCTGCCTCGGATGTGTCAGACCTTGCAGTGATGCTGCCAAGTCCCAAGCACTGCAGGTGCTCCCCATGGGGAATGATGGTGCAGAGGGGCACAGAAAGCGAAAAACAAAGATGAAATACTGAACAGTAGGGACTGCGGAGCACATCCACTGAAAAACGTGCTAGAACAGAGTGGGAAGAGCCTCCGCATTTCCAGTGCTGCCACAATGGGTAAGGACAGAATTTCAGTCCCTGGGGACATCAACGAGATAGCATTTTTTTGCTTTAAAAAAATGTGAACATCGCAACACAGCATTGTGTCATTGCACTTATAAGTTTACAGACGATTAGTATAAACCTGACAACAGGTGCTCAGGTTTCAACAGTAAATCTGAATCTTAAAACATTCTGAAATAAATATTCCTACTTTCCACGTCTTGAAAGGAGTTCCCTCCCTATGCCAAAAATAAACTTCACTTTTATGCCAAAATGCCTTATCATCATAAGTCACAAAAGCATTATAAAAAATGTATCTTATTTTGGGAAGTCTTTGAGTACACATTTAGCCTCAAACTTAAAAGGAAAACAAACAAAAATTATCCCTTGCATTGTAAACTAGCCTGATATTCTGCCGGTAAACATCAACAATTTAATTTGTCTAAATTTAGCAAGTGGGAAGATGCACATTTTAGTGCAGCCTAAAAATATACCTTCAACCTTAAAGAGAAAATCTCCCTCAAGAAGTACAATCACTTCTCCAAAGAAGTTGCTCAAACAGTTTTCTGAGTCAGTGTATTGTAGCGTGGTACTTTCTACACATACAGCTCAAGCTGAAGGGCCAATCCTTGCTCACCCAGTCAGACCTCCCGTACATCAACATGCTGCTACACAGCAATCGATAACTTCTGGTTTGAGCCCAATAACTCATGTTAAGCTACGGCAGAACTAGATGCAAAGTCTCAGTGCCAGCTAATTCACCGCTTCCTTTGGTACTTGGTCATAATACACAGATAAATGCATTACTCATGCTTTCTCTGTCTGCACAGGTAAGGATTATTTGGGTCATTTCTCATATCGCCAGCAAAGCAGTGCTGACTTGTTGGTTTCCCAAGTCCTGAAATTACTTAATTCTCCCAATTCTTATTACCTACATTAATGATTCTTCTTAGCTGGAAAGCTTAGCATCTAACTGAATCACGGTATTTTATGTTAGAATACAGTCAAAATTGGTATAGATAATTCTGTATTTACTCCCTGTCCTCATTATGTAGTACTTTGTAATCTCAGCCATTTGCAAGTTTTTATCATAGATGTATGTACTTCAGGTCAATGATAAAATTGTTAAACACTACCACACACAATCCTGAGCCCTATGGAGCTGCAATCTCTAATCATGACTTGGTTTTCAACTTTGTCAGTTGTCCAGTTCTTTTCATTTGTGCTTCATTGATACAGGCCAGTGCTGTTTTTCCAACTGGAATGTTGTGCAATGCTGAGAACTGTTTTTCCAGAAGAGCTGTTAGAGCCACATCACCACTTCTATCAGTCAAACATTTGAACTTCTTTAAATACTAAAATTAAGCTTGCTCAACAATATTTATTTCCTTTAGAGCTACGCATACTGAAAATTACTTAACAGGTTTACAACATTTTCCCCAGGGTTGATGTCTGATTATGCAATCTATAGTTTCTCCATGCATCTCCACATCTGTCTCCTGAGCAGAATCAGGCACACCAAGAACAGTGCTGCAAGAGCTGATACATAAACACAGTTAAGGACAGAACTTTAGAAGTCTTGGGATACTAAGATGCAGGAAAAATTATTCCAAATTCATGACCTCTGTAGACAAAGTGTGTTCCCTTTTCCCTTCTGAACAACATTCCTGAGCAATGTATAAAGGCAACCGTAGGATTTTTAACATATTCAGTTGGTAACTCATCAATAAATTATGCAAGAATCTGAACGGTTTGCATTTTTCTGAGCTTCAGATGCCAAACAGTACATTGACACTGCTCTTTCATGTCATTGTCTTCATTTCTAGTCACGGTACTTCACTCTACACTACTACTATAGTCCCAGTGAAGACAACCACCAAAGTGAACACTTTCACCGATATACTGATACAAGGCAGGAACATGTTGATTTAAAGAAAGGCCACAGGTAGACCGTATTACCTACGGGTACTGACCATCCAAAGGGTCATGTGTGCGCCAAAGCTCCAGCAGCACGGCTCAAGGAATGTTCCACCTCACTAACCACACATGCCCATTTAGCCCTTTCCCTGGGTACAGCTGTGGTTACTACACACGCTAAGCCAAAATTTGGTGCAAAGTGATCCTGAGGATAGTATTCCTGCTTGAGAGAACAGCACAACAGAAAGTGTTCTCTGAAAACATTAATAAATATGAAGAGTAAAACTACTGCGAATCTATCTGTATTTGATTAATTTGATTGATTCTAATAATTACTAACAACTTTTCATTACCCAGTGCTGTTGAATTCTTAAACAATGAGCACAAAACACACTATCCTTCTTAACGCTGTGCTGCACCGTTCTCCCCTATAATCAATCCTAGACTAGACTACAGCTCAACAGGAATGGAGGCAGCAAACTGAGCTGTATATAATTACCCATTTGATCCTATTTAGACACCAAATTCTAAAATTACGAGGCTGAGAACTGTGCACTGGTACACTGCCATATATATAGGTACTCAAGCAACTTCAGCCTGAAAAGCAACCTACAGTTAGTAGTTTAACTTCTCTAAAATAAATTACAAATTACCTAACGTAATGCATTGCAAAAAGAGGATTATCATGCACAATTCCTATGTTTTCAACAAGGTTAACATACAAAACAATACAGAGTGAAACTCTAGGAACATAAGACAACCAAATATACAAATTCATTTTTATGTCATTAATGAGCACATCAATACATGAGTATTGATTTGAAAAGAACATATGAAACGCATATGTGAATTAAGCTTAGTATTGAGAAGATTCAGAAATTGGCTTTTTCAGCGTTGTCTACCTGAAATTTCACCATAATCATTTATGATGGAAAATGCAGCAACGTACCTTATGTTACAATACTGAAGCTTAAAGAAATAATATTCAGCACCACAGAAGTGTATGATGACGTGTCAGAGCAGAATTTGGCACATTGTATTAACACAGAAATAGTATCATTCATAATCTACAACCCCCCAAAAAAACTAGTTGTTTATCTCAACTCACCAGGAAAAACACTTCACTCTAAAAAATAAAAACAAAAAAATAGGTTATCACTGCTTTCAGATAAATGCTTCTATCACTCACGTTATGTCCACTTATCACATTTCCTTCTTTGCTCCCTCAATAATAGATGCCAATAATCTTTTACTATTTATTAAACTGCAAAACTAATATAAACAATCTGTATTTACTTTATTTCTTGCCAACTTGAGAAAATTTGTGCAAATACAAAATTACATTAAGAATAAAAAAGACAAGTAGGTCAGTCAGCTACGAGCTAGACAACATGTCAGCCCAAGTCTCCCAGATTTGACTGAACTCCATTCTCCTTTCCAGAGGACGTATGGTTTCTTCAGTAAAGGGGAAAGAAACATGTTGCACCAAATTCTGATGTGCTCTCTTGATGAAAGGACTTTCAATGAACTGGAGAAATAGGAGTGATAACTGTAGTCAGCTGACAACAGCTGGAAGTTCCATTACAAAGAACATCTTAGCTTCTGGAGAAGCACACCAAAACCAACGTGTTCGTGATCCTCGCTGTTCACACTAACGCCAGTTACAAGTCAAGCATCTGATTCCTCTAGAAATCTACCTGCACCAGTGAAGTGCTTTGCATTGGGAAAACAGCCTCCATTAGCTGCTGCCAATAAAGGAAGTGAAGAATAATCAGTAAAGAAAAATAACTTGGCAACTGCAACCACTGAATGGTATTCCTGACACCCACAGCTACCTGAGCATGCAGAAAGAGCTCAGCAACTGCTTCCACTGCTGTCCTGTCAGAGTGACATACAGTGGTCAATGCTTCTACAGTAGGTCTGTAAGAGAAATATATTGCTGCAGGAAGCAGGGAGGGGACAATGAGGATTGAGGTGTAGCAAGCCAGTGTCTGAATCACAGATGGAGAATTAATCTTGAAACTAACTGTAATTAAGCAATGAGGGTTGCTTTTTTTTTTTTTTTTTGCACAAAATGAAAAACTGAAAAATGCATTAGTTTGCAGTTTTGCTTTCAACTTTCAATGACATTTTGCATTTAATTTGGAGACCACATCACTCCTTTTAACATTAACAAGAAAATGCCATTTGAAATCAAGTAGTAGAAAATCCCATCACTTGTTGAGAAAAGACTAGCCAAACTAATCTGGAAAAATACATGAATGGAGGAAAGAGTGCAAGAATATTTTACTCTTAAAAACTACCCTAGCAGCACATCTTGTTTCAGCAGTGAGAATTATGTTCTGTGGGTAATTGGCATTATGATGTTAATAATCAATTAGTTAAGTATTTGTGAATGTTAGCAGGCTGCCAGATTGCAGCTTCAGCTATATACAAAGACACCGGCAGCAGGGAGTGAGGCAGCAGCACGGACAATTCATGGCAGAAGCACTGTCCTAAAAGCCAGGCGTCACAGCCCACGTCCGATGGCACAACACCAGTGCTTCGGTACAAAACAACTGCTTGCAATACATTAAAATTACAGTTTAAACAGGGCACACAAGAAGCTAGGATGTGACACTATCAAATTGCTATCATCAAGGTGTATCCTTCCCTTAGAGTTAACAGAAATTGCATCTAAAGAATCTGAGAAAAATAGCAGTTAAATGTTGTACAGCTTCTATTGTAGCTATGCTTTTTTTCATGCAATAGCCATCAAGACTACAGAGATGCACAGATGCAAACTGATATTAAATGCTGTCTGCCAGTTGATAGCAACTCGATTTCCAGTAGTTTTCATCTCCAATGTGTTTATCCCTGCTCACCTCAGGAAGGAATATGAGAAGTGCCAGTGAATCTGTCATAACACTTAATGCAACATGATATTATTTATGTTGATTGATGAAAGCAAGTTGAAACAGTAAATAGGAACTTGAAATTTTCATGGCTTACTGTGCTGGGCTAACGTAACTAGGTTTATATTTATATAAATTTGTATACAATGCTGAAGGGAAGCTTGAGCAAAGAAAGGGCTTCTTTAAAATATACATCAACAGCTAAATGAAATGTAAAATAAGGCAACAATAAAATATTTCCTGTCTTCCACATTACTAAGCTTTGCCTGAAGAGACCAGACTAGCAAGAAGAGCGACCAAATATTCTGGGGAGCTTCCTCATAAGTCAGAATGGAGAAGGAGAGAACACACGGAGCACAGACTGCAGAAATCCTACAAATCCCAAACAGTTTTTTTTCCCATCCTGTTCTCAGAATAACAACATCTATCTGCTGTGACAGCTTCCTAAGATTCCCTTGTCATCCAGCATATTGAAAAATGTACTTAGCTGAGTGTCCCCGCCAGTATTTCATCAGGTAAAAGCCTTTTTGCACAATGGAGTTAACTAGATGGCTTGGAACCCAAAATCCTCACCCAAGGCAGGTGTGCCAAAGGCCACAGGGTGGGATCTGGCATTTGCAAAGCCCTGGCTTACTCAAGCCACAAGCGTTTCTCGCAGTTTTATCAGACCCTGAGAACTGACGAGCTCATACTACCATACCACAACTTTACAATGCCAAACACCTGAATGACAATATTGAAGTTCTGTAAAACTCTGAAGGTTATCGCACTCCTTCTCTTCTAGAATTTATACAAAAAAAGAATTTTATGAATTACACTTTCCATGCTTGTGCCAAAAATTACACTTACAAAGAATTAGTAATACGAGGGCTGCTCTGAAAGTAATGCTTCCCTTTTTATTATGTTGGCCCACTATGTCAGAGGCAGATGGTGGGATGGCAGTAGAAGCTGAACCTTCCCACCAACTGGTGACAAGATGTGGTGTCACCAGTACAAATCAGAGTCAAAATGGCAGTCCACGGAGTGGCAACACGTGAATTCCCCATCAAATTAAAAGTTCCAGAGGCAGCCCTCAGCATGTAAAGTCATGCACACTGTCTTTTGAGATGATGGACAAACCATCAACTCTGACCACTACACTGTGACACTGACTGAAGCGAAGGCTCAAACTTCCAGTCAGGAAAGAGAAAAAAACAACCTTGCTCTTGCAAGATGATAGTGCCAGGCCCCAAACCAGTCTGAAGATTGTTGAGCACACTGCCAATCTCAGCTGGACTGTCCTACCACACCCACTGCAGAGTCCAGATTTGGTATCTTTAAATACAAATCTGTAAATAACAGCTAATATTAATCACTGGCAACATTTACTGAAAGAATATCCACATTGCCTGGTGTGAAATTTGACTAGAACCCTTGCAAAAAAAAAAAAATAATAAAAGAAGTCATTAAGTAAAGGAGGTGAGAAGTACCTTGGTGGAACTTAAGTGCTTTGACATGTTGGTTTGAATTCTAGAAACTGCAACAGGCTTTATGACCCTTAAAAAAAGACTTCAGCTCTCTCTGTACAAAAGATAATATTAATTTCTTTATTAATGAAAGAGACAGCAGTACGGCACAACTGAAAAGCATAGAATTATGCAGAACAGTATTACTGAGACTGCCAAAAGGAAAGAACTAAGAAAAACAAAGCTTTACATATTAACTTACCTACTGACAAAGGACCAACCTTTTACATGGTTTTATAGTGATTATTCTATTCTATGATAAGGGGAAATGGTTTTAAACTACAAGAGGGGAGATGTAGGTTAGATACTAGGAGGAAATTCTTTCCCCAGATGGTGGTGAGGCATGGGCACAGGCTGGCCAGAGAATCTGTAGGTGCCCCATCCCTAGAGGCATTCAAGGGCAGGTCGGATGGGGCCCTGGGCAGCCTGATCTAGAGGGTGGCAGCCCCGCCAGCAGCAGGGGATTGGAAATAGGTGATCTTTAAGATCCCTTCCAAGCCAAGCCATTCTGTGATTCAAATAAAAATTAATAAATAAATAAATGTCTAATGGACGTGTCCCTGGGCCCAGGAATGCTGGAAATAATCTCATCTGTGTTCGTCTACAGCTCACTGTAGTTTTGAGACACTTCACATCATCCAAATTGAATATTTGTTGCTTCTGAGCACAAAAACACAGCCTACTCCTCCAAGAAATAGTGGAAACTAACCCTCAAGGAGCACCGTGCTGTTATGCTTGGCAGGTGATGGCTTTATATTTCCTCACATCAGAAAAATCTTATTTTGGAAGTTTCCCCAGGGTCCCCATGATTCCTTCTTTAACATATCCCCACACTTCCTACCTGACAAGTTAAAATAGGAAAAAAAATTAACAACTGTGGTCTGTCTATACTACAGAACCTCCATCCTGTTACTATTACAGCAGAAGCTACAGAGGAAGACTTGGAGATCAGTGACATGAAATGGATGGATGCTATCTCTATCTAGGTGGAAAACACCAACACCCAACATATTTTTTCAAAAATTATTTTCATCAACTATTCTCTTGACAGGTTTATTCTAAGCCAGCAAATGGCTTTTTTTTTCTTTTTTGAAACATGAAATTAATTTGCACTGTGTTGATAAATTAGACGGAAGAACAGACACTTCTCACAAAAGCATCACCTTGTGCTAAGTATTCTGTTTTGTACAATAAATCAGTATAGATGGCTGCCGAGAAATGAAACATCAAGCACTTGCAAAAAGAGATGTAGATGATCACATAGGGAAACACAGGCATGGAGGACAAAGCATCATACATTCTTGGTTAAAAAAAAAAAAAACTAAAAAAAAAAGATATTTGCAGAAGACATTCAAGAGAGAAATGCAGACATATAAGTTCGGCAGAGGAGAAGAAATCATCAAGTTATTTGTCACATCTCTGTGCTGAGAGATAATCTTTTTTCTCCAAAAAGTGAGCTTATCTACCTAAGATAGAGAGTTTAAGTGTTCAGCATAGTTGTACAGACTACAGCATTTTTAGCAAATGTATTTTACTATGTTCGTTTTGGCTCAGTTTGTAATTTTCTAATAATCAGATTTCTACAGATTTCTATTTTTAAAAACTTCAGAAAGACCTCCCATCACTGTGCCAGTCCCTGTCTTTGTTTTAGAGCTGGGATATCCCAAAATAACTGTCTTTCTTCATGAAACACAGTTTATCTTTTTACTAATCTAAAGCATATATACTTTCCATTTTACTAATGGAAGAACCTGCAATTTTTTTTTCCTGACAAAGGTTTTAATAACACTCTTACAACACTCAATCATTTGTTATTACGCTGTAGAAACTGTAGATTTAACCTACTTATCAGAGCTCAATTTTAGCTGTATTGAAGGTTCTCTGTTCAGAACATTTCACCATAACAAGCCTCAAACACATCACCAAACAGCAGAATAAGTGGGATCTCAGTGTTTCCTGATGTTATGCTCATGCACAAAGGCTCTGCAGCAAGCATCTTCCTAGATCAGGGACAGCCTTGAGCTGATGAGAATAACTCAGAAACTGTGCAGTGTATTTAACTAAGGACTCAGAGAGTAGGCACCAAGTTAGACCAGAGCCCTGTGACCTGTATACTTCAACTAAGTTTCTCCTGTTCTTGGCAGACGTTTGGTTTCTTCTTGACATTTGGATATACCAACAACCTTTCGCAGAGCTGAAGCAAGGTTAGGCTGCTCCTCTCTTTTCACAAAGAACCACTGGCCTGTTGTTTCATGACGCATCTCCATGCATTTTTAATGTAAGGCAATATATCATAAACAATGCAATGCAACACTACTAGCAGGAAAACAAGACTAAGGCTTGCACATCATTTTTCTCACTTGGTAAGAATCTAGTCAACTGGGCTGAGCGAAGCCGGACAACTCAGGTCTCTTATCCACTGCTGAATAACAGAAAAATGAGTTTTCATACCTAACTTCTACAACATCCCACATGAAAAGAAGTGGCATATGAAAAGAAGTGAGATTATCACCCTCACTTAAGTCATCACAAGAAACACCATTTCAATTCCGCTAGCGATGCTACAAGTGTCAGTAATGTCATCATCTCTTACAAGAAAAAGAAAATCCAGGTGTGGATTTTGGCAAGATTATATATATATTTTTTCTACACTTGATTCTTAATACAAAACAACAGACAATTCAATGCCAATTAATGGAACTGACTATGCTATACCCTCAGCTAAATCACAGTAAAGACACAGAAGAAAAGAAATAGTTATGCTTACAATACAGAAAGTCACATATTTTTATCCAAATGAGTAATTATCAAGCATCTTATTTGAGCTCAACTATCAGATACAGGAAAAGGAGATGTGAAAATGGACTAACAATATGCACTGGTAAGGAAAACAAGTTGAGGGATAAAATGTTAAATTTCTGTAACATCTGATTGTGTAGCAGTATCTTCCAGTAGTTTCATGTCATTAACAATCTCTTCTTCATCAGAATATGAAATTTTATGATGAAAGCCTTTATGTAACACTAATCTTTCTGTTATGACCTGAGGGAATATACTGTAATATTATTAAAATTCTTCATTTGTATCTTTATTCAGTGATTCAAAAACGATGTCCTGGTTTAAAGGGAATTAAATGACTGAAAAAAAATATATATTTATGGGCATTATTCCATATTCTTTTAACTTCATTTACACAGACCAAAAGTCCAGCGGCACAACTCTTTTAATGGAAGAATATCCTAGTACCCTCTGAAACAAATTATTAAATCACTATACTCTTTTACTTGTTTTCCTAAGGTTATGGCAAAGGTGTTGTATCATGGAGCAGTGAGTCAGTGGGTACGCTTTTCTCTCAACAGCAACCAGCTAAGAAAAGACCCAAACAATCATGGCAATGGAAGAGCTTTTCTATTAGCAGTATTAGGTCAAGAAGCTGTAATCAGGCTAAAGGGTCTTTAAATAATAGCAGCAATAATGAGAACAGATTTCCAACCCTGCAAAATTAAACTCTTGCCATGTAACCCCTCCTCCTTCTACTCTTCCGCCCCTCCCCCAAAACCCCTTCAACTAAAATACAAAAACAACCCATAAGTACAGAGAGATTACTTTCAGAGTTACAGTGAAACATGGCTGCTGCTTAAGGACCTTTAGAGAATTAAAGGAACAAAATCCTTATAAAACAGGAAAATGTGAAAAAGAAAAAAAAAAAAAAGAAACAAAAAAGAAAGCGCACGTAACCCCTGTTCTACTTCCAGACTAAGAATTAACCTTAGGATCAGTTAACCCACCTGTCACTCTTCAGGCAGCTCTCAGAGTCTGATATGTCCCACCTGCACTGTCCATTAGCAAGCCTATTTGGCCCTCAGAAGACTTGTATTTTCAAGTGTTAAGAATTTTAAGGATTTCCAGTCCTAATTCTCTTATTTCCATTGGCTAACCATTACTCAGATTGAACTCCTGATGGTGAACTCCTTGACACTAATGAGCCTACATCTATTCCTCTAACTAAAAATTACTTTGCTTTATGAGCTACTTTTATTAGCAGGCCAATGACCATAATGAATTTTTGACAATGGACAGCTATTCAGCACAAATCAACTGAAGCAATTCTTCCATCAGGTCTAACCATATTGTGTCAGAGGAAGCAATTGACTGCTACAGTGCATACCAGGCAAGCTGATTTCTACTCATGCACAACTGAAGTGACCAAAAGCAACCAAACAAAAACCTCCCACGCCGGTTATGGATAGCTAGGGCTACCTGTTACTAAAACAAGTAAACAGGATCTACGTTTCACTGAGTGACAAGGTGAGATTATAAAGC
The DNA here is from genome assembly GCF_002078875.1 of Numida meleagris. Lineage (NCBI taxonomy): Eukaryota > Metazoa > Chordata > Aves > Galliformes > Numididae > Numida > Numida meleagris. Next base: position 4,782,038 of record NC_034420.1, read on the forward strand.
AGAGTCCATTATGAGAAATAAAACCATCAATCCTAAAAACAAACCTGAACTACCCGATCTAAAAGACCAACAGCCGTAAATGCACTGTTTTGTCCCAATTCACATTTACTGTTAGTAAAACTGCATGTGGAAGTCAAAGAGTCGCTTTTTCCTCAGAAGTGTTAAAATGATTTGGCAGCTAGCTGCATAGGATCTATTTCTCCCTCTGTGCACAGTTTTTAAACAGAAGTAATACTTGTGTGAATAACATGGAGAGATTGGAGCATAACATTCTGCGCTCAAACTCAGAATCAGTCAGGACTTGAGGAAGCTGGTTGCCTTTATCATCACTGACAAAGCCCCAAAGCTGATGTTTTCTCGGCTGTTTTGTTCAAGTGACCATGAATGAGGTGACAACGCAGTTTGTAGCACTTTCATGTGGGTTGTAACCACTGAAGTTTATAGATATACTTCTTAGGTTATAAATACTTAGCAACAACTGGAGTTTCCTGTACCTGTTTGTAAGAACAAGCTGTACCTCTTGTGGTATATAAAATATCGTATGCATTATAATTTCCCAAGGAGAAAAAAATATAAAACCAACTCTCTAAAAATAAAACCATCTCCCCACCTGAGTAAGTTTAGGCCCTCCTGTACACCCCAGCTGTAACACACAGGATGATGATGATGCTCAAGCTCCACAATACATCCACATGCTGAGAAGCAGAACAACAGGTGACACTTACAGGTCAGATGTGTCAAAAATACCGCATGAAAAATCACTTCCTCTTACTAACAATCTCTGAAAGCTCATAAGCTTTGTCAGATCTTTTCTAACTTCAAACCACAGTACTGATCTGGATATATTTACCTATGCATACATATAGACTGCATATTATACGTGCAGCTCCTGAAGTATGTTTGTGTCAAATGCATCTTATAAGCCTCTAAGATACAGATACAGCCAAAATGTTTGACACTTGCAAGGCCTAAAACAGTCAGAAAAAAAAGGATTTCAAAATTTATTTCAAGAGTATATCATGAGACGTCTGAATTTAACAAGTCATGGTTACCAAATAGGCAGCTGACGGTTATTTTTTGTGTAATGTGTTTCAGAAATAACCTAACGTGATCACAGTATCTCCAAACCTTACATTCTCATTAAGAAGCATGCAGGTGGGTTTCAGAGTACATGAAAGCATCGTGCTCCTAGTAGAGGTAACCTTTTTTGTCCTCATTAGGATGAGTGATGACAGCAGCGAAAAAAATGAAGCATTTTCTCTTTTCTTTTTCCTTCCTTCTCCCAGCATAATAACAATAACCAGCAGAGAGGATCCTTTGCTGCGGATGAATGGATCCACACCGGTTTCACGGCTTGGTTTATCAGATAAGAAGTATCCCAGTTATTTCTATCTTCCGTTTGACTCGGGATGACGTAAAAACAAAATGCTGTTTGTTACTGCAGCATTTGATTCAAAGATTCTTCTTTCACTTATTCTGTTATTAATAACTTTGCATTTTGACTTTCCTTTCACCATTCTTTCCACATACGGCAGGATACAAATCAAACAGCACATCGCCAGCAGTACAATGACTGCAAGATCAATAGAACACAGCAACGATCATACAGCAAAAGACAGCAACTAACACTAGGAAAGTCCAGCCCTGTTTAAAGCCATCCAGATGCTTGTAATTTAACATGGAATTGTGAAGAAATCGTAAAAAAGTAATATTACAAAAAAACCTTGAATTTATGCTAGAGAATTTTAACCTTTTCCATGATGACTAGCTCGTGTTATCAGAAGTCCATAAATTCACATACAAGCCCTCCTAAAATGTCAATCTTTCTATGGAAACCATTAAATAGAGTTTTACTAACATTCCTACCTTTCCCAAGAACACAGAACTTAGAAAGCGTGCCTCCCTTCAGCCAACCTCAGGCTTACTGGGTCATTCTGTTTTGTTTCAGTTGGAAAATATCCAAGAATATTATCCAGAATTCAGCAGAAGGAAAAAGGAACATAATTCTACACTGTATCATAGCTTTAGAAAAACCTCCTACTTTGTAATCTCACTTCATTTTTTTTTCCTATTTTGATCAATTCTTTTGACAATTCTTATGCCTACACTTCAGTTCTCACAAGTGGCAGAACAGACAGAACTTGTCCACCATCCCAGGTATTTCCATCAACAACACAGCCACAGCCACAGTCGGCTGCAGCAAACTCAGCTGACTCTGCCAGCTGTGCCAGGGCAGAGAGAAGCATCAGCTCCTTTTGCTTTCACATTCAGGGCAGTCATGGCTCATTCTTCTTGGTCTAAAGGAACAAAGTTAAGGTTTGCTCCAGCCATAGGTACAGCAACCAAAAGAAGGGGGAAATACAGAGCTGATTCACTTTTATGAATCTTCTGTTTAAGAGGAACAGGAACCCATTGCATTTCCATTCATTGTTATTTAAATCAGTCTTCTCTCTACTAGTTTTTCTGCAAACAGGAGGCTTAAAAGTCTCATAAGCATAGCCATGCAGCTACAGAACTTGCAGAAATAAAGGACAGCCAGAATCAAAACATTTGAGCCCAAATGCTGACAAGAACTCAAATATGTTCAGTACAATTTTTACCTGATACGTATTTTTAAGGTTAAAAATGTTGTTTCTGATTCAAAGATTCACAGATAATCTTGGTACTTTCAAGAGCTCAAAAGGCAAAAGTCCCACCTCCCTTTAACATGTTGATAAAGAGATGTCCAAGACATGGCCGAAGACTAAGGCTGCAGGCACAGCCTCATTAAAAAAGAACCAAAACAGTTCAAGGCCTTGGAAAAAGAAGATAGCTGGTATTAACAACTCTGTACCATTTAGGGGGAAAAAAAAAAAAAAAAAAAAAAGCAGCTTTATATTCCTGCATTTCCTAATGCTGAAATACAGTTCCTATTCAAAAATAGCAGATGTATTTTAATTTTGAAAAAAGACATATTCTGTTTTCAATTGAATAAAAGGCTTTCATTTTGTTTGCAAACAGCAGTGACAAAATCAAATATTTGCAAGATAATTGTGCATAAAATAATAATAATAAAAATATGGTACTGGCATTAATTCCTACTAATACAGGATGCTAAGTATGCTGCCGGAAATTAATTTAAAAGTATTAATTACATTCCGTCACAGGATCATAAAATTAAGCAGTATAATGTATCAACACTTGAAAAATACACTTGAATATACTTCCCTAGTGAGCAGTGATCTAAGCTACCAGCCTCTGAAATGCAAACCGATACCAGCACCAGCATCTGCAGGGTTTAAGACACAGCACTCATTTAACAGCTCCAGGAGTTAACAGCTCCAACAGTGCCTTCCTCAACCAATGGGAAGTTCCAGCCCTTCTCCCAGAGCTCGGGATATTGATGAATATTAGAAGGAAACAGGTGGCAAAGAGTAGCTTCACATCTCTTGTTCAGACACTTGCTGGAGGAAACTTACTTCTTATGCTGCTGCTACTGCTTCAAAAAGTCATAGGTTTGGGCTTGTTTTTTTTTTCCCTTCAGAGAGTGTAAGGAAGAGGGAGGATAGCATATAAATCTTTCCTTGCTCTCACCTACAGGCAGGAAGCTTTGAAGTGGAGGGTAAAGACATAACAGTAGTTTTGCATCCTTACAGATTTTGAGTTGAAGTTGGAGAGGCCACTGCGTTTTTCCTGAACCATCACACTTCTCGAACACCTACCTGCCTGAAACTGCCATGGAAGTTGAACTCCTGTCTTTACAGACAGCACCAGTTATGTCCAAGGGCAAGGTATGGTAGAAACACCTCTGCACTCTCTCTTCTGAAGGGAGAGGTGGAATTCTTTATGAAGTGGTACTTCTGAACTTAGCGCCATTTCCTTTCACCCTTTTCTTCCCTTTCATTTGATTTTGGCTAAGGATGTTGATTTTTGCTTCCCAGTAAATAAGACCATCATGTACTTTACGCAGTTACTGGAATTTAGGGTTTGACTAGGTCAGATGATTAGGTGATTAGGTCTCGAAAGCCCAATCAAGCATTTGGCAACCTTTGCTTCTGTATTCACCGCATTATAGGAAGTTCAAAGCACTGAAACTGAAGCTTCAAGTTCAAGGTTGCAGACCATCTTTAATATTCTATTAATATTACAGGAAAGCAGTTCTAGAACATTATGGCCCTTTAATTATGAAAAATAAGTAATGATTAGCTTAGCCCTATTTTACAAATAAGACTGTGCTTTTACTTCCGTGAGCTGAATCGACAGTGCTCTTGTAGAATTCGGTTTGCTAAATCCACTGGAGTGGAGGGACTCGATAATTCCCTTTTAAACCTACTTTTACGATTTCCCAGCTGTCTAGTTCTCTACATTTGTCATGACAGACACAGTTAAATTAAAAATTCCAAACTATCACCCTAGGGCAAAGCCTGATAGAAAAGTGTAGAGCAATACTCTTTAAAAACAGTAACAAAATATATCTCAGCACTATAGAGAAAACACACTGTAATTTTTCTGTGTGCATTTACTACCCTAGTCCTTTTTAATAGATGCCATTTTCATAAAATCTAATCACAAAGCAGGACTCAAATGGGTGTCTCATGATATTCTTTTTTTTTTTTTTGAATAGTCTAATTCAATTGGTCACAGTAATGGAATCTCATATTCATGAAGGCATTTGTTTAGGCACAGAGGTTACATGTCACAGTTGTGATTGATAATGTTTGTTTTGTGCTCTGCTTTTCAATAACTCTTCACTTTAAGCAGCATTTCGCCTCTAAACAGGAGTGGGTGTAAGGACACTCAGCATAATGGAATGGGCCAGGTTTAATTCCCTTAATCACTCGGTCAGGGCAACAGAATTAACTGTCCACATCTGTTCCCTCCAAGCGCACATGCTTAGTTCTCCCTCTTATGCAACAGAGGAGTGCAGGGTCAGGATGCCACATCCAGCTTGCCTCTTCCTCCAAAACCAAGTCCATGGGGAAACCTAGACTGGCTGTGGATCAGCGCATTTCATTTTGAACGGCAAAATATTTGTGATGTGGAAAACAAACTCATTTAAAAATGAACATTAGCCAACACAAGCAAAAACACAACCCAACTGGTTCTAACAAAAAAACATTCCTACACAGACCACAGAAGACCTACATTAATTTGAGTGCTACGAAGATACTACAAAATCACCATAACTTTGGTAGAATATGGTTACTTGCTGAAGGTGTCTTGATCAACCATTCAAAATGAAGCGTGGCTGTGTTCAGGCACACCCATCCAGACAAACAGCTTCATAATTACCAGTTTAACCACAGTGGTAAAGATGACAGTCAACATCACAAGGCGCACTGATAGAGTGCTCTGGCTAGGTGCTCCACAAAGCGCAGGAAGGATCAAATTCAAAATAGAATTTGAAAAGGTAACATTTTAAAATGGTAACTAGTTTTGATGCATTAGTTTGTGCTTCTGACTTGTCTGTGAAACTCTGTGTTTCTGTACTGCCAAAAGCAAATAATGGAAGTCAGCTGTTCCAAGCCCTGGTATCCACAAAACGGCAAGTACTGTGGTGCTCGGTCTCAATGGGGAGCCAGAAGTAAGCTACCTACACTCACCCACTTTTGACATTTGTATCAAATATGCTTGTTCAAAGATGAATGGACACAGAATGTTAATTTTAGAAAAAATATAATTTTTTTAAAAAGGAAAAAAAAAAAAAGGGGAGTCAGTGCTGTGAAGCAAACATGGAAACACCAGAAGGGAGGGGAGGAGTCACCAATAGCCAGGTAATTACTGAGAACAAAACATGGCACAACACAGAGCAATCTTCAAAAAAGTGACAAAATCAATTAGTTTTTAACAACAGCTGGACTATTTTCTAGTAAAAGAAGCAAAAACACTTCCAAGATGAATTATACATTCTTCTCCTTCAAGACCAGGGACTTCATGACAGGACTGCCAGTAAATGCTGCATGCCACCAAGAAGCTGTTCTGTGAAACAGCCAACTTAAGACATACTGTACACCAAAGGACAGACCGCCCGGACAGCCTGCAGGTCAGATGAGAGCAGGAAGGTGAGACAGACGTTCCTGAAATGATTTCCTTCAAAGCTGATTAAGAAGCTTTTTCTGCCATTTAAACCATTTGCAGCAATATTTGTGGTGTTGCGTCTGGATGCTGTGACTACTTTTAGTTGGCATTTCGTCCTTTGTCTGACCTGAGGCAGGGGTGAATTCAAGATAACAGGTTAAGCACAAAATAATCCTCTCGCAAAGCCAAGGCACTCTATGGAGTGAGGCAGGAGGTGAGACACCTCTTAACCCCCCAGTGCCCAGCATCCAGCAGGGTAATCCTGCAGCCAGGGGCTGGGCGTGTTGCGCAGGAGCTCTACAGCTCTGAACACAGCTGGCAGCACGGGAGCAGACAGCAGCAGTGAGCCCAGAGAGCATGGGGCAGCAGCAGGGCAGCTCACCCGAGCCCCACATCAGCACCAAAACGCCATCCTCCTGCTAACTGCTGCTGGTTTCTGCATGTGCAGAACACAAGACAATAGCGCTTTAAACCCGACTGCAGACCTCTGATGTTATCACTATAGTAAATAATAAAGAAGTGCAAATTAGAACAATAATATTGCTTGTTTTACATGCTGGAAGTCAAGGAGCATGAATTAGTTACTCTCCTGTGCGGGTCACTGCCAGCTCTCTGATGGCAAGGAGCAAACTACAAAAGATGCTGCTTCCTCACTCAGAGAGAAGCAGACACATGGTATGGTGATTCTGCCTTGCCTCCTCCACGCATGCACTAATGGCCAAGGAATGCAAAGGGGAAGATAATCAACTACTGTCTGGAGATACACAACATATTATTTCTCCGAGGAACAAGGAGGGGAGCTGGGACACAACAGCTGCTGGCAGTCACACTGTTCTGGCTTGGACTGCTCCCACTGCATACACCGCCCTACTGTGACTTGAAAGGAGTTGCCCACACTTGCAAACACAGGGAGAGAAGTAGGTATTTGTGTCTGTGTCCATGTGTGTACCTGGTTGTACTGCAAGAGAGAAAAAAAAAATACCCTTCTCACATGCATTAATGCAGAAGTAAGGAGGAAATATCCTTCCCACACACATTTATTTTGAAGTGTCTCTGCTAGAATATTTTTGTTTTAGAAAATGGATTACTTTGTCATTGGGTCACGTCCTCACTGCACGCAGCAGTTTGGGGAAAAAAAAGAAAAAAGATTAAGAATCCAAATGCAAGCTCACAGAAAAAGCAAGTATTTACTTGATTTTTTAAACAGCCTGGCAATTTCTCTTCTCCTTTTCCTACTATAAGGAACGTAACATGGAAAAATATGTTACGAATGCAAATCCACTGTAAGTGAATGTATATGGAAAGAGAAGTAAGCTATTAAGCAAAGCCTAAAACCATTTATCAACCAGCGCAGATGAAAACTAACGTTGCCAAAAAGTAAACACACTTAGAGAAATCTGGTTTAGCAGGTAAGTCAAATCCTCTGACCTGTGCATTTCTGCATGTTGATTTAAAATTCATTCAGAGAACACTCAGAGATAATACTTGAAACAACAATTTCTCCTAACAGAAACTTTAAGAAACATTTGCTACAATGTTGTGATGCGTACCTAAAAGACTAAGCGATACGTTTAATAGCATTCAGTCTTCATAGAATTACGCACACTGTATACAGCACCCATTTAATGATGCAGCTAAGCCAATTTAGGACAATATGCTCATCCGCTAAGCTATTACAGCTTAGAATGACGTTCTTATCCACTCTAAAGTTCAACTTACCATTAATTGTTTAACACTAATAGAGTTCTGAATAAATACAGTCAACGAATTAGAATGCTACAGATAATTGTAATTAATGTTGCTGTGTGTAAAATTCTTTCATAAAGACAAAGATAGCAAAGAAGATGGCTTTGCATTTTGCTAATGAAGTTTGAATTCTTCTGTTGCAATGCTACTTACCACCACCATCTTAATCCAAATTAAAAAGTGTTCAGATAAAAAATACCAATCAACAAAGAACTGATGTTTCACAGCAGAATTATTCTCAGTGCTGTTAGTGGGCCCACCAGCAAGGACATCTGTATTCTAACATTTTCCATATACATATGCAGAAAATATACATATATGCATAAATACACAACCATCCTCTCAAGAACCCTGATTTGTGTCATTGTCTTACTGCAATTTATTGTCTCGCTTTCCCAAATCTGTGTTCTACCACTTTCTTTTCAGTTTCTATGTTCAATTCAAATATGGGAGAAAACAAACAAACAAATCAAAGCCAAATAATACAAAGGATTTTCATCTTTATCTATCCGCTTGTATCTCCTGGTTATATAATCACAGCCGTAATCTCTAGCAAATGCAGACTCAATCAGATAGCACAATAATGCTGGGGAAGATCTTTCAAAGCTGCGATACGTTGTAGACTCTAAACGGACTGTTTAAGCTTCAAAAAGTTTCCATCAAATGACCAGATGGAGACTCAATCGCTGAAATCTTCTGCAACAAACATGAGTGTGCTGAGGCCGTAAAACGTTAGCTTCATTCGTCTCATAAATATGGGGAAGGAAATCTGAAAGAGAAACTTTTTATCACAGGTTTCTCCAAATTTATGCACAAGGCTACACTGAAGTATGCCATTTGGTCACCTGAGTACTTGGTTGTTCTCCATTTTGTGGATCAAATTCTTTTACATTTACTTCACTGAAATTAAACCGTGAAGTTTCTTGGGTACGCTGAGAATATAAGCATGTGTATGCCTGCCAAGTGCTCTGTTCACATCTGCATGTCAAGAAACATTCTGAGATTTTTAAAATCCATTTACCAGATAAAATATGAAACTACACTCAAGATGTGCAATTGTAGCAGGTTTTCAAAGTTGTCAGCCAACTGACTGAATGCCGGAAGAGCATCTCAACCCCACCCCAGATCATTGCATCCACAGAATGAACTGGCAGAGAAGCGGAGGAGAGTCAGGTGTGTGCAAGATCAAAAGTCAGAATGTAATGGCAAGTGCTGAGTCACCTGCTTCATTTCTATGTGCTATTAATAAGCTGAAGGGAATGAAATATTACCACTGAAGAGAGGAATAACAAAAAATGTTATGGTACATAATAAAGTGGCTTGAAAATACTAAGGCTTATATGAATTCAAGTCATGTAAGCAAAGATATCCTCCAATTAACGATGCACTTGGTAGATAAAACCAAAAGCAGCATATCCCAGATGAATGGCTTCTAATGGATCTCCACAAAGTACAGACTATAAAAGAAAAACAGCACAGTATTCACAATTTCTAGCTACAAAAGGGTTGCAAGCTTCCAAGAACTGGTTCAGATGCAGCCTTACTTCCCTTTGGCCAACAGAATAACACACAGCTAATACAGCTCGCAAAGAACGCAGCAGTGGTGACTTTGCAGAAAGAACAGAGTACTTAAAAATAAAGAAAGTAGACCCCGCCTTTCCTGCTCACATACAAAGAACAGGGCAGTCCCATCTTCCTGTTGGGTTTTACTTAATACTGTATTTAACCTGTTTTTCTCAGGAATAAGGCATTGCTGTTTGCCATACACTTAGATGTAACGCCAGGTGTTGGAACACCACCTGTTAGGCATTCTGAAGACGCTACGTAAGGCTGCTCATTTCTATTTAGCTGGGCAGGAATTAAAGATGGCTTAAAAATCCAGGATCACAATCTCAGTTTTTTGTTGTTTTTTTTTAAGTATTATGAAATAGTCTCTTTGAAAATATATTTTCTGTGAACTGTGAAAGAATGAAAGAAATCCACAGTACTTGCAGTCTGAATCACACACAGCATTCATATTGCTTGTAACTACTTCTGTCTGAACTGAACAACTTTAACCAAGGTCTACATCCACCTTTTATGATCAAGCTCCTCCAAACTTACGCATTTACTACACAAAGTTTAGATGCTACCTGCAAGCAGATGGGATAAAGAAAATCTCATTTTCTTTAGACCTACTGAAGGATGTGATCACAGGCACAGTTAGATTTTTAAGCCCAGCCGTGGTACTTGTTACGTATATCAAATCCTTTGTGAGACAGAAACAACTGTCCTTTCAGCTGTGTAAGGGTATGCAACTGCAAGTATTTGGGTGCTGGTATTTTGGTTCTAAGAACATGCAGTAAATGAAAAGCCTGCTCCTAGAAAATATGGCAGTGACAGTAAGGGGATAAACCTCACTCCACCTTGGCACAGACCTTGGAAAAGCCCAGAATTCAAAGTGACAGTAAATTCAGTCCAAGTACGAAAGTCATAAACTGTTCAGGAACAGCCTGTGACAACTCGCTGTATTTTAAGAAGTTCATCCACATTTGATAAACCTGATTTGGAAACACAAACGTTTGTAAGTGCAGACCTAACTACTGCATGTGTGCTCTCTGCACCGGCTGTCGCCAAAGACAAGGTGCCCACGTCCAGACAGATAGATATATCCGAAGCAGAAAGGCCATCACGTTTGCTCATGTGCTGTCAGTTTGTTACAGATTACAAAATGAAAAATCTCTTCTCAGGTATTAGGCATCCACTCTTAATTCCTCATACAGGATACCAAACCAGCAAAATGATGATGGGCAGAACTACTGCATCAAGTGAGAAGAGAAAACAAATCATCCTGATAACAAATCTAAGAATTCCTATGCTTCTGAATCAGCATGATGCACTGAGTAGTTCACGTCCTGAGGCCGTTAGAGGGCGAGATCCCCAGCTACAGTACGACAGCCATTTCTCTTATGACAGGCATATGCTATAGAGGCAGCAGATACCAAAATAAAGTGAATCCTGCTGTCAAACCAAACTAAGGGAAGCAGCTCTGTAACACCCGTGCCTGGCTTGTGCTGCACCAGCATGAGGTATTACACAATGCCATCACACCATGCAAATGGGTTTCTATATGTCGTGGTCATTAGGAAGCAGTGTGAACTACATCTGACACAAACAGTTCTGTAATCTTCTGCACCACAGTGAAGAAAACTCCCAGAGATTAGGACCACCAGCTCAAGACCCCACTCCCACCTGCATTCCTGCCATTCTGCATTTCTGTGCAATTAAGCACACCTTGCATCAGCTGCAAACTTATAACCTTCAGTGCAGCAACCAAACAATACTCCAAGAGCCTTATTAACATCCTAGCTCAGAGTTCCACGAGCACCACACAGAACACACTAACACAACAGCTATCCCTTCCTAAACAAGATGCTACGTAACTTCAGTGCATTTTTCCCCACAACATAGTCGAGGATTTAACAGACATTGACCAAAAATAATCAAAATGCTGAAGACATATGAAGAACCTCTTAGGACAGGTTCTGCCCCAAAAATGTATACTGTGAAAGTGTAATAGAGAACTATGTCAATAAGACAAATGTTACAGAAAATGAGAAATTAGTAAAGCTTTAACCGTTGTTTTTTTCCTGACACAGCAGATGTAAGATGTGCAGTCCCTATCATCCATGCACTTGCCCAGTTCTGTTAGAGCAGTTAAATACAGCCTGGGGAAGTATATACAGATTATCCTCATGTTTCTAAGCTGCTTTACTTCCTATGTTTTTATTGATATATTAAATATTATGTCAGTATAGTAATTAAAAAAAAATTGTTATATTTCACTTTGTACCACATGGTGCTTTCTTTTAAGTGTTGAAATACATAACCTCCTTCCTCAATGTACTGGATGGAATTTTTCAGATCAGTTATTAGAAGCTTTTTAATATCTCATGAAGACTAAAAGATTTAAAAAAAAATCACTAATTATATTTCTTTTCAATGTACACGTATAGATCTTTAACTGGTAAACAACACATATTTTGGTATGACAAAGCTCAATAGGTACAATATGAATTATTTATTTCAATAATAATTCTGCAGTTAAGTACCTCCTGTTAACAAGAATTTACTTTAGACTTCCACCTCCATCTTCATGGAAGAAGTAAATAACAAAATCTAACTTCCACACTTATTTTTTGAAGGAAATTGTATGTATACATTCATATCCATCCAAAAGTTAAATTTATCTCAACACAGGAACAAAATAACAGCCTATATGGTGTTGTTCTTTCTCTAAAATAGATTCTGAGCAGCAAGAATTTCATCTGAGATTGTATGCCAAGCCTCAACTTGAACTGTACATTTGTAAACTTTCACTTTAAATTACTGATGCACAGAAGAAGGCAGATCCATCACTTCTGTCAGTGCTTGAAGACTTTTTTTTTTAGTTTTATTTTGTGTTTACTTTCTATCACTCAGAGAAATAATCAGTTACCTAGTGCTTCATAGATGAATGTTGTGTAGCTAGCAAAACTAGGTCATTATAGGAATCAGTATGTTGGACAAAAAAAATTACTTTGCAGGTAGCTAATGAAAATTCACTTAACTACACTTAAAGAGTATCACTGGCAGATGACAAAACAGATGAATGATCCACAAATGAGGAAAAAAATACTCTGCAAAAAGAAAGCGCATTTGTTTTTTAGCCACAGTTCAGAAATGTTTAACAAGATGTTTCAAGAGAAGACAAACTCCTTCCATTGCCCTTGTAGAAGGGTGTAAGCCTGTGTAACACAAAGCCTCATCCACTGACCCAACCCAGTGCCAGCATGACCAGAGTCACACAGGATGTCAATGCCACACAACAGCCAACGCTACTACAGAACAAGGAAACTACAAACTCACAAAACCAAACTTCTGGAGACAATTTAAGTACTTTTGCATCACTAATTTTTTGATTTAGCCATCTAAAGCAATGACATAAGGTTGAAAACATATCTAGATCAAAAATAATATGTTCACTCAGGAACACACCATCACATTACCTACGACAGCTACTCAACCAGTAACTAAAACGGCATAATGAGACCTTACACAGCCCTGTTTTACTGTCACACTTAAAAACACCACCTCACCTAAAAACTGAACTGGGCTTTGACATGGTATAGCAAGCTAAGGAGCATCAGCTCTTTTCTTCGGGAGCCTAAAACACTAGATCCATTCTTCCAACGAAGTCACTGAAATATCTGTACGGATCACAGCTCTATTGTTAGAGGTGAAAGACCCAGTTTAACAAAACCTGAAAAAATACTGCCAAGTTTGACAGATTTTTAAAACTAACGATTCAGTACCATTTGCTAACTGACCTTCATTAGAACTTTTTTCATTATCATGTTGCAAAACCCATTATGTTACTGACTGAAGCTATTAGTCACTAGGAAGCCATAACCACGTTCCCCAAAATGGGGAATCATCATTACCATTAATTTCAAAGGATAGCATTAAAACAGAAATACTGAATATTTTACCCACTAATTCCACTGTAATTTATATTATTAAAGCATACAGGAAGGTTATGCCAGCTTGGATGATTGGTCATTTTTTCTGAACACATCTGTTTTCAAGGGAAAGCCTGAACAGCACCTAGGGCATCTGTATTTCTCTATGATCTCAAGCACAATCTAGTTTTCTGTGCTTTATTTTATGTCAGGTTCAATTACTAAACAAGTACACGTTATTCTTTATTTGGCACTACACGTGGTCTCATTAGCTATTTGGGTGATACTGCTATACCTGAGATACATGATGCCAAATGAATTGCTTGCAATATGCAAATAGTTATCAGTACAAAATTTTAACTGCAGAGCTGGAAGTTTGCTATACCACTTAGGCGTTTTTGCTGAGCTGTTCTCTATCTTAACATCTTAGCCTTCACTTATCCATTAAGGGAAAAACTGTTATCACCCTTAAACATCCCCAAAAGAGGAAAAAAAAAAAAGTTGAACTAAAAACACCACAGTCCACCCTGTAATCACAGGAATTACAGTGAGTAAGTTCCAAAACTTTAAGTGTGCATGCATGCACAAATTCATATATACACATATGTACATACATATCTCCACAGACTCATATAATCTCATACAGCACTTTGACTGCTAAGGTCTGGTTCTGCCCTTCTTAAATTACCCAACTTATCAGTACTAACATGAAACAGCATGTCAATAGCTTGAAAAACACATCAAGTTTTTTATAGACATCCGTTCAGATTGACGTAATCCAGTACTCTGCAGGATAACACAGTTGGGGAGATGTCCATTATGAAGTTTTCTAGTTTGTCCCCTAGCTGCAAGCTGGTGTCAATGGCAGTTCTACCATCCTAGGTAGATGTCTGTCTATCTGTTCAGCAATATCACTCATGGTGACGACTTCACTACTTCCACAGATAAAATTTTTCATTGCTTGACTACTGTTATCATTCAAAAGAAGATTGTGAGTTTCCTCTAATTTCTAATCTCAACCTTGTTTGGTGAAACTGATCCGAGCCCCAGCGAAGTCCTACCCGAGAGCAGGGCTGTGTGAAGGGGACATGAAGCTGTGCCAGCTGTGGGAGTGAACAAGTAACCATTCTCGACTGGAATTCTTGCCTGGCAATGATGACAAGTTCTGAGGAGGAAAAGTCCTGTGGAAAAGAACTTTGTACCCAGGATGAGCAGAACTTAAGGCTTGCTGAAGAGACATCTAAGAACTGGGGAGCCAGGTAAATGGTTGTTTGGTGGAGTTAAAAGAAAAGGGCTAAACTGGGCACTCAGCATTCTACTGAACCTGAGCCATGGTAACTGAAAGAAGAATCTGAACCCATAATGCGCTGAGAGAAAGCGGAGAACAGGCCACCTAGCTACCATGTATCTGAAGTATAACACAGTTATTTTAGTTATTTTGTAAGACTCATCCACGGTCAGAGTAATCACAAAAGGAAGAGATAGCTTCTATAATAAAGCTGTTTATCTGAAATTAAAAATTGGATTAATTTTTCTTTTCCTCCTACGCTACTAGAACTTCATCCAACTTCTATCACCTTCCAGAACACTTACTAATTGAAACATTTTCATTTATATAAAAAAAATAAGCAACACGATGGCATAAGGTGCACAATTAGTAAACCTTCAGACAAGCATCTTTCCACTAAATTGATATATTTCAGGCAGTAAATTCAATTCCGAACAAATATACTGCAGCAAATCAAGAAGGAAAGCACAGTTTTTAAACAGAAAAGGATGAAAACTAACCGGCAGACTTTTGTCCACCAACAAACCTGGACCCTAATCTGCAGGACCATAACAGCCCTTTTCCTAAGCAGAGAATAAACCTATTTTTCAGTGCATTAACTAATTCTGCACCATTGCTTCCCCTTACTTAAAAAAAAAAAAAAAAAAAAAAAAAAGACTGTTTTCCATAATACAAAAAGCTATTATAGTTTTACTATGTGAGCAAACAGATATGTTAAATAACTGCTAAGTAGGGAAGATGAATAATAGCTCTACAGACTTCCACAGTAATCAAAGTGGAAATAAATATTCATTCATAACATTCCACTTTTACCTATAATACACAGGTAATAGACCTAAACAAGATTTCATACACAATGGAAGAAATGGCACCAAGTATTCAGACAGCTTCTGACAACAAGATAACCAGTCAGCAATGAACATTAAACTATATGCCTGTAAAACTTTTCTCATCAGTGTCATGGCTGAAGAGAGCAAAGAAGGGAAGGAGGAAGAATAGCAGGAGGAGAAAAAGAAGCATCACCCAACCAAAGAAGTAATAGCAGACAGCTGATAAATTCAGCAGCTGACACAGAAAGCATCATCCTAAAGCATACAGTGGTGCACATCATCAGTTCTCACATGGGCAGACCTGTTCATAACAAATACAAGGAATTATACTTCAAGATGTTCCTGAACTGACCCAACCAAGTCAAATAATTCCTGCTCATGGAATATTTTTAATACAGGTGGAGTAAGAAAGAAGACAGCAAGAAAGACCTGAAGCTACATTAAAGTCACTACTTGGGCCCAGGAAACAAAGAAGAGCGGCCATATTCCTTTCACGAGGTAAGACACAGCAATATGCAGCTGCCTTTGTACTACCAGGAAAATTCATTATATTCCTTTGTTGGCATTCACTGCATGAATGGTGTACGGTAGAGTAACATTAAAACTCATATAGAATATTTTTCCTTCAACCTCAGTAACTGCCCAAAGCATGCAGTTACCTCCCCCCTTTATTTTCTTTACGCAACAGAAGAAGCACTTATGAACAACATAAACTCTCTTCCCCATACAGTAGAGCTTGTATAAGCAAGGTTTGATCCAAAGCCACTGTAGTCATTGTGAGACACTCATGAATTCCAACTGCCACAAATTCTAGCTCATAGATATGAATTTGTTGCTGCTTATTTAGAAAGTAAAACTTGTTAGCTATAAATCATAGTAGGCCATAATATTAGCACAGCACAACTTAAGTACTAAATGGCACTTCATTAGCAAAATTAAGATGACATCTAACTATCTTTTACGTTTCCTTCTTTAAAAGTCATCAATTAAATTAAACTGCAAATGGATGACAGTAGGACAATGATGCTTCTAGCAGAGCTTGCCATAAGCTTGCCGTAACACCTTTCCCACACACAGGCATTTAACACCAAAAGGAGAGTAATGACTATTTACAGGATTGAACCACTGAACTGAAACACCTATTCCAGGCTTAACTGTCTTTGTATCTAAATTTTGTATGTTGCAGATTTACAGGAACTCCTACTTTATAATTCATGGGTACAAAGTACTTGTTTGGATGGCAAGTGCTTCAGGATTTTTGGAATATCTATCAGGCTTCAGCTTTACTAGGACTAATCCAGTTTGACTATACTTAGGATACATAACACTTGATTCAAGGAGTCAGGAAGTTTTCAATCAGACATTCTAGTGCCTAGGGCTCAGTGGAAAAGCTCTGTCAAATGGAGGTAGTACAAAGCAGCAATTTAACAGCTTTTGAGAGGTTCCAAATTTCACACCTCATATCACTTCCCTTCTACGGGAAAAACAGAATTCACAAATAGCGTGGTTGTCTCCTTTGCGTGGTGCCACCAGGGAAGAAGGGAAAGACCATCTATGTTGGGATTATCAGCAGTGTCTGTGTTCTGACATTCCCCTGGAAGACTACTGAGGTAAAGAGGGTGACAGTTCTCCCTACAAAGAGGAAGCACCATCCAGAAGCTGGCCTTAAGCTAATTGAGGTACAATTACAAATCCTAATCCTATGCTAACATCAAGACCTGCAGAACTGGCAGTGCTTAAACACTCCCATACTGGCCCAGCCAGTGACAGTCATGGGCAGAGAGTGACAGGCATGGAGGAAGTGCTTAAGCTGCTCTGAAAAAGAGCTATCTATTAGGGGCTTGTATTTTGGACGTTTTGAGAAACACAGGGGGAAGCGATTACTGATCCTTTAAAGGAACAATGCAGAGGAAAAAAAAAAAAGGCAATTTAAGCCTGGAGTTAGCTGATACAGAATGCCAGCCGAACTAGAGCAACCTGCCGAGGCCCCTGGGATTGCTGGAAAGATGGAAGAAGAGTTTCAGTTAGGTAATTAAAGCTTCAATAGAAGAATAAATACTCCACAGGCAATCCATGGGTTCTTCTCACCTCTCACCACTTCTCTCCAGCAGTGACAGCTGCTTGTGAAAGTGAAAGGAAAGGTCTCTCTGACTCAACTCATTAGCTAGTAATCCTCAGCGGTGATGCAAGGAGCACGGTACCAGGAGGGCTGCCAGCCCATCCCTCACTACTCCTAGGCAGAACACAGGACTACAGGCCTGCCAGCGCCTCCCTCAGAAAAGAAATGCAGTGGCAAAGCCGCCAACGCAAGCCTGAAAGAGCAACACTCAGGTCACTGTTCTCCATGTTTGTCTCCTCCTCCCTCTTCTTCACATCCCCAAGGTGAAGAGGCCCCTGATGCAAGAGGTGACACCTTCCTGAGGAGTGATTCCAGAAGCAGGAGGATGAGAGCTGACAGTGATCTGTCAGCTGAATTCACTACTGCAGCTTTTTTAAACAATTGTGACTTCGATCCCCTTAAAAAAAAAAGAAAAAGAAAAAAGGAAAAGAAAAAAGCCTACATTCTGCTGCCCAGCGAGCACGTGGGTCTTGAACACTGACAGGCCTTTCTGCAGAGGTCTGTTCTGTGCAGCCTCACTCACGTCACTCCTCACTCCTCAACCTCAAAGAGGTTCTGCAGAAGGAAAAAGGTGACAACGCTCTGGATTTCTGTCTGCTTTTCCTTCAGAAAGCTGGAAGAAAGGCAACCATACGGCTTATCCTTTATTCTATGGGAGAGGCCACTGGCGTCAGCTCAGATTTGCACTGGAATGCCACATACTTCAGTACTGGTTAATAAAGCTGTGACCTCCAGATTCAGAGCTGCACTGGAGACCTGCTCAGACTGCTCTGTGCTCCCAGCAAGCAGCTGGAGGGAGAGGGAAAGGGGATGATTTTGGTCATTCTCTATGCAGAGAGACCACTACTGCCAGCTCACTCCCAGCAAAAGCAAGCTTTGGCTCCTGTGGTGATCAATCCTTTAGACAAATCTTAGTTACTTCATTGCTCTGTAGATTATTAATAATATACTTCACTGTCTACTTCTCATACGTAGTTTTGGAATGACCTAACCACCAAGCGCACACCACTTATTTTGGACGCCTTACCTAAAACAAGTACATTCAGTTTTCTTTCCCAGGAATTCCCAGGAGGTATGGATGCAAGATAACACCCAGAGGGACGTTAAGAACTCATCTTAAAGGAAATAGGCCTATCAGAAATTTGGAGCATCTTATAGGTACCGCTCATTTCTAGACAGTCAACTTTCTTCAGAAATGCTCTCCACTGCTCCATTGCTAACCCGGACCTGCACGCTCACAGCTTCCCAGGGCAGTCTGTCAGTGATCTTCCACTGATCCTTAGGCCACATGTCAACAAAGCAGAAGGAACTGCAAAGCAGTTCTGTATCTTAACTGCCAGCAGACCTTCATGTGTCACAGGAATGTTTACATAAGCTTCATCGTATTTTAGGGAACCGCACATATATAATACAAAAAAACTCAGACAAATCAAACTGTTACAAAATTATTAAGATTACAGATCCACTTTCATGGCACGAGTGTGTTTACTTACAGCTATAGTTACAATTATCTTGTTTCAAGTCATTCAAATATTTAGACAACTCTTGGTTTACATAAGAAATTTCCCCATGATTGGAAAGAATCTGTCAAAATAATTACTTTTCCTGTATGACACAGTAACAATTTCTTTGATATTAGTGCCCAGTCAGCTATGTTGAAGTGGAAGAGGAAACAATTTCCCTTCCCCTATGCGGGCTTACATTCTTCTGTGGATACGCATCTTCAGCATTGGGAAACCCTCTATCTCTCTAGCACAAAAAACACTGGAAATTATAAAAACATTTTCTCTGTGAAAAAAAAAGTTATAAAAAATGCCTACAAAGGAAAACACACCCGGAGAGAACGTTCTGCATTCCTGACCATAGTTGTGCCAGCTCCAAATAAGCCACGATCTTCTGGGTGGCCCTACACACACACACACACACACACACACACAAACAAAACAAACAAACAAAAAAAAAAACAGCAACCCACAAAGCAGATGCACCAACAACCTGCACACGTGCACTAAAACCTGTTATCTGTGTAAATACATATTAACATGAAGAACTATTAAAAGCCTAATTAATCAGTAATGGTGCTTACCAAAGGAGGTAGCTATGGAACAACTGGTCAAACAGCACACACTGATGGACATTTTTAATGAAATTTGGTTTGGATTTTTTTATACGCAGTTAAGTACATCAAACTGCACAGCACTTATTCTAAGTTGGTTCAAAAACTAATTTAATATTGCAAGTACCTAGTGCTTGATATTCCTTTCTAGTGAATATATATTTTATCTACTCTAATGCATTTAATATTTACCAATAGAATTTAACTTCAATTGGTACAAAGCCAATGTCTCGTTTTTCTCCCAGAATCTGATCCCAATAAAGTATTTCCTATGATATTGGCAAGGTGCACGTAGCAAGTACAGTGAGCTTCATTTTCAAGATAAAGAATCTTTTCTCTGGTGTTGCTGTTATATTTCAACATCAAGTATTCTGCTTTTCTAAATACTCAATACTTTTTTTGGTTGAAAAAGCTATTTGCTCCCTTTTTAGTATGTTGGAGCACACTATTATGATAACTCTTACTTCAGTGTAGATAGCTGCATTTTAAGGAGAGATTAGAAAAGCCACCAAGCAATCTATACTTACAAAATGCTTTGGAAAAACCTTACTACGCTGAGTGGATATGCTATGGTTTACTGTTTTTATGTATGCTTACACATAGATCCTATACTACTATGAACAATGACTTCAGAACAGAATGTATATGGTTTCCACTTACATAAATTCACACATGTCTTTTCAAGCTCACAGTTTTCCACAACACAGTTTACAGATAGCACTGTACAGAACCATTCAAAAAACACAATTCAAACAGAACCAACTTTTTTTTGGCTTAAGAAAAATGACTTTCCTAAATGTTTTCTTCCCCAGTAACTTAACAGACATTCTTACATAGCTAACCATGGAAATACAAGCACAGGGACAGGCTGCTTGCTATCCCACACAACGCAACATGTGGGAACACAACTCGCAGGTGCAGCGCTGCACCTCGGCAGGCCTCAGCTCACATCTGCAACCACACCTTCTCTGGGGCTCAGACTGCCGTTCAGAACTGCACGCTGGATAAGCAAGAGAAGACAGCTCTGTTCTACTGCCTGTCCTCACCGCGCGTCCTCCAGGAGCACATCACCGGCCGCTCTCCGCACGCGGCCCCACGCACAGCCGTGCCCTGCACCGCCTCCAGACACAGCCCCTCCACGACGACTTAACACAGTTAGTGCTTCCTTACCCTTAGGAAGTCTTTCTCCGAGGTCTTTGTTAATGATTTTGATAGGTTCGCACAGCCCTATGAACAGTCCCTTGTGCTTTCCTTACCTGTGTGGTCTGAGAAACAACGGATAAATTTGGAGACTTCAGGCAAGTCAAAAGCTTTGAAAGCTCTGACTGAGGACACATGGGCGGTTACAGTACACCTGACACAAGCATGAAAATCCTTCAAGAGAAACTGCTTGTACATTTTATACAGTTTTAACATACATTTGTAGGTCTCAGTTTGTGTTTTGGCTAAACGTACATACCCGCATACCAAAAAAATCCCTTAAGAAGAAAACCAGAATGCCAACTATTATCCAGAAACAAGATGAGTGATACCTTGTTCTTAATTTCCCCACACTACCTGACAGCATTTGTAATTTTTTTTTTTTTAATCAAAAACAGAAAGACACTAACAAAACACATGCCACAAAAAACCAGTGCCCCATAGCCCACATCCCCCACCTCACTGCCACCCAGCGTTCCACTGATCAAGCCACAAAAAGCATCTCTCTAAAACCTGCCCTTGAGTTACAGACGTGTGAGCTGGAGTCAGCAGTTGTCCAGAAGGGTCTGAACACGGCACTGCTGTGCGGCACAGGGCATCACACACTCGCCCGCCCGCAACTCAGCGCTGTGCGGCTTGGTGCTAAAATCCCATAATTACATCCCTATACGGGAGACTACTCGGTTATTAATGCTCCTCAATAAACATGAAAGGAGACAATTTATTACTATTTGGCACTGAATGTCAGTCAATTCAACCAAGAAGAACCTATTTTAAAAGTTAATAATAAAAAATGAATAACATCTAAGCTTAACGTATTTCCTGCTTATCCAAAAAGTCTATTTGATAATATTGAGTTAGTCAGCAAGGTGGATTTAAAACAATGCATTTGAACTTCAACAGCATTATGAGATCCCAATGCAGACCAATAATTGTGAGACAAAATTCAGCTAACAGGAGATGTCCCAATGCATCTTCTAAATCCATACGTGGATTAGGCAAGACTATATTGCAGAAAACATTTTAGTTCAGAATACCTTGCTGCAGCCACTCAGCTAAATGGAAACTGTGACTCTGAATAAGGATCAGCACACGGGGTTCTTTAAGGCTGCAGAGATGGCCAGGACACCAATCTGGTCCGCTCTGTGGCTGGCACATCAGATACAGCCACAGGCATTTCATACGCTGCCTCCTACATAAGCTAAAAGCACACCGCACACGAACCGCTTTGTGCAGTGAGAAATTAGAGAAGTGAGTCACTGCCAGTTGGTAAGAAGTCTCTGGGATGTGACAGCACAGGTCACAAAGCACGGACCAGCTCTGCACACGTTTCATAACAGCAAAACTATCTCCTCTATTCCAGCACTACAAGCATAACACGAAACTGTTCTTCCTGATAGAGATCTTGTGAAATTATAAGTGCAATACTGTTAAAAAAAAAAGCCTGGAAAAAAAATTGCTGTATTCATTACATACAACCTTCTGACAAAGCAAGCAAGGACTAAAATCTCTCCGATCAATCAGTTTAGTAGAATAGATTTAATTTAATTTATATTCTAAGGCTGTATTTACTTCCCTGCACACTGAGGGTAAGAACAAACAAACAAACAAACAAACAAAAAAACCCCCAACCAAAAACCTCCAGCCTTTTTAGAACTACCTGTTTGTACAATAGGTGAAATTTGCTTTTATTAAAGGTCCATTCCAATGAATTCTTGGCCTCATCTTTAAGCACGGACTTCAGTGGTGCTGCTGCTGCTCCTGCGTGTACCTTCTGCCAAAAATATTAAGGACTGAGGGATTAAATTGGCAGTAAACTACAAACAAACACGCAACAGCTTTTCAAACATCGGTATATTGACTGGAGTGGTCTAGCAGTGGCTCGAGCTTCGTCTCTGTATAATACGACCTTCAGTTTAATTTGACCTCTCAGGCAAGGAAGTCTAGACATTGACCTTGATTGAACAGAAGGAACATTTTTCCCTTTTCTATGCTGTTCTAAGGAATTTCAAGCCCAAGATCGCTAATCCAGCTTACACCTTTACTTACTCTAACAAAAATATTTTGCAGAAAAAATTTTCTTTGGCTGCAGAAACCAAAGTGACAGTATGTGACAGGAATATGCCAAAGTCATGACCATAATATGTCACAAGATGATATGTATTGCTGTTTTTCCCAGAATTAAAACCGTTCTTTAAAAAGGCAGAGAAATGTGACTGCAAGGCCCTTCAAATCAATGCTCCTACCCCTATCAAGGTCTGCGACCCAACGAGAGCAAGTATCTCCTCTGTTTTCTCAGGCAGCTCTTCGACTCGCAGTACAAAATACCAAAAACGAAAAAACTGTTCATTTTAATTAGAGGAAAACATCACTAGTGATGTTCACATGTTAATTTTCTCCAAGCTATATAATCAGTTGAAATCTTAATGACATAGAAATATGATTATTTTATTGTCATTATCCACATCAGAAATAAGCACACAGAGAATTAAAGGATTACCGCTTTCATATAAGTGCTATTTAATAAGAAATGTTTAGAAATCAGCAGAATAAAAATCAAACATTATCCAGACCAAAACTTTTTTTTTTTTTTTTTTTTTTTTTTTGATATGCTGAACATGCGCTAACATTTGAAGGAAATAGCAGTGCGAGTTGTTAGGTGTTGCCAGGACACAAAGCAACCACAGCTAAAAAAGTTTTTTCCCAGAAGTGATTTAAAGCCCAGACTTCACAGCTGGCTTCCCGCATACAATACAGTCTAAATCAGTGCAAAATATTAATATTTTTCATCTATTACCCAGAGACCAGAAACCTCAGCATATGGGCCAAGCTAGATTAATCTTTAACCTGGTTAGTGATTCGCTAGCATACTCGGAAATGATGCCCACATACATTGTTTGTACACACTTCTAAACCTTGCCCATGCAAGAAATGCCATTAACACCTTCAGGCTGCCAGCCCCTGGTGGGAATCCCCTTTACCCAGCCCTTACACAAGCCCCTTTGAAAAACACCCACCATCATCAGGTACAGCGGAGACTCGCCAGTCTCTCAAATCAGTGTAAAATGAATTCTGACACAAACATCCTCAAGAGAGAACCACTTCTGTGCTCTTCTAAAGTTTGAAGAACCATCAAACTGTACAACCAAGGTTAACAACAAAACTCGCATCCAGTAACCCTACTAACAGGTGACACTGCTCCTCCACCAACTCCGCACACAGCGTACAAGGACCTCGTTCTGGAAACAGAGAAGATTTTAAGCAGCATTCCATGAAGTGCTCTGCGAGGACGCTGGGTAGCTGCGTGCTACTGACAGTGTGTGTTCTGTATTGTTTCCATCAAGCCCTGTTTTCTGAGATTGCTGCGTTACTGCTGCTTACAGACTTCACTTCCGTAAAACGCACACATTTGGAATTTCTTTGATCTCACGTAACGTTTTGCCTATAATTCCAAACATGTAGGCACTGTAAACAGAGTCACCTTCAGTTCCATGCTCCTGCACTTGAATCCTGCTGCTACACCTGCTTTCTCCACCTAACGCATGGCTGGTAAATTTGCACAAGTACAAACCAAACATTTTCTACATAAACACACAAATACACACGTACACAAATACAGACACACAGACAGTGCTTGTCACTGCAGCTCGAACCAGGACAGAACACTGAAGTACGAGGGAAAAAAAAAAAAAAGAAAGAAAGAAAGAAAGCATAAGCAGCACTGTAACACGGCAGCAGCACGCAGCCTCCCGAAACTGTTACAGCTGGACGTTTACAGCAGCACTCAGAAACATCCTACCAAGTGCGCTGCAGAGCGAGGCGCTGGGGCCGGCAGCCGCCGGACTCGGGCTGGCCCCGCGGAACGCGGCTCCCGGCGCTCGGTGCGGGGCCGCCGCGGGACCCACAGAGCAGCGCCGCGCGCACGGCCCCGGCTCGGTAACGCGCGGTTCCGAGCGGCTCCGCGCTGGGCTGTCCGCGACACACCGCGCGCCTCCGTGCTCGTCGGCTGCGAGCAACGCGACGCCGCCGTCCTTACTGCTCCCTGCAAGCCTGCAGCAGCGATGCGAAGCGGCGGGTACTAATTCCCGTTCGGCACACGGCCGCCCGCCGCCTCTCCGCCTTTCCGCCTCTCCTCACCCAGGCGCACCGCGCACGGCAGTTTCTGAATCAGCGATACCTTTCCACGCTGTCGGCAGAGGCTGACGCGAAATCGCGCTTCCTCCTCAGACGCGTGGGAAAAAGGGGAAAAAACCGACAGAGGAGCGAAGCGGCCGCACCGACAGCGGCAACACCGGCAAGCAGGGGCGAGGAGCGCAGGACCGGGCTGGAGCCGGCGCGGCGCGGCACAGCGCGCAGGGAGCGCCCCGGGGCCGCCGGCAGCTGCGGAGCGCAGCGCCCAACTGCAGGGAGCGGGCGCGGGGAGCGCCGAGCGGAGCCCGGAGCGCGCAGGCGAGGAAAAGTGAGGAGCATTTACCAGCAGCGGGAGCAGGTCGAGCAGCCCGAGTGCCTCGCTGCGTCTCTGGGAGATAACTTCGCACCGGTGCGGATTCCTTCACTGGCGAGGGACACCCCCTTCCTTCCTCTCCTTCCTGTCCCGTCCCTCCCCCGAGCGGCGGCGCAGCGGCAGCCTCCCGCCGCCCCCGGGCAGCGGCGCGGCACGGCACGGGGCTGCGGGCGGAGGAGCGCGGCCCCGCAGCCGTCCGCCCAGCCGCGCTCTGGCTGCAGCCCCGCCGGCCCCCGGCTGCACGCGCCGCGGCCGGGCCGACAGCCAATCCCCGCGCTCGGCACCCGGCCGCGCGCGCGCAGCGCCCCCCGCGCACAGCCGGGGCCGGGCGGCAGCGGGCGGGCAGCAGCGCCCGGGCGGCACCGCGCGGCGCGGCGCGAGAGGGACCCTGGGGATTTCGCCGGCACCGCGCTTCGCGCCGCGCCCGTCTCCCGGCGGGGCTGCCCCGGCCGCGCGCTGCCGCAGCGGTGCGGCCCCGGTGGGAAGGACTGAGGCGCTCCGCGGAGGCCGCCGCCGGCCGTTCCCGCAGAGCCGTGAGGCGGCGGCGCTGAGGCGGCGCGGTGGGCCCGGCCCCACTCCGCGCGCATCCCGCGCCCCTCAGCGCCCCGTGGCACCCGGCCGCGCCGTGCGGGGCTCCCCGGCCCTCCCGCAGCGCCGGGAGCTTAGTGCTGGTGCCGGCGCCTCCTTCTCACCGTGGAACGAAAATTAATGAATAAAACCAACCCTCATCCCTGGAACACCTGTTAAAATATCACTTCCCTCTTTTTGACACAAGTTTGGGGCATTTCAAGGAACAGTTCTGCGCTTCTTCAGGGAGGAAACCGCTCAGTAGCATCCTCCTGTTGAGGAGGCAGCCACCAGAACCAGGCCTTCCTCCACCCCAGCACCACATCCCACCTCTGAGCCCCGTGCACAACAGTTCACCTCTTCTGTAGCACGCAGTTAAGCACTGGCTGTTACCTAAATTTTCCCTCTCCTTACCCTACCAACCAGTGACAGCACCAATGGCACCAATAGGCAGCACCACAGCAGCACCGATCAGGCCAGAGAACGGCATGCCGCTAGGCACGAGCTGATGTCACTGTACAACTTTTTGCAGATTGTTGGCAAGGCCAGGGGAAAGCAGCTACTTAATTTAATCAGGATACCCAAACCCGCAGTAAAGGAGCCTCAGATGGGCAGCACACAGCAGCACCGCCTTTTAGCTGCTGGTAAAACACAATCTTTGTGTCTATATTCCATAGAAAAGAAAACCTGCGTTGAGAAAGGAACTGAACAGGAGCGCGGTGCGTTACCTGTAGCATACTGTAAATGTCTGATTAGAGAGAAACTACAGCAGAGTTAATTTTCTGACTGCAGCTATAGTTTTGTAATTGTCAACAAAGAGCAAGAGTTTGAAGGGGCAATCCAGAAATCAGCAGGGAAGTATCTCTCAGCTTTTCAAGGTTAATTGAGAAGAGGGAATAGCTGAGCGTAGTAGCAGAGCCTGGCAAATTACATGCGATGCTGTAGCTTGAGGACTGCATTTATTCACAGGGGTGAAGAATGTCCATGTAGCCACAACTTCTCCCTGGCCTCATCCTTTTCTACGGTGTTTCACAGATTTCAAGATGTGTCCTTGTCTCAAATGCTGTGGACCAAATTTTAACATAATGTGCATGGTGATGCGTTGACTACGCAGAGAGATGTCTGTATGGAAATACTGTGATCGTCACTTTTACTGGAAGTACCATCTCTGCTTGAAAATAAAGCAGACTGCAAAAATGAATGATAGAGATATATTAAAAAGATTGTTGCAGTTAAGTAATGAGTTGTCCCTGTCAAGACGAAAGACTGCGAATTAAACTGAGATGGGAAACAAATCTTGTCACCGTACGTTTCGATGCAAAACAGGTTCTAGTGAAAAGGCTATGGAATGTCTGTAATAGTGGCCTGTAACGCACGTGCCTTGATCCTTCTGAGTACTGAACAGAAATTAGCAAAACACAAAGCCTGCCTAGACTGTATGTTGTAAAGATCTTTGCAAGTCCTCCTCTTGTAGGAGTATTTTTTGTAGTGATGGAGAGACTGTGTCAGAGCTTCTTGATGTCTTCATCAGTGATTTGAGAGAACAAATGGCCAGTTAAATGCCATGCAACAAAGATTTGTTGATGGTCAATTATGATGTATCCATCATAATTGGTTAATGGCCTAGGCCAATCTCGATGCCTTGGTAAGGCGGCCTCATTTGTTCAACACAAGTGCTGAAGTCAAGGTCAGGTATCTACTAAGAAAGAATGCGGGTTACATTTCAGTTTGGGGAGCTTTTCTGGAAAGTAGTTTACCAAAAGTGGAATTACTTTGTCCTGGTGAATGACTGAATACACGCACCCAGCGCTACAGGCTGGTACACAGCACAGCTGCGAGTGGAAAGGCAGCTGAGGGGGCATCACAGCAAAATCAAACAAAAATGACACATCTAGGCATTACAAGCAAGACCAAAACTGGCTTCATGTCCACAGCTAGGATCAATGCTAGTATCTGAGAGACAAGGCAAGTATGCCAAAAGGATAAACATGCCTCCTCCCAGAAGTGAGAGTCCCAAATAGAAGACAGGGAGCCAGGCTCCCTCTTGCTCTTGTTCTCTATTCACATTAATTTTGGATTCTTTTAGATGTGATGATACAGCTTCAATGGAGGGGAAGTTTGTTCCATCCCTTTAATCTAGTGGTAAAGGTACTCTTCTGGGAATGAGAGATGTGAATCTGAATATACATGAGGCTGAGGAGAACAAACCAAACACCTCACTTCTTGAGTTACAACTCTTTAACTACTGGGTTAGTACATAAATGGTGACCACAGTCTACCCCTCCTCTAGCAAGTTTTACATCTTTTTGCCTATTAGTTCTTATGAGGAAAAAATGTAAGTGCTTACCATCAGAACAGATTTTGAGTAGTGAACCCTAAGTGAACATAAGTGTATTTCTTCAGGCTTTAGTAAAGTGTTTGGGGAACAGGAGGGCAGACACGCCACCGACACGCTTCCTGTGGGCTGTGGATTTACTGCAACACCCATGTCTGTGGTGCACAGCCTAGAACGCTGCACACGTTGTTAGATTCAGCCCCTAGCACCTTTGGAGTCTCTCTCAGCACCCTGTCACTTACAGAACCTGCTGACATGCGAACATCTCCTCCACCTCCTGAAAGGCGGTGGTTCTTTCTCACACTTGAAAAATTGCCCTTCAGTGTGATTTGAAAGGAAAGGAGAAAACAATAAAGATTCACAGATTACCGGAGATAAATCCTCGATCCTTGTCACCTTGCCTTTTAAGTGTGTGTTTGAAGTTGCTACCCTGGAATTGCAGATTTTCCAATGTGTCCTTATACATCACGATTTCTCTATTAGTATGTAGCTGCTCCATGCACATTGCTGTAACTTCATCAAAACAGGCATAATTAAAGACAGTTTCTGGAAGCGGACGCTATATAAATGTAGTGTACAATGAAGGTTAAATTTTAATACTGCAGCTAATTAACGACTGCAACATTTTACCTACAGAATGTGAATTCTGTGCTGCTTGGAGCCTTTATATAGGACTAAAACATCTTTCTGAAAGCTGTGCAGAATCTCAGATGTAAGTTACGGTCCTGATGGAGTGGCTGTCTGGGTGAAGTTCAGGTGAAGTTCACTGGCTGGCGTTACGCAGGAGGTCATGCCAGATGAAAAGCATGTTTTTTTGCAACCCTATAAGCTATGAACTGTGATTTGCAATGATCCACCACAGCAACACAGGAGTCAACCCTTCAGAATAAAGAGAGAGCTTATCGTACTAAATAATGCCTCTCAAATGCTTTACCACACTGGAAAGAGGATTATTTTAATTAATTGGTACGATTTCCAACTTTTATTACATATACCAGAATGTCATTGGTTGCACCTGATCTAGATGTCCTGTTTTCATTCTTAATCCTGTGCCTGTGATTGCACAATATGAAATGCATCCTGCAAACAGTAGTGTGGTTTATTTAAATTAAAAAAAAAAAAAAAAACCTAGAAAAATAAAAAAAAAATACACATGGGAGTATCTGTTCTGGGGAAGTACCCACACAGTAGTACAAGAGAAATATCTGAGTATCATGCAGTGAGCTACCAGCAGAAGAGGAGGGACAAGATACAGGATTTTAACACGCTGGAATTACCATCTTTGTTAATACAATAAAGGTGATGCATGTTTGACATTAAAATAAGGGAGTTCGTGCCTCCTTTTAAATATTGCCAGAAGCTGCCCACAATTTGTAAAACAAAAGAAGATAAAAGTGTTGAAAGTGTCCTAGTACTTTCAGGTGGTTTCCAGTCCCTTTAGCCTTTTTTTTTTAATTCCTCTTCTACAGCCAACCCATCTGCCTTGTAAGAATTATAGCCTGTCTTTGAAACGGCTCAAACGGAAGTGCCGAGCAGGTAGAAAGCTGCTTGCTATATGCTTGAGCGGCTCTGAACAATTCAAAGCCATCAACAAGTTTGCAGTTCTGGAAGAAGAAGAAGAGGAGAAAAAAAAAAGATGGAAAGCCTTTGTAGGTAAAACCCGTTTGGTGGAAAGTAAAGAAAATGTGCAAACTTTTCATAAGCACAGAACACTGTTCTACTGAAGGATGGATCTTTTATCTATGCCTTTTTTTTTTTTTCCTGAGAAAAACTGCTGCCTGCAGTTGAGCACATTTGGTGTACACAGCCATCCCTAACGAGACCCCCATGCAAAACCCAGTAAAATACCATCTGTCTATCATGGTGTGTGTCTATAGTGTGCTCTATGTACACAAAACTCCTGCTCTCCGTATCTAATCCCCTTTTCTCTCATAGCAGTTTTGCTGACCACCAATATTTCAAAGGAATTCGGAAGAATCCGGCTGCCAACTTACTGTTAAAGTGGATTAGTGCCATCTCTAAGCAAATAATGAGCCTTCGGTCATCTGCCAGATCAAGAGGAGAATTCACCAGGCTCTGACATGAATTGTGTGTTCAAATTGTCCAGCTCTCAGGAAACATCTTACGGGTACTGAAATAAGGTATCACCATTGGAGAGAGGATGGGATGCACTGCTGGAGAGAGGATGGGATGCACTGTTTCCACTGTAGATACCACACTAAGACTAATTGTCATGAGATGTTAAATGCTAGACAAGTCAAACTAAATAAGTGAATCTCAAAGCAACTGTAATCAGAATCCTGGTCTCTTACATTCTTCTAGACTATTCAGTGACTGGAGTCATACTAGTTTCTAGTACACATACTGAGTGTAATTGCAAGCCATTACAAGGGTAATACTCTTAGCCATTGTAAAGGCTCTAACACCAAGAGGATGAACAGTTTCACTTGTCTTCCTGCATTAATTATTGAGACGCTCTCACCATACACTGAGGTATATATTTTATGTAGTTATCTGTATATAGAAATGCCTTTGCCTTTCTGGCCTTGGAGGAAATACCTTCAAGGTGAAAAACAATGGGAGTCAAGAAGCATTCTGGTTAATAACAATGGGCTTTCAAACATGAACTAAGGATGAAATCAACATTTCTTTCTGACATCAGAAGTATTTTTTTCTCAACTCCACATTATATATTATTGGTGTGGATACAGTGCAGACAGGTATTCTGCATGGGAGTAAATGAGCCTGTAAGTGCATGTATCAGCTAAGGTGAAAGGCAACACACCGACGGCTCTAGCACCCAGCCTAGGTGAAAGCTCAGTTAAATTGCTTTGGCTACAAGAAGCGGCTGAATACATATACAAAGAGGTATATGCAGAATACAAAGAGGAAGAGAAAAGAAAAAGCGACGTGAAGGATGAAGTAGTTATTTTGCATAATACTGAAACTAGTTCAATCGGCACAAGATTTCAAGTCTGACTCAGAATCAATATTAAGTTAGCGGTTTGCTTTCCCAGTAAGCATGTAAAAAGGTGCAGACAAATCATCTACTGGAAAATTTGTGTAAAATGCAAAGAATAATTGGAGAGAAGTGATTAAAAAAGGATTGAAGTGTTCAACATATGTCATGGGGCATGTGATACATTTCTATCCCTATGTAAAATGCCAATGCATACCTCACTAGCAGCATTTTACCTTTTAAATAAACACACTGAAGATGGGGGGAGAGATTAAATGCAGGGGGAGAAAGCTAAAATTGTTACATAAAAATGCCATGATACATTTGTGAACTTCTTGGCTTTCATAGGCTCAAGTGGTATCAGAAAATATAATAGAACGTTTCTTTTTTTTTCATTTTCTTACTATGCAAGAATTACCAAGATAATGAGAAAGATTAAATAATAATAAAACCAACATCCAATTCTCAGCATTGGAATAAGTTTTTCCAAAAGATAACATAAGTTCTGTGTTATTTCATGGTATTTTTAATAACATAATTAAATAATAGAGACATTGTAGTTGATGTTTATTTTAAATAAGCTCCTAGCTAAATAATTTTATTTCTGATTTTCTTAACCTCAATCTAACGAGTAATTTTTAACCTTTGTGCTGCCGTATACCTTTTTTTTTTGTCTTCTAATGCAAAGTATTTTCCATAGAAGGATGTTCCATAAAAGCACACTCTGAAGTATTCACTTGCTTTACGGATCTTCTGATAAAATCCAACGGCTCCATGCAGGATCAGGGCCCACTTTTCGCTATTGCATAAACAAGATGACACAGTCCCTTCTCTGTGAAGGTCACGGCTTAAGTGTCTGATTTTCTGAATTTTGTCTGAAAGAAGGATGATGAACTTAGCTGTTATCAGTTACTTGGTGTGACGAAAGGTGCAAGATAAAGAGGAAGTTTCATGCCTGATCTCCCTTCATTATCTGTTGTATTACACTGCAGCGAGCAGTCCACGAGGAGAATCCCGAAGTTTAATCAATTGACTCCAACTGCACTGCGCAATAGTTCATAAACTGATATGGTATACAGTTTACTTCTGTAAATATAATAATATATTGCATTGTACGTCATGCAAAGTATCGTGTTCTTTTCTCACTCGCACTGGTAAGAACTCATGCAATACAAAAAAATGAAGGCAGCCTTAGAAGGAGGGGAATTTAGAGCAGGAATTATGCTTGCGGGGATGTGTAATCTAGAAGGTCTGTCTTAAGATTACAAAGAGAATGTATTATAGCAATCACTAACAAAAGACTCAGATTCCAAAACATGTTCTTCTAAACTGTAGGTAAGTAGAAATGAAAACAAAACATAATCACTGTACGCTTTACTACGTCTAGATGTTGTATGAAGCTGAATTTTAAATGGGTGAAAAAGGTAAGAGGAAGAGAAAGGCGAGCATACAGTGAGAATGTATACTCAACTAGGTTAATTTAGTGGATGCTGTATTCTCTGTTGTTTTCATTCTTTATTTTGTATATCTCATTTATAACAATGAACCCACTTTCTAGATAAAAACCTGCCGAGTGAGGGAAGTACAATTTTAGTTTCAATGCCAATCCATTGTTATTTTTTTGTGTTTTCAAACAATTCTTCAGTTTGCCACGTTCATTAAAGACATCATTTCTTTCTATACAAAGGAACTTGTAACGGGCAGTTAACAACCTACTACCCTGAGACATACTAAGTAAGCTATTATGTTATTACTGCTCTCTTCCAAAGACACATGCATGTACTTCAGTTATTAAAATGATTGTTTCTGTGTTCTCACATTATTCAGTGTGGAATATGAGAACAGCAGATCTTAAACACTGACACAAGTTTGTAGAACTGACATTTGTGAAACCGTTCTTCTGTGCTCCCTGCATTCCGCTGTCCTATCAGCGTTAGAAAGATTTGATGCATCCTTTGCACTTCTGATGTCATAAGAAATTCCCAGGCTGATTCCTGACCTCAAGAGAAAAGGTGTAAGCTGGGACTGTCAGATCCTCAGTGCAAGTGTATAAATGGGATATAAGGGAACCTCAAAAGGAGAATTTAAAATTCTCCCAGTTTCCTTAGGAATGTGAAACTTAGCTTGACAATAGCAAGTTTGTTGTATTTTATTTTGTTCTGTAATTAGCACTATTAAAAAAGTAAAATGAAATAGAAATTCTGAAATATAGCGCATTAAATATAAAAACAGGCTTTTTTTTTTTACATTACTAATAGGATTCTGCAAATGAAATTCACTCATAATTGAGTTCATGATACACAATTTATCCAAAGAACACAGTGGTCTCTCAGATGTGATGACCCGTTTCCCTTACAGAAGGAGTGAAAACTGACTAGCCCAGTGTTCCTAGTGAACATGACTCTGCATATAATTAAGAATATGTGCCTGTTATGTAAGAAGTTACTATTTGTGCTAATTCATTAATATGTTCATATTCAAACTTCAGTGCATTTCTAACAATGTGCCATAAATACGTAGTCTCTGTCCATGACACCAATTATTACTACTGGCGTAATTAAGCTCATCTCTTGCAATTAATCACCTTGACTGCCAACAAAAGTGTATTTATCTTCACTGTGTTCCCACATGTATGTCTTCCCCTTACGCTATACAGAAGAGGCCGTTATCATATTTTGCTACAGAATGGGGAGAAATTTAGCCATAACACATGGAGAGGCAAGCTGCAATATCACATCAGTTAGAAAGTGAGCTTAAAGAGCAGGCTGTAGTTAGGAAACACTGTTCTGTCAGGTAGTGGATCTGCACAACAGGCAGCAAGAACGTGTGAAGAAAATTAGAGCCCACTCGTTGCAGCAAGGAAATCTGTGTGTGAGCATAACACTACACTACAGCCACACGAAACCTGAGTGCCTTCAAGACCCTGATTTTGTATTTTCAGATTCCTCACATTTTAATTAAAGACAAACAGAATTACAGACACCACAAATTATTTTTTTTCCAAATGAGAAACAAAAGAGGGGAGGCCAGACTGATTTGTTTGCTTTTGTTTGCATCTCTTTTTCCATTATGGTTTTAACAAATGAGGAATGTTTGGTAAAATAATAAAACAAATACTGTTAAATATTGTGATTATTCACAGCAGAACCTGTAAGTTTATGTTTCCCCAATTGGAAAAGAGAAACGTGCTGTACAACCTATGTACCCATTCAAAAAAGCTTGAATATTCAAAAAGCTCTGCTTGTGAATGAATTACAGACAAAAAATTATGCATAGATATTATTCAGCAAACAGTTTGAACATATACATCAGAAAAACTAGTTTGTTTGGAAAACTTGCAAACACAAAATGGAGCAAAGAAATTATTCATTATGAATTATTTGCACAGCATCTGTCTTACTTTCTCATGTTAATTGCCTCCGCTAAACCACATTTTCTTCCCCTCAGTATGTAAATTAAAATGATTTTGCATATTCTCTGAATATCCAATAAATGCAAGTTTCATTACCTTACCACTTATATCCTTTTTGTAAACCTAATTATACTACAGTTTATATAATTTTAAAATTTGACCTACCAGCTTCCTGTAGATTGCAACCTCTTCCTCTGGATTTTGAGTATTGCCTAAAATAGTAGGAAAAAAGCATATTAAAGCATTTAAATTAAAAGCATTCGTGTAAGATCTCATATGCTATGCGTTAAATCTCACAGTATTTACATAAACACATATATATAATAAATGTTTTGTTCTTACTCGCAGTAATTCTAATGTAATTATTATAAATTTAAGACACAATCCACAATTCTTTGAATTAGTACAGAGAATTGCACTGGCTTTTGACAGCCTGGACCAGACCTTCCCCGACAGTAACTGGGCAGCGTATCACTATATTCTTTCATGCTTCCTGAGAGGTACTGCTCTTGCTGTATGTGATTATTCTTGCTATGAATAAAAGCTTGTATTTCAGAGCGTTTGATATTTTCAGTGAAAAATACATCTTCTTTTCATGCAGTTTTCCAACTTTTTGATTCTTTGACCACTGACTCGCATCATCCCTCCAAGAAACACCACATGAAGGAAATATGCATGTTATATCATGCTTTTTCTTTGCAATAACTTTATGCCACCAGTAGAAATAGAAGTGTCTTGTCAAAAAGAGTTCTTGCCTTAGAAATTAAATGCAAGATTAATCCTTAAGGCCTGTTAACAGAAATGCCCCCTCGGCAAAATCTGTCCCATAAGGTCACTGAGAACGTAACCTGAATAAAGCCTCAGGATCAGCTCTTCATTATCAGCATATATATAAAATATATATATGTGTATATTTAGAAAAGACAGGCCTGCAGAAAGTGCTCTTTTTTAGTACTGTACTCAGAAGACAAGCACTTGGAGTAGTACAAAGATCACTTTTCTAAAGGCATAAAACCTTCTGTTTAAGATTTCTTCTTCAAAGAACCACAAAACACATAAAAACCTGAAATGATTTTTTTTTTTTTTCTAACTGAGGTTACAAAACAATGTGTTAACATGGGTAGCACAACTGGATGAAAGCTTATTTATTCATTTCTTTCTGCTGTGGGCAGAAACCTGGCTGAATGCTTACAGTAAGTGTTTTGCAATAGCCATTAGTACACTTCCAAGGCACAGTGGGAAGATGCTATTGTCTGCACATCTCTACTGAAAAATAAACACTCTAGAATCTTAATGGATTACACCAGGGAAAAAGGAGTCAAGTTCATTATGTAGCAGTTTTTGGATCAATATGAATTTTGATCGACTCATGCATTACAGGTATTTGTGGGTCATAACAGAAGTTCTGTCTTTAGAAGTTCCTCGTATGTCCTGGAAATCTCAGTGGTATCTTTTGATCCCGATCCATCTTCACTTCTGTTGTGTAATGCACCAGGACTGTGCTTTTTAGATAACTTTTGAAATGAATGGCACCAATAAAATTTTGGGCCTTATCTTCAGCAAATCACTTCCCACAATTTTTTAAAATATACCTTCAGGCTATGAAACGCATTATAGGTTTTTCCTCTCTGCAGGATGTGTTGTTCTGTATGCTTTAGCAGTTCAGTGAGCCAAGCTGATTCAAATGAGCCTTGAAATGTTAAATACGACTTGTAATATCAAAGGTTCTCATATCAAATAATTTTGTTACTGTGGATCCTAGGGAGATTAAGGACTTGAGTGGCAACTAAAATGTCCACTAGTCACATCAAGTGTCTCAGCATTAGGTATATTGCTGTCTGCTCACTGAAGGAATGGCTAGAAGAAATAGCTACAGCACTTTGTGCTTTATTTGTAAACCAGGAGCAGGGGACAGTGCAGCATATGGCAATGAGTGAATGAGAAATGTTGGGTAACTGTGTGACAGTGTTCCAGAAGCCTTTATGTACAACCTTGTAGTGATGTCTTCTTTCAACTTGGTGTAGAAATTAATTGGTTGGGTCAAAAAGTAAACTAACTACAGTATGATTCCACTTCAAACTTTCCTCCAGTCTTGTTACCCCTAAGCCCAAAGAAATAACTTGTCTCCTTTTTGCTTCTTTTTTTTTTTTTTCCTGTTTTCACTTCCCTATTTGTAGCAGTGTTTGTTTATAGCTGGCTTACCATTCTTTACTTCTTAGCTCAATTAAGATGAAGTATGGTTTCAATTGGCCAAAATGCCAGCCCCCAAAGCACTGCTGTATTTTCCAAGCTGAAGATTTTCTGGACTGTCAAGAAGGTGTCTGCCTCTTCCACACCCCTTTGCCTTACAGATGCAGAAGATAAATACTTGGAGAGAGTTCTCTCTAAATCTTACCATTTCGATCTGGTGTATTTATCAGCACAGCCCTTGGTGCCTGCCATCACATGCAGAACTACCATACCAGTGCCCAGGGGCTGAACAGGACCTACAGTCCTAATTCTGGAGCATTCTTATTGACAAACATTCTTGCATTAGAAATAACTTAACAGTCTCATCCTTTCATAATGCAGAAACACAACTTTTATCTATATACTTCATTATTGTCTTACTAAAAAAGCAGCTTTTTTGAAAGGTAAATAGTAAGTAAATCAGTATGAAAAATAGGGAGATCGTGTTTTCCAGGTTGGCATTCTAACTGCAAATGCAATGACAGGAGGAATCTAATGTTTTTAAACATGTTATCTGAACAACTATTTTTGAGAATGACAACAGAAATAAGTGAGCATTACTCAATATTATCAGCAATAAAAGAATCATATTAGGATACAGAAAATAACCCTGCATTTCTTCAGGATCCTTGTTAAAAGAGAAAATATGGAGTCCTGGTATCACCGTGGAACGAACAACTGTTAACTGCATAACGACAATCCCAGTATACAGAAGTGAGTAGGGAGCATTTTAATGGGAAGCATATTGTGATTTTCCTTGCATTAAACATCAGTGACAATTAAAACATAATTAGAGACTATCTTATCGTCTTTAAAAGGTAAAATTGATATTCAGCATAGAGATAACTTGGCTGCTGCAACTTGAAAAACTGGCAGTGAAGCTGATAAATTTGTTACTTTTTTAAACATTTAGTAATTCTACAGTTTCTTTTTTTTTTTTTTAATTTCATTATTGAAGGCATTTTAATTACCCAGTGTTTGACTGTTCATTGTTTGGAAATGGAAAATGTTATAAACATATTGTGATCTAAGGCATTCAGATTAAGCATCTAGCACGACTACAGCCTGCTCTCTCATTACTACACAGACTAGATTCTAGACAATAGAACTTCTCCTAGGAGCCTTACTGCCCAAGATGCTTTAATCTCCATCTCAAACATCACACGCAGTTGGAAAGAGGTCAGCTTACCTCACAGCGCCTATAACTCGGTATTATCTTCTGTTCTCTTTATTTCTTACAAGTAAAAGGGTTATTGACATGGTTTCCTTATTTTTTAGCTATTTCTTCAGTTTTGTACTATTTTTTTTTCTCATTTAATGAGAAACCATCAGCACACTAATGTCTACATGGATTACAAATTGATGCATTACTTCCCTCAGAATAACCACTTCTATGGGGAAATCCTAGGACACTCTCAAAGGACTGGTAAATAAGTGAACTGACAAATAATTTAAATTAAA
The DNA here is from genome assembly GCF_002078875.1 of Numida meleagris. NCBI lineage: Eukaryota > Metazoa > Chordata > Aves > Galliformes > Numididae > Numida > Numida meleagris. Next base: position 4,820,341 of record NC_034420.1, read on the forward strand.
TTGGGCTGCAGCACTTGACTACAAACCAGATGCCAGTGCTTTAGTGGTAGGACACCTGAGCTTCAGTTATAATCCCTCCGTACACAACTTCTGCAGCATTTGTATAGATGGACTGGATGAAGAGAAAAAAACCTTTTTCCTGACTAAAATAATGCCTTCAAGGATTGTCAAACTTTTAAAAAATCTTTCCCAGATAAAAATCCTTTCTTTCTGGGCCTACTGAAATCTTTTCTGACTGTGTCGGGCATGGTTTTTCCCTGTCAGGAAAATATGTGTAAAGCCACTTCTACAAAACTTTGTTTTCTATACAGGCTAACTTGTTTGAAAGTTGAGAACCGCAGCAATCAAGTTTTTAAAGGACAGAAGAGACATCTAAAGCTCATTTTATTTCCAGAATAATACAGTAATGAGAAGGCAGTCAGAAAAAAAGTGTGGAAGCCTATAAAACAAAAATAAAACCATATGCAAGCACTGAGTGTGATTTCACCAATAATTAGAAATAAAAATTAAAAATGCCTCATTAGGTTCCTTGCCTTCAAAAATCCAAAGTATAAATGTCAAAGAACCACATATGTATGGTAATTGAGGAAGCTAATGTGTTACCAATTTCCCTTCCCTTTAAAGGAAAAATGAAGCGACTTCAAATTTCCAAGTACTGATTTCATTTTAAAAAAGTGATGATGACCAGAACTGGAGAAATAAATCCAGTTTCCAATGTGAAATAGTTTAGGAATAACAATGGTCTATTTTAAAAGCAAAAAAATAAACAGAATTCTAGTTAAATATTGCAACAGTTTGAGAAGGGAAAAATCATTTGTAGAAATGACTCAATAGGTCACTGACTCTTCACTGCAATATATTTAATTAAAAAAAAACTTGAAGCTAAGGAATGCCAACAGTTGAGTTTCTCAGACTGTTGGAGACAACTGCCCTCAGACATATCAGATTGTACGTATGTATTTATACTCTCTGCAATTATATAGCAAAAGAGATTGAATGTCACAGCCTACTTCCTGGATGGAGAAATCGAGAAAGTTCAGTAAGATATCGGCAAGAAAATGGCACCACTAGGCTGTAAGCTGGTAACTCAGTACAAGTAATACTAATGCCATGAAAGCTGGTCCAGAGATTTTATATTTTAATGACTAATTTGTTTGTATTTGGCAAAGACTGGGCTGAAAGGAGGGCAGGACAGGACAGGGCAAGTGAGGGGAAGGACAGGACAACGGCTGGGCTGAACTTCCTAACACACACAGTGCAGAAATAGTGTTTCTGTTTGGAGCGGGTAAAAAAGTGCTTAGGATTTGGCTGAAAAAGATAGTTTTGTTTGAAATGTCACACCAAAAAAGCTGTAAGAAGGAGGAAAATATTACTGGAGAATCATTAGTACACTGTTAGAAAAGTGTATTACCTAATACCAGAGAGTAATTTATGTTAGTGAAAGAAACCAGCGAGAAAGCCTAGCTACACACAGAGGAGATGTTTCATGAAAAACTGTGCAGTTAGTAGGTCAAAAGCTTAAAGAGATAAATCAGCAATTTATTATTTCACCAATTAAAAGTAATCAGCAAGTGGTAGTTACACAACCTCATAAAATATCTCTCATTTTTTCTGCTCATTAGAAATTCTGTGTAGTTCAGATAGTCTGTACTGCGAATGTATTAAAATATCTGACAGCACTGCGTTTGCCAAGAAGGTATAATCACCTTTTAATAAGTAACAAAACACAATCATAGAAGTAATCACTTATCTGTGATGGTAAAAAATTCCATAGACTGTGAGTGAAGTTGTTTCCCTTGTTGTGGTTGAAAATACCATATGACTGCTGAATCAGGGCAAAACGGGTTAGTAAAGGGCTAGTTATGTGACTTCCTTTCAAGCTGTCAGTGTGTTTCACCAGTTGGATCTGGCTAACATCTAAATGCATTCGGAAAAAACCTGCACGTGGTATGTACACCATCAGACTCGACATCTAAGTACCTGCAGGAACATACGTTCCGCAGTGAGGAAGAGAATGAGGCCCTTTATTTAAATGATCCAACTGAATTTTTCAGTCTTCGTTACTGTTAGAAGGAGTCCTCTTAGAGCACAAAGAGAGACAGCAAGAAAACAGCCTTCAGTTGCAAGGGGTTCAGGAGGAATATCTGCTCTTTGTTGCTTTTGAGGGAGTTGTCTGGTTTCAGCTTTGTTTTTAATTAATACTTGTGTCTGTTTGTTTGTTTGAATAACAAGATAATGTAAGGAACACATTACCGGAATCAAATTCTCAGGAGTACCTGACGGGAATTTCATATATTGATGACCCCCAACAAATTTTGCTTAATCTAAAAGCTCCTCTGAAAGTAACATGGAGAATAATCCAAGAGGTAAAGCCACGTCTTTAAAAATCTCTCCAAAACACTGCTGACCGCAGGCAGTAAATCCTGGGAAAACTTAGAGGACTTGGATGATTTAAATACAACAAATGTTATTTCAGCACGCCAGTGTACACCCAGGATGCTGAGAAGTGCTTGCAGTGTCCTTGGGAGCAACATCCACACAGTTCCAACGTATGTATTGTTTCAAACCTCAATCTCCTGTTTAAAGATCCGTCTCCAATCTGCACTAAAACATCAGCAGGAATGTATCAGACATTCTTATGAACTATACAGACTGACAAAAGACTGAGAGGAAGGTCTGGTTGTTGTTAAGATACATTGTAGTATATTTCTTCTGAAAATGGCAAAATCTTTGTTTTATTTCTTTCTTTCCTTTTTTTTTTTTTTTAACTAACTGAACCACTTTCTTAAAAATCTGATAAAATTTCCACGGGGAAACAAAAAAACAAACAATGCAAAGAAATTAGGGAAGGTAGTATTATACTGTTGATACAATTTGCACTGAAAAGAAGCCCAAGCCCAACAGAAACATCACTGATCATGCAAAACTGAAGACGATACGATAATCACTTCCAATTAAAGGAACTCGGCACCACATTCCCAATGACTGCTACATAATATATTTTAAAAACTCCACAAAAGTTTTTGCAGGTGATGACAGACAGACAAAAATGGTAATGGATTTTTGGCCAAGAAACTCAATATAAAGGCAAATACAGAAGCGATGTTAGTCAAACATAAGTTATTGGACTCAGTACAGAGCAAATGGATGAAATTATATGATATGCTATAGAGAAGGTCAGGTTACACAATCTAATGATCCCCTCTGGCCTTAAGGCCTGTGATTCTCTGAAACCCTACTCCTGCTGGGAGTCTGTAATTCATGTAACACTATTGATTTATTCGTAAGAGATCATATACAGTAATAATACCTGTGGCATGACTGCTCAGGTTACTTACATAGGTCATTCCGAAACTAATGCCTCCTCTTTTTTTCCATAGAAACTACTACAGATATGAGGAGCACAATAGCACTATTTGATAGAGCAAATTCTCAGCTACAAAGTACTATTTTTCAACACAGTCACCACCATTAACTAAGCATTTTAACCAGCGATGAACAAGAGTCTGCATGCCATGCTTGTAACGATCTGCACCAGTGGAGGTGACCCACTGCCACTGTCACCACTACTGAAATTCACCACCCACCCCTCGATGTGCTCACACCCACTGTTTGGTCTCCAGAAACATTCAGCAAGCATCGATGAACGTCAGTGGGTGCCGTTTTTTCCACAAGGAGTAATTCAGTGACACATCTTGGCTCCATACACACTTCCATGTCAGATGCCCTTCTGTCAGACTGCCCCTCTGCTGCCATCTGTTGCACAGCAACAAAATACAATGGAATACTGGTGGGAAGGTTAAACCCCACCAACATCCACCTCTGATTTCGTGGGCCAACATAATAAAATAGGAGGCATCACTTTCAGAGCAACCTTCATATATCAGCAAAAATGTGAATTCAAAGTAGAATGATGAATCACATGTTTTTAATTTCATGGTGAGACCAGGGCCTACATAGGGGAAAAGACATTAATTTTGTAAAGGGAAAGCAAAAAGTGAATTTTCTTGTTCACTGTTTCCCACCATGGTTACTACCAGCAAAACTTCTCTGTAGTAGCAGAGGTGGAATAAGAAGATTGCAGATGCTATCTCTGTAACATGCAAACATTTTATCCAGAGACTTGCACTAAACACTGGCACTGCTGTATGTGTTAACACTAGCATCATAGCACTCACTAGAGATCAATTGGTGATATAATAGGGATTTTTGTTAAGAAAAAGTCTTTTAACATGTTGAGTCATCACAGTTTACAGACAATCACTATGCAAATCAAACAAACTTTAACAAACAAATTGAGCAACCACCAGGATTTGGAGCTCACACATTTCTGATTGTGATTCCTGTTCCTGTAAAATGGACTTTTCATAGAATCACAGAGTCATAGAATGGCTTGGGTTGGAAGGGACCTCAAGGATCTTCAAGCTCCAGCCCCCCTGCCGCAGGCAGGGCCGCCAACCTCCAGATCTAATACTAGGGCAGGCTGCCCAGGGCCCCATCCAACCTGGCCTCCAGGGATGGGGCATCCACAGCCTCTCTGGGCAGCCTGTTCCAGCACCTCATCACTCCCTTGGTAAAGAACTTCCCCCTGATATCCAACCTAAATCTTCCCTCCTTCAATTTGAAACCATTTCCCCTTGTCCTGCCATTATCTACCTTTGTTTTGTATTTCATAAAGTGATGCAGCTGGCTTCTGTTTTAAGGCATTATTAAGAGAATAAGAAAAGTAGGACTGAAATCCCATAGAGCACTAATAATAAGGTATTACAGTCTGGTAGAGCCTATAGTGTTCCATGACCGTGCCTTTCCTTACATACATACATACATACATACATACATACATATATATATATATATAAAAGAAATCTGTATATCTAAAGAAATCTGTGCATCACTTGAACTTCTTGTATCAAATCTTAATCTTAGACAAAAACCAAAATGCAATTAAAAAGTCCATCATAACGTATGGGGGAGAAAACCTTGCCTTTATTTACATTCCGCTGTCAAATGTGTTGGGTGTTGAGTTTTCCCAGATTTTTCTCACTGCTGAACTGTAATCTTGAAAGATACCTGAAGCTGTCCACCAGTGCATAGTTGATACTTGTATGACATTTTCTACATTTTATTATAACTAATCTCAGTATATTTTGGAAAAAAAATAAAATTCAGATATATTCCAGAAAAAATATCATCCATTTCCTTAAACAAAATGAGAAAACTGTCTTTACTTTCACATAAATATAATTTCACATACGAAAATATTGTTATACCTCCTGTAACAGATTCTCGTGTTTAGTGGTATAAATATCATTATTTGAGCTGCAAAAGTTATTTTGGCATGCAGTCTGTGTACTGATCTATCCCTCCTTCTTTTTGCAAATGTCCTATAAAGTGGATTTTTGGTTTAAATAAAGTATTTGCTATACATACTTTACTACTGCAACTGCACTGCATTATGGCTTGTTACTGTTAAAACATTCCTTGCCTTATGTAATCCTTGCCTACTTGCTATCCATTATTTAAAGCATGTAACAAATGGGATAATGTACGAGCTGGCTGAAAAGTGGAACTATATGAACGTCCACTAAAGCATGAATAGCAAATAACTGTCATACACAAATGTGGGTTAGTGTACGAATATAGGTTCCAAGTGCCACGTTACAACTCAAGACTCAAGCATGGTGAAATCAAGTAACAACTAGGAATTTTATAATGTTTACCAATAGTTTACCCAAACAATAGGCACTATTTTAAAAATAGTTATTTTCTGCAGGTGTATTCAGAATAATACCATGCCACAGTAAAACACTATTTTTTAAATTTACTAATGTTTAGTAAATGGACTACACAGTGTTTCTCAAATGACTGGTCAGTAGCTTTGTCATTCTATTTAGCTGGTTTTTCCATAGGACTGCTCAGATATTTTACTCCCATGTAAAATGGAAGTACTGGGTAACCATTTGACTTCATTAAAACTTATAGATTAAAAAGCAAAGGTGTTTAGTTCTGGAATTTAATTCTGTAATTTAATATCTAGTTATAATTATAGACAAGGTAAGGCTCATATCTTAAATAATACTCTCAATTAGATCAACAAACATAATTTGAAGATGCTGACAAACTTACAGACATGTAGGCCTTTTTATCAGATTCTGAACTACGAAAAGCAAACAATGCTGGCTGGCCTACTCAAATATATTAGCCCTTCTTCCACACAGTTGTCTATTCCTCACTGAATATGCTTGCCATATATTCTTAAATGAATTTATAGAGATCTCCCTTAAAAACACCTTAGAAATACAGAGGTAAGTACAGATGTGAGATAAATGTGCAGTCATGGTTGAGACTAAGCAAAGCAAGAACTGGCCAACCCAACCTACACCCCTAGTAAGGAGAACACTGCCTCATGGTCTCTTTGTGACAGAGAAGTTGTAGTTCAGAAGACTCTAGGAAGCAGTGACAGTAAACTCAAAGTTTCTTATAGCTTCCTATGGGAATGACCTCATCCAGAATACAAACACACATCAAAGTATGTGTATGAGCTTCTTGAAAGTGGCACTATATATTTTTTTTTTTTCAAGGATAGGTAATACCTGTGAAATAACATAGACCTACATATCCAGTCACTCCTTCAGATAAAGAAAGTCATAACAACAGGATAATGGGACTATATTATTGAATTTTGTTATGGGATAGTTTATTTTCACTTCTGAAATCTTACCAGATATTTCTGCTTCTCAGAGATAATTTGTCTAGGTAAATGAATGGATAGGAACTGAATGGCATACCAACTCTAGGAACAAATTCAGATGAGGTATTTAAAACACTGAATCAGATACCATATGCAGACCCCATCCCTCTCTCATGTACTTGAGAGCAGATCGAGGATACTTACACAATGCCATCGAGTTCACAGCCCTTGCAGAATTTCTGCTACAGGTTTCTTACAGTCTCAAAGAGCCTAGCAAGAATCTTGCTCTTGGTTTGGGTTACTACTTTCTTCCATCACATTTAGCTGGAGCTGTATACTTAGCAGTTTGAACATCTGTAAGCACAGGGGACTAACCTGAAGGAAAGGCATAAATGAAAAGAATGTCTAATGTCTTGCAGTATTCTTCTCCAGTGAACTGACCCTTGGTGTCTTACATACATTATTTCGTGTTCAAGTCTGGCGCCATGAGGATTTTCATTCCAAATCTTTTGGGAATGTTATTCCAGAGGTGGTAGATACTTCATTGAACCTCATAATAACAAGCAATGATGTTAAATAAAGCACTGAAAATCTTCAAGTTATGAGTATCAATAGGAGGTGAAGTAGCAGCTAATATAAGATTAGCTGCTGAACAAAAGTTCTCTATGATTATATTATTGTACAAGTAATTTAGTTTCTTTTGATCTGTAATTTCAAATGTCTATACTAATTGGTTGCCAACTACAACATAATAAATGAGATAATGAAATAAAGGTGTTTTAAATATCCCTTTCCATTGCATGCAAGTTTTCGAGCATGTTAACACACAGGATGAATTCTGAAAAAAAAAATCTTAGAAGCATTAGCGCACCACTATGTACACGAATGCCAAATAATACATTTCTCACATGAACAAAGTTCAACAACTAAATTCAATGGAATTAGGAAATAAAACAGAATATTGTATTTTAGATGAAGGATGGCACGGGTTAAGCTTACAGCAAACACGGAGACATCACACCTCTCTCCATCGCATTTTCACCTGCTCTTGTGGTGCGCACTTCTGCTTTGATAGAAAATTCCTTTGGGTCTTCTTGGTGTAAAGCTGTTGGTGCTTGCAGCAAAATTTGCAGAGCAAGTGGGGAATAGAGAATGTTTTCATTTGGTTGTTAAACCAGAGAAATATCTACAGAATTTTTTCACAGTTCAGGAAAGGAACTATCACCTTTCTGTTAGCTTTGCTGAAAATGGCTGGGAAACAAAAAAGAATACAAGCCTCTCTTACGAATTTGTTTAAAAATAAACATACTTACTTGTATTATTTGTTTTAAAAAAACTGTAGCTCTTAGATTCCGCATTTTTACATGAGAATAAGGTGAAGAAACTCTGAGTGTTGCACAGACTGAGGCAGTATTATTTATTTTCCTGAAAGCAGCAACGACAGTCAAAGCACAAGCAGCATAGCTTGTTTTATATATCAACCTTGCATGTTTTCCTGTCAGCTTTGCAGTTTGTCATCCACAGCTTAGCCTCCAAATGGCACAAACTTTGAGGACAGCACGCTGAAATGAAAGGAGACTTGCTGCCTCCTACAGAGAAGAAACAAAGCCACCAAGGAACAGTGAATTTCTGTTTATTCCATTTTATGCAGCCGAAGTTGTGGAAAAATATTCCATTATTAGCACAAACATAATACAATTCTGGCAATGGTAGCATAATTTGTTGTTACTATTTGGAGTAAAGCTGTGAGGAATCTAGGAAGTGTAACATGAAATCATAAAAGAAAATACTAAATGCAAAATCTGATATACAAAAGCAAAGAATGAGTTGGAACAGCTGCGATAGCTTATTACAAATAGTTATCAGAATTGTTCAGCTAAAGCAGTGTTTGCCAGCTGGAGTGCATTTGTTCAGAGAGGGAGGTGAGATATCCCTTCTCTCAGTGTGGAGAAACACCACAACTAAGTGAGCATAAATGCACAAAATGGCACGTTATCTTACTATGCAAGTAGTTCATCTTAGAGAGAGACACATGCTAGGCTGCTTTATGACAGTGCTTCCAGAGAAGGGCCCGGCCAACCTGGAGCACAGCGATCAGGTTCAGTCATCTATCACCGCAACCTTTTCACAAGCATTATCAGTTGCTGTTCCCCCCCCCCGACGCTCCTCTTCTGCATGTCAGTTACAGATGTGTGGCCAGTAAGCTGCCTGCAATTTGCAGCACTTGCTCCTAGCTCTGCCAGCAGATTGAATTTGTGGCAATGTGTGTGTTCTGACTAGCTACACTTATGACAAGAAACCTGCCGTGACATCACATTTAATGGTTTACCTTAGTCAGGTCATCATGGAGACCATTAGTTTGCAAGGTGATAGAAATTGGTATCAAATTAATTAAGTAAGGAGATCCATACGTCCATCAGTATCTAAAAATTCTGCAAGAAGCTTTTTTTATTAATTAAAACTGGCATACAAGGAGTTTTTTAGTCTGAAAGAATGAAGCACATTGGTCATTACATTATAACTGGTTGGAGTATGCTAAAAACACAGCATGAGACCAAGTTCACGCAGACTTGCTGTTACACTGGTCAAACAGCACTAATCAAACTGTTTTATTTGAGGTTTCATCTAAAGCCCGTGAGAGTCTGGCTACTACATTTAATGGATGTGGAGTTCAGCCCTTATGAAACTGAACACTTTATCCTCATACCATTCAATTACTTATGTCATTTGCTGAATATATTATTTCTCTGATAATGCTTTACATTTAACCACCAGCAGCTACAACATCCAAAAGCCTCAGACTTATTTTTGTTGCTTCCTTTTTTGACTCTTTCATATCCTATTTACTAATGCCTCTTGCTTCTGCTGTCACTACTGCCGGCAAGAAATGATATTTTTCCTGTAATAAGAAATACTTATGACTTAATTCTGAATGGTTTTCATGTGCTGTTAGTTAGAATACACCACACCTCTTATGTTCATTTTAGAAAAAGATATTTTAGCAACTGGTATTTTAAAAAAATAACTGTTGCAGTGTGACTGTATTTTACTGTGGATTGCAGATGCTAAATGCAGTCATGCATGCCCACGTGAAGGTGGCATCAGCTTTTTTTTTTACTCCATTTGTCTGTGTCAGGTGAATTTGACCACTACCACACACTACCACACAGAACTGCAGGATGGCTGAGGCTGCCAGGGGCTTCCAGAGGCCCAGTGCTGCAACCCATGTGCTTGCACCAAGCTACCTACAGCCACGTTCTAAACTACAAAAGACAGCTTCTGAATGTCTCCCAGACAGAAGATGACTCCACAGTCTCCCTGGGAAACCTGTGCCAGTGCTATGTTACACTCACAATAAGGTGGTATTTGCATATGTTCATACGTAACACCCATGTTTCAGTTTGTGCCCACTGACTCTTGTCCTGCCACTGTGCAACACTGAAGAGTCTGGCTCCAGTTTCTTTGTGCCCTCCCTTCAGGTATTTGTGCACATGGATGAGATCCCTCTTGAGCCTTCTCTTCCCTAGACTGATCAGTCCCAGCTCTTCCAGCCTATCCTCATGTGAGAGATGCTCCAGTGCCCTCATCATCTTCATGGTCCTTTACTGGATTCTCTCCAGTAGCTCCAGACCTCTTTTGTACTGGACAGCACACAACTGGACACAGTACTCCAAATACCACAAGGATTGAGTCCTGGAAACATCTATTCACAGCAGTGCATAAACTGAAACGATCTAAAAGTATTATGAAAACTTAGAGTTAAAAAAAAAAAAAAAGTAGAGTCAGAAATCTCTGTACACAACACTAAATGCAATGAATGAGATTTCAGGTTCACTACTGAGTAGATGAATACAGAGAACTTCTTGCACTCTCAAAGCAATAGAAGAGTAAGCACGTCTGCTGAGGAGAGGACAAAACATGGCAAATCATCCATTAATAAGTATCTATTTTCCTTAACAAATGCCTAATTATTCAGCAGAGTAATTTAATGTTCTGTATTAAGCTAAGAGGCACACGGATTAAAATAACCACATCAATGGGCTCTGTTCAGCATTCCCTACTCACTTCCACCAAAACATTAACAAACCTCAGTAGGGAATTTTCCCAAGAAGATGAGCTAATAATGTATTGTACCCTGCAAATGAGCCCTTAAATCTCTAAAGTTGATTTTCTTCTACCAAACCACAAAACAGTCTTTCTCTCCTTCTTTTGTTAAGAATACTCCCCACTCACGTACTGTACCTCTCTATATAAGCTAACATCCAACTCCAGCTGTTAAATATAAAGCGTGCTTTAAGGCAAAAACAAAAATTTAGTCTTCAATAAAGAGACTCAAATAAAGCCAACTGGTAAGTACTTAGATTTCTGGTGAAATAGAAGATTGAAATTAGGAGGCCTGTGGGAAAAGTAATTAGCTGTAGACATAAAACAACTAGAAAGAAATGCTTCAAAGCTACCAAGCAGCAGCCGTGTAAGAGAGAGAGTGGATCTATTTGACCAACAGGAACAGAAGGGAACCACTATTTAGAGAAGTGTATTGCAGTGTACTTAAATGACAGCTCTGTAGGGGTCGGCCCCAAAGCAAATACTTGAAAAAAACAAATGCCTCAAGAGCTAATGTGCCCAACCTCTCGCCTGATGCCAGCTGTATGAATTAGGAGGAAATCTAACCGGGGAAATGGACTTGCGATAATATGAAACCAAGGACAATGAGAAATTATTTTATACCATTATTATCATGGGAATAAAGCTGAAGAATATTTAGCCATAGCCTAGAAGACGCTGCATTGATTAGCAGGTAATTAGTAGTTGCAGTAGTTTAGACATTACCAAGACTGAAAAGCAGTGAACTCAGAAGCAAACAGTTGAACTTCTCACAGGGCATGTGCTATCTATTATTAAAAACCTGGGAGAAACTGGGGGGTAAAAATGTAGCTATCTTTAAAAATACGACAAGCAAAGCCTACATCAATAACAGAGAGCCAACTAACATACCAAATGAGCGCCAGAATTCATCAAACACTAAATAAAGTGCTTGCGTCCATTTTGATGGAGGCAAACGCTTTAATCTCCATTTTACTGTATGAAATCGTGAAACATTCACTTGGAACGCACACAGATCACATTTAATATACTCTAGCACAATAAACGTCCACGGAATTAGTTAGGAATCTAGCCTAAAAACAAACAGTCTGTGCTTAAAATTACAGAATATCTGTACTGATAACATAGATATAGATATTTTATTCACCTTACATCAGATTCAGCTTAGGTGCTGCAGATATTAGATCTTAATGTCTGTATGATTTTGACCACAAGGGGAATCAAGAAGGAACGCCACCTCGGGCACAGGGAAGAGGGAGTGCTATTTGGAGCCACACTTTTCTCTCAAGCCTTTTTCTGGTTTTAACAAATACTTCTGTGTGCATACAGCAAAGTTTCATAGTTTCTTTCATCCAGCAATCCGAAAATATTTCACAGGTTTCAATTTAGTCTCACATCTACAGAATTATGTGCAATAGTGCTTCCTGACTTAAGGCTAGCCTCAGTAAAATACTTACATGCCTAATTTGTAAGGACTTTACCAGACGGGAGTGTAGAGGCTCGAGCTGGGCCAAGACACAGGCACAAGTGTGCTACATGATCCCAAGGGTTCTTTTGGCCCCAGTCAACTAACATGCTCCCACACAGCTCCTGCATGCAGCTGAGATGACAGCGCTGGCTGAAGATCATTCCCAACCACTGGGCTCTTTTGGGTGTAAGAAAATTTAGCTGTATGCGTGAGAATGAAGTCATGTCAGATCGTCTCCCATTTTCTTTATTATCTTCTACCTTATCCTCAGGTAATGTGTTTTTATCCAATAACCATTGAACATAATGCAAAAACAGTGAAGAAACCAGAACGCTGAAAGGAAGAACTTTCCAAACTAGAGCCCAGGCTACTTTTTGTGCCTTATCTCCCCAGAAAAATAAGGCTCAAACTCACTTTATCACCACAGAAGAACTTCAAATGGAAGTATGAAAAAATGAGAGAGGGAAACTCCTGATCAAGAAAGATTGTGAACTCAGGCTCCTTGTTTTCTGGGAGAGAGCTCTCTTTTATAGTGGATATAGCAACAGTATGGTTGTAGGCACAATGATCTAAGGATACACAGAAAATCAGAGGGAGAAGGCTACCTGACGCAGTAAGCACCAAGCATTCTTCAGGTCAGGAGGATGAACACTGGTGATGCAACTGATGCCTACCAATGGGCTATGAAAGAATACGGAAGAACGCCAGAATATCTGTCAGTGATGGGGCTAGAAAGCAGGACTGACCAACTCCAAATCTGCATTCCCTTACCCTTTCAAAATGACTGCATATCAATCCCAATCTCTAATCACTTCCAGGCCAGTGATGAGCATGTATTTAGCCTACTTATGCATGTATTTAGCCTACTTATGCAAACTGTATAAAATATGATTACAACGTATGCAAAGTTATATGAAATACAGGGATACATGGAAAGGCTCCACATGAAGTCTCAAACACTGTTTTCACAATTGTAAGGTTTTTGTTCTGTTTTGTTTTTTTAATGTTTGTAACTGTAACATAAACACAATTGTCTAACATCAGGGCACGGTCAAAAAAAAGCGGTGATCTCAAACATGGAAGTGTTGTGCTCTGCAAGGCATTCTCTACAGACTGCCTAAAGGGTAAGATATATACTTCCATTTTGGCTAAACTGGTCACTTTGGGAGGTGGGAAGATGAGTCTCCCACTGCTCTGTGTTACCCAAGGACAACTGCAGCTGGCAGTGGGACAGTGCAGAGTACACCTGAACTCACCAGCCCCTGGGCAGCTCATCACTCAGCCATGGCTACATTCTGTGCAGTTTGTTCTCATAGCTTAGATCCAAGTGGGCATTCAGAGGAGCAGAACTGCCACATTAAAAACGAGGCTGAGACAGCCTGCAAGATTTTGAACAGTCTGAACATGGGCTTTCAGGAAAGCATTTTTCGATTTTGTATTCCTACACTTTTAAATTCATTATTGGATTTAGAGCTTGGGCTCTGTTATTTTTTTTTTTTTTTGCTATGAACAATAACTTCTTTCTTAACCAGTCTCTCCTGCAACCAGTTACCATTGTATCTTCTGTAAACTGCGGTCACCCCTGTTGCTACTAATATGTGTTTTTGGGGAATGATTTGAAATGACAAATTGCTTACTTGTAACAACAAAAGAAATGATACAATATAAGCTAAGTTTTAATAACTGAAAAGATCTTTAATTAAAACTGCTTTCCATTCAGGGGCTTGAGTTTTATTTAACCAGCTGCCCTATGAAAGTTATTACCTAGAGTTTTCATTTTCCCAGTACACAGCTGCAGAAAAGATTTTATTCTGGTGGATGAAGGGATGTACAACAGCAAGGACAAAGCTCACTTAAACTAACAATGGAGCCATGGCAAAAGTCATAACCTTCTGCTGTCTTAGGGGAAGCACACTTTCTGAATATAATCTCTCTGATTATGCCCAGTATGCAAAATGCAGTTTTATATCTGCAGCTCAAATAGATTTCAGTATTACTACTGAATACTAATCACTGATGCAAAAAACGTGCAGCTCCCTCAAGGCATTTCAAAAATCTTGATTATTTAATCAGTGCTCTTGATTTATAAAGGCGAGCAAGTTGATGACTACGAAAATGTGACACATTGGACACTATCCAGATGGAATGCCAGTTTTCATTTGAGGTTAAAGAGGTAAAACTCTACAAGAGAGGTTTTCCAGTATCCTGGACTAGAGCTAGATTTATATCAGATGATAAATAGAACTTGGCAGTTTGGCTTGCACATAATATTAAAACAGAAACTTCACTGAACTGTCAGTTGTAAAATGAAGGGATTAACTTTCTTTCTGATTACAGCTTTATTCTCTGTTTCTACTATGTACTTTTTATTTATTTCATGCTTTCCACCCTAATGTCCTCTTGTCTTTTTAAATTGAATTACTCGACTTTTTCACAAATACATACGCAGTGTGTTGCCTTTTCACAAGCACTGATTTCCCAACCAGCTGGATCCAAAATTTAAAGAGTTCAGTTTCTTTCCCCCATAACTACAGATATATACATGCATTTAAAATAATTTGATGTCTACATCTCTGTATATTAATATATGCCTAGTCGTATAAAAATATTTTCATTCTTGCTTTGAATTGCAGTGGAAATGATGGAAGTTCTTTATGATACAGATGTATGTATTACATAAAAGTGAGTGAGAGTGTCCCTAATTCTGTAGCAATTACAGCTCCTGCAACTACAGCAAGAGACATCATACAGACTTTCCATACTTCAGAGATGCTGGGTTGCTGCAGATAGAAACTACAGCACCATGCACTTCACACATAAGTGAGAGGCAGGAGGATATTTATTAATATAAAATAGATATAATATAGTAATTTAAACAAGAAGACAGTGACTTTAACAAGATTCAAGATGGCTATAGACATCCTTGACTATTTGCTACATAGAGGGTGGGGCTGCACAATCAATCAAAGAATTAACCTCAGCAAAGCTAGTACAGCTTAAAGCTATAAAACACCGAGGATCTGTGTCGACAAGGCATCATCGTGTCAAGGTGGATCACTGCACAGGTGTAAGTAACCTCAAGAGGCATCCCTACTCAAAGGTGAGATCCTGACACGAGCCAGATGTTTGCAAGGAGAGCTCCAAGGGGCTCTATTTATGGAGTAAGATGATTGACTCATAGCCACAGTATTTAGTATTGGCATCTATCAAACCAGGTGTCTGCTATCAGTTCTTTGAGCACCCAGTGATTGTCTTTCAGTCCCAAGCAAGGGCAGAGTCTTTTGCACCTCATAGTATGAGCAAGGCCTTAGGCATAATGACCAAGCCGAAGGAAGATGCCAGGGGATGGCTGGGAGCATACGGCTACATGGGTATCAATAAATGTTAAGCACTTCCAACTCTTTGCAAAAAGGGATTTGTTACAGAAGGAGAAAGCAACCTCCTAATATTGCCTTGTAAAATGGCCTTCACAAAAAAAGACCAGAGTAACATTAACATGGATAAAAACGGTACCTGAAGCACTACACACATACGTTTTATTTGTGAAAATAGCACTGTATTCTTGTTTTCAACAGATATGTTGATTCCAATCTGTCCTACACATGTGGTGTATGTTATTCAAACACATGCACTAGGAAAACATTCCTTTCCAGATTTTGTGTACGTGCCATGTGCCATATGCCATTAGGAACAGAAAGCAGCAATAAACTTGACTTCGTAAGTGAGAATCCTGAGATTTTGTAGGATTACAAAAGGGCCACAACACTTAAATCATTGGAAATTCTTATTGTTCTTTATACAAATACTGCAGTGTGTGTACTGAATGCAGGGAGAGATAATCTATCTGCTTCCAGATAGATTACTCTGATTTGCAATGACAGAGAACTGAGAGACTTTATTCATTCAATCTATACACAACTTTTTCAAAATTAATAACCCAATTCAAAGGCAAGAAACTTAATAGTACTTAACTATATGGCCTCTAACGTATCATGCTGATTGAATTCCTATGATCTCATATTTGGTCATCAAAAGACCTTTATTTTTCTCAATTAAAATCACAGACTCAATGCAACTTCCACAGAAAATAAGAGAAATTCATATACATTACCTCTGAGGTATGAGAAATAGCACTGATTGAATAGGGCTGTTAAAATCTCTGCGGTTGGCAGTGTTCATCAGTGAATTTGTTTACAAAGTGGAAAGAATGAGATACTGTCAAAGAATGAAAAATAAAAGCTAGATTTCCTGGGAAGGAGACATCCGTCTTTTTCTATTTGTAAATGCTGACGAGCAGGGTTTAAGGAGGGCTAATGTCATCCATTCATCTTAATTAAAGAGTTAATTGCTCGTGTATCCTGATTTGCTTAGCTGAACTTAGTAGCATGGAAAGCATTTGCTACTATGTATTTTATTGACCACTATAATGACATCATCAGTAAGACTCAGGATTTATTCATGCCTCAGCCCAAACTCATAACTTTAATAGCCTCCTACATGATAAAACTTTCAAGAGGGAAGCAGCTCTTTCTCATGGTGCAGAATACCGAGAGGTCTGTTCAGGCCCCGTTCAGAAACTGTTAAAATGTCTCAGTTCAGCTGTCATTGAAGTATTACTTCAAAGTCTAGAGTCATGAAGATAAGTAAAAAGTAATTTTAAAGACTAGTTCTCAGCAAATGTACATATGGAAATAGCATATAAAACATCTAAAAATCGCATATCAAATATAAGCAAGAGACATTACTATTCAATTTTTCACATCTGTAGTCATAGTCAAGTAAGCACTGACACAAAAGCAGACAGACGAGGTTGACAGCATGTTCTATGGATTAAAGACCAAATTGGCTTAGTCATATGTCTTACAACACAAAAGGGGAAAACTCAGATCTAAAGAAAGACCAGTTAACGAACTAGGAAGTCTGTTAGTTTTTCTGTACGATATCTTTTAACATTTACTGCAAGTCCTTATCTTATTTCATAAAGATTCTTCACAGGAATGAAATTAAATTTTACACAAGAGGAAAATGGACAGAACTACTGCTTTTTGATTAATCAGCTACGCAGTACTGAAAAATGAAATAAAAGAATACATTACAAAACATAATACACAGTACCCGCTAATCCTGGTAACGAGACTTCAGAAGTGATCTCGTTATGTGATGCTGCTTTCACGGGATCCATTTCCACTGGTGACAATGCACACCACTTACTGAAAGGGGTGAACTGGCCTTCAAGACACACTGGGCACCAAACATAACTCATCCTGACACAGCCCCGTGCTGCGAGCGCTGGCTGCGCGTGGTGCCAGGCAGAGGCTGGCTGCTGCTCGGTGCTCTCCCGCAATCTCTGCTAGGTGCTACGAGTAATGTGATGGGGTGCTACAGCTCATCTAGTTTTATGAACTTCATGGCGGACTTCACTTTGTAAGTGTTTTCTTTATTGAGTTTAAACTTCTCAGCTGGCTGGTTAAGAGCCCGGTACTGGCTCCCCATGCTTTATCTGACAGACAGAAGAGTCTTATTTTTAATACAAACCATGTTTTTGTGTTTCCTCAGAAAAAAATAATAAAAAAAACACCTGTAAAGCATAATACACTTTAAATGTAATAACCTCTGTATGATATGAACTCAAGGCTACACTGCACCTCTCACTGAAAAGCAGCAGGCAAGTCAAGGACATACAACAGTGTACGGTGCAGTGCTTCCCAGGTCACCCCAGAGCAAGACTGCCCCAAAATCTGTGTGTGTCAGCTTGAGGCTGCCTCCAAACTATGTAATTAGCCCCACTGAGAAGCAGGAGGTATGAACATGGACACAGGGCAGTGCTTCTGCAGCTGCACTCCTCCACGTGGAGCAGGAGCATGCTGAATTCAGCTCATAGTTCTCTACCTTACACAGGGATATGCAAAGTGGATGTAAAGGGAACAATATTAGAAATCAGGAGACTGTTGGCCCTGCTGGGTAACCTTTAACATGTTATTTAACTCACTCTGCCCCAGTTATCCCTAAAAGCACTTGCATCTCTTTTCAGAGATTACTGTAATTAGCTCATAGAAGGTTGCTAACTGGGAGCTGATCAGTACTGTTATTTCTGAATAGTTATCTACTGGAAAAGGCAGCATGGTAAATGTTCAGTGTTCCCAGTGAGGGAAGCAGAGAAGAATTCAGGTTGCACGGAACCTCAGGAGGTCATCTGTCCCAACCCGGAGCTCAACACAGGAATTAGGCCAGATGTGAAAATCTCAAGTGAGGAGACACCAAAACTTCTCTGGACAACGTGCCTCAGGGCTGGACCAGCTTTGGGGTGAGGATCTTTTTTCATTATGTAAAGGAGTATTTATGGGTATGGAGAAAAATCTGTGATAGCAGGTTTTCTCAGTGTTGTTTAGATGTTAGTCATTATCTTTTTTTAAAGCTCAACTCCAATTTAAAAAAATCTTTCTTAAATTATAGATTGTTCCACTTTTATTGACACTCCAAGAAAACTACTTGGTGAGCCCTTCTGTTGTGTATTTCTCAGTCTGTGTAGTACAGAATCCTTAAAAAGGCCGATAAGAATAAAACTAATATACTGCTCTGCCATTTGAGCCTTTGTGCAACAATGTTAGCTTACCGAGTCTCTTTTCCATCAGATTTGGAGCACAGTGGCCCTGTCTCATGTTCACCAGCAAGCTTTCCATCAGCTCAGAAATCTCTGCCCTGCACGCCTTTGACTGACATCTGCAGTTTGGTTTAGCAGCCAGGGAACTGTTCGGACTGAATCTGAGCCTTCAAACCATGCCAATGCTTGCTCTTTCAAGATCTTAAACAAAGCGATCAGTGACCTTGGAAATAGTTTTAAGCAACTACAACTTTTTAATTAGTCTTAAATCTCCTCTGTTATCTGCAGTTTCTTTGTTTCCTTATGCTAATGTTTAAGCTACAAAGTAATTTCATAAAATGAACACTTAAGGGAAAAACCAAAATTCTTCCTGGATATAGACTGCGGGCTAGGGGCAATGACTGTCACTTTTGAAATCTCCTTTACATAACATTAAAATAGAATGTGAATAAAGAGTAAAGCATAACATTTTGTTGTTGAATGGAAAATGCTAAAACATATTCTCTTGTGGCTTGTAAAATATTCATTTCCGTTGTTTAGCAATAACACCTTTTGATTCGTAAAGCTTCTGTGATATCTGAAAATAACCTAAAAAAATAAAGTTTTAAGAAGTTTTTTTAAGTTTTCTTTAACTAGTTAAAACCACCAGCTGAAACTTGAATAGAGTAGAAGTTCATACGTAAAACCTTATTTTGAGATAACACATTTTTGAATTACTATACTGTAATTTTTGTACACTCTATCAGGCAATGGCTAGAGCAACTTCTTACAACATTACTAGCTTACTAATAAACATGTGCATGAAGCGGAACAGCACGCACAAGTTATAATTCTTTGGCTGTTCCTAGTAACACAAACAGGTCTGATATCATCAGTTGAAGAATTGAGGAATTAAACCATCCAAAAGACTGATGTAAAGGATTGGACATGCTAAAAGAGATGGTGAAAAGAGGCTGCTAAGAAATGGAACAACATTCAGAAGTGAAGCAATAGACCCACAATGGTTTGTGAATGGAAATAAAAATAACCATGAGAAAATGCTTCATCAACATAAGAGCCACAACAAAGCTGTGAATCTCAAGATAAGCAAAAATTGCTTCTGAAGAGAAAACAACACACTAGGTAGGACTTCAAAGAAAAGATCTAATCGGCATAAACGAATAATATAAAAAATACCAAAAAAAAGAGACCAAAAAATAATACTAAGCACAAGTACAACTTACTCTATGTCCCCTGTGCTACCACATTAACTCTTTGGTGCCATGACGGTGGAGACAGCTTAGTAATTAAGGAGAATGAATACTACAGCGCCGCAGTAGCCAGACATCTTCAGTCAGCTCTGCAGTTCTTCTCCTAAGCCTGCCTCTTCAACCCTCCATCCTTCGCCCCACTGTATATCTCTAACACCACCTGTGGTTTACTTCTTGGCTGGAAGGCACAACAGCTACCTTGCCCAGCTCTTTATCATGCTGCTCACATGCCTACCCACTGAATGCACAACTGCTTTTCCAGAAAGAAATCGCACAAATGCCTGCGCTCTGGGTGGGAAGTCCACTTGATATTGTGTTTCCAATCACAGAGAATAGGAGAGAATTGCATTCAAAAAAGGGGCACAGAATAGGAAATTAAATGTCATACCCGTGTGAGGGTAAGAAATGCTGATGTTACAAGAAATACAGGTTTGCTAGCTTCAGAAACATCCATAAGAAATAATTTTTAACTGGATAAATGGAAAACAGGCAGGTAACATGAAGGCTTTATGCAAAACACACTGCAGCATTCTTTAGCGCTGGTTCTGAATCATGGACTCAAACAGGAATTTTGCCACTGGGTTTAGAAGAACAGAACTAGCTATTAATGGACTAAAAATTTAACTATTTTCTTCCTACAAATTTTTAAAATAATTTGAACTCAGATAAGACATGTAACACTAATCTACAGTAAGACAGGATGGTAGGCTGAAAAGGAGTCTAACATGCCGGGAAGGTTGAAAAAACTAAGTGACTGACAAACAGAGCACAGAAAAAGAGATTTAAGCAAAATATCAAAGTCTAACTCATGTTCAATGATAAATGAAAACAGATAAGAAATTTCAAGGAATTCACTTTCTGTTATCTTTGCATCTGGACTTGGTTAGTTTTCCAAAATTTCCTCCTCACAGTTTACTCCGTATGTAAGAACCCTTAGGTACCCATTTAAGAAAAGCAGACTCCAGAAACTTTGAAGTAAATCCCAGTCATGATTCATACACTTCTAAGCACCTACTTCAGTCTCCTTTTCAAGTGATTTCGGTAGACTTTGAAAAAGTGTGTTGTACTTTTGTTCAGTATATGGTATGCTATGAAAAATAACTATGTTTATATCAGGACGAGACTTTCTAAGATTTGATTTGAGATAGTCATTTCCATGGGAAAAAATCCCTTATATGCAAATACTTATGACATCACAATTGTTTTTAGTTGAATTCAAGAGCTAGTTGTATTATAGCAGACAATACTTGATATAACATTGCTTGTAATCTCAAAAAAGCCAAGAGAACATAATTTGTCCTTTAAGAAAAAATCACCTAAGAAATTAGTAAATGAATCACACTTTTAGGTTGACATAATAAAAATGGGTATGTTTGAATCAAGAGTGTACAAGCTTTGTGGTTAATTGCAGATTTCAATACGTAGAGGTACCTGCAAGGTACTTAGCGCTGAATGCGTCCAAATGTCATCTTAGACAACGTAGATGTAGATACAGAATGGAAATAGACAGATTTTCCTAGAGTGTGGTGTTTGGATTTGGAACAAGAATCTCAAAAATGTGAATCCTAACTGAGCCAATTCTTTATTATGTGCTGATGATGAGCTACAAAAGACTCCTGGTTTTGTTGTTTCCTGGTACACTTCGAGGCTACTACCATCATCTCCCAAAAATGACTCTTACTAATCAAAGCCATCATATTGATGAATTTTAATAAAAACAAAACTATACAAAAATCTTTACTTGTGGCTATAAATGCTGAGACTGATTCAGGTAAAAATTTCTTCTTCACTGTAGTCCAAATTGCAACATTTTATGGTATGTTTTACAGCAGCCATTTAACCTGATAATCCTTTTCTGTCCTGTTTTCTCAAATGTTAGTCATGTGAGCAATGACTGCAAACAGAAACACAATGACATGCTGAGGAAAGGTGCACAAGATTTAATATACGTTTCCGTAATTTCTACCAAAACTGACATTTAAAGCTTAACTTCTACAGAAAGAAAACAATAAAGTCGATCCCCTACATCTCACCCTTTGGGCATTCAATCTTGTTTTCATAGTGGATTAAAATCTGGTAAGTTACTGAGCCTAATGATGGCTGGGGCAACACACTTTTCTTTCAGCACATTGCCAAGATTTTATTTTTTCAAGTGTTTTTCTCCTTTTTAACTGTAACATATTAGTTGCTGGTGTCCCTTGGAAAGCTAGCAGATCATATGATGCTGGCTCTCCTTCTTTCCATCTGCTAGGCTGCATAACAAGAAAAATAGAATATATATTAAATATTACTTTTTTTTTTTTAACGAATTGCTACAAATGCTGCAAGGATCTCACATGATCATAAAAGGCTACATTACAACTTCTCCGTTAAAGTAAAGCTCTTCTAGAAAGTTGGAAATCCCTGTTTCTCAGGGTTTTTCATTAGCTGTACATGCTAAACAATGATCACTGCTGTACGATGAGAGACAAATTAATGAATCAAACATTACAGATTTCATCACATCGGCTCATTTGCATTTAAGCTGGTTTCCAGCTCTGTCATGCATTTGCTTTTAAACGAGCCCCTGTGGATAGTACTGCAATGTTTGATTCATTAATTTGTTTCTCAGCGTACAGCAGTGCTCATTGTTCAGTATTTGGTGAAATACTTTGAAAATATTTGTTTTTAACAGCCTATCTTTTATTTTAACAATGAAGTAACAACTCTGAAGGAGGAAATGCTGGCCATTTTGCAGACATATCCACTGCCAAATCTCCCAGTTGCTGCCCCAGTCCATCGTTATACCACTGTGATATTATCTGGATTAAGTCTTCACAGCTTGCTTTCCCATATTCTACAATTTCATAAAGCTTTGAGCCAGCTCTTTGGGTTAGTATTATGATGCCCAATTCAGCTCCTGGGAAGTTAAAGGTGGCTTTAAGCCTTTACTCTCTGATCCTTGGATCAGTCCCAAAGAGAGACTTAGATCAGCCTCCCGGATGCTTGGTGACATTCTGCCACCGGTGTGCCTAGCACACCGTTTTCCTCCGAATTAGAACAGAGTGAGTTGCTTGGCATGTAATAAATACATGTAGCAAATAAAAAAGATGAGAGTTGCTTTAGCCACTAGGAATTGGATAACTTCTATAGCCAGATCTTTCCCTTTTATAATACTGTCATGACAGATTGTAAGGTTATAAAGTCAAGACCACCAGGCAAGACAATATATTTGGACTACTGATATCACTCTTGTCCTTGCCTAGTACAAGTAATCAACGGATACAAATGTACATTCAGAAAACAACAACCAACCAACCAAGAAAAAACACAAAAAATAAACAAACCCCCCACCTCACTGTCAAACATAAACAGGGAAGCTATGGTACACAAAAACTACCACACAATTAGAGTAACGTGATATAGGAGAGCTTAAGTGTACTGTGCATGAGATGCTGCTCTCGACTGATTAACACACAAAGAGAAAAACATTCTTCTGTTTCTGTCACGGAAGAAAGCCCAGGGGAAAGACTATTAATTTCCGGTTCCGTTGTAGAAAGTGGGGATGAATTTTGTACTGGACACCCATGTCCTTGGAAAGATAGCTTGGCATTCTTTCTAAAACGTGTATCTGGTATTATCTGCAGGAGAAAACTGCTTGATTTTTCTTTACACATGCATAGTTGTTACAATTTACCACACCCTTATTACTACTTACAAGGAATTATGCAGTGCTCATAGGGCGGGAAATTCAAAAAATGCTCTAAGAGACTGAAATTATTTTAATGTTTATTATGAAAAATGTGCCTTATTGAAATGCAAAACAGTTTTTTTTTAAATAATAATCTCCACACTTTTCTTCCTTGAAAGATCATACTTCACAAGGACAGATGAAATAATATCAGAGAATAGCTAGACTGTCTTCATATGAATGAATCATATAAATACTCTTGTAGGATATTGCACAATTCAGCTATAAGTCAATTTTGTATGAAATGCCCATACAAAAGGGCAAAAGGTTGCTTAAGGTAGAGATCACTTGCTTACACACTGCTATCCATGCTGAGTGAAATAAATACGGCAACAAATACTGAAAAAGAGGAGCAACAAGATGAAGATACGGAGCTCAGTCAAGAGTTATTGTATAAAGAACACATTAACTACCCTGTACTAATATTTTCTCACCAACCCTCCCACCAGACTCACATGCTCGAGCAGTGATGATGGTAAAGAAAAGGAATCTTTCCACGATCAAATGTGGGTGCTGTCCTACTACTGCCTACACACGAAACAATCTGGCTGGCTGCTTCTTTAACTCACAGAACACCTTCAGTGCACAGCATGGCTTAGGATTTTAAAATGCTTAGCGTGAAAACAAACAGCACATTATCTGATTTCACAGTATGTTGGTCTCCTTCAAAAATCCACCATTTAAAAAGCCCCCCAGAATTTCAGCCACCCATGCAATTCCAAACCCTTGGTAGGCAAAATGACAACCAAACTAACAAAGCAACAGTCCTAAACTGCAGAGCAGAAGGTTCATGTTAAACATTAGGGAATTCATGTTGTCTAAAGGCACTTGGAAGGCAGGCATTTCTCCATCTGCAGAAGGTGACTCTTTTCAACATTAAGGTGGGCTTGACAACTCTTGTGACTCCACGTTCACTGAAATATGAACCCACAAGGCTAGTGCTGACCTGACATTTGTATGTTAGATGGCAAAGTTAGGTTAAATTAGTTTCAACCTAATAAAATCATATATAGCTTAGCTAAACACAACAACAGATTGCTTACAGAGTTATGAATTTCCATCACTCTTACTTTTTAATAAACACAGCAGGCTAACCTGTCAGGCATATTCAACGTGGAGTTTCACATTAGGAGATGCTGTGAAAGTTAGTCATCATTCTAGTAAACTCTTTCTCTGCTCTATTCAACATTTAGAAATTCCACTTTATTTTTTCATTAAAGAAAATGCATTCAACAGAAACTTCGATGTGCAAATAAGCTAATGGTCTTAAAACATGAGTAGGAAAAATTCCTCCCTTACTTCTCACTGATATCCTTTCCACTTACAAAAAAACTCACATATCAATTAACTCACCTGTTAATTAAAAGCCTGTCTGGAAAATTTCTTGCTAGTTGGAAGCAAAAGAAAGTGTAAAAGTATCTGAATGTTGAAGCTTTGAATTTTAATTACTTACTCCCAGGTTCGTTTGTGATCCCTCAGGTGTTGGCTGGGCAACAGCAAAGAACTGGAAAAAATAAACAAAATTATTTTGTAATTCCTGCTGTGGGGAACAAAACATATTGAGAAGGCTTCCAATTTTCTTTTCTTATCTTGTTTAGATTTATTCTTCATTAATGTACTTATAAGAAAGTATCCACACACAAAGAAAAAAAGATTCTGGAAGATTACAGGCAACTGCAGTGAATAATTGTTCTGTGAATTTGACTTTTTTTTTTTAATAATAGTATGAAAGTTCCTATTGTGTTTCTCTCACAGTGAAGAATATCACTGTAATTACAAAAGGGAGGATAAAGTTTTAAAAAAAAGGCATAAGGTCTAACATTTTTATCAGATAACCAATTACATGTATATATTAAATTTGATGTTTTGTTTATTTTATATGCACTTAAATAGAGAAGACATTAGTAGATCTAATAAAAATTCTGGAACTCAGTAATTTGATCCTTTCTCACTACCTACCCATATAATAATAGCTGTATACCTGACTGATTTCCTTCTTTCCTGTTTTTTTTTTTTTTTTATTAGATGAATGATCTTAACAGAGGAACTTCATCTTAAGAAAGTGAGCCTGGAAGCTAAGCATGGAGGCAGTGAACAGCTTTGCTTGCTCGTGTAAAGACAACCAACCTCACACCCCCAAGCCCTACAGTACTTTAATAACCTTAATTTTTATAAGTGTCCTTTTATTAAAGATAAAAATCTGGAATTCTGATTTGGATCAGTAATCTTTACAATACGAAAACTCATTTGTGACGTTTCACAGATGAACTAAACGGTTTCATAAGGTTTCTGATGAATCTTTGTACGTGAAAGATTGGGCCATCCAAATCAGAAGAATTACATATTCAGTGCTCTAAGAACTAGAATTAATATTTTCATTTTTTTCATGACATATACACAGCATATGAACATCTGTTTTAAACAGCTCAGTTATCAGTTACTTCCAAATTAACTTACATGCAAGGAGATGACAATATGCAATGTAAGTAATTGTGATCATATAACGTTCCTCAACATACTTTAGAATGAGTCTCAAATTGCACTAAACTCTTTAAAGAAAATGTAAACGACAGTTTATATACTATGGATAAAAACCACATTCAAATACATTGAGTGAAATACTAAGCAGAAAATGAATGTATTTAAGTGGGGCTATTCAATTTTGGTACAGGTTATAAAACAGTTAAAGATACTATAAAGAGCATTTAAGGGATTGGTAATGTTAAATACTTTAGATCCCAGTTCTATTAAGCTCATGGTTAAGGTTTCCTCATTAGAAGATCAAGGCTTGATGAACTGTAACAGCACAAGTCATTTTTTGCTATTACACTCATTGAGGGTTACTGTTCAAGCAATATATATTCAGTTACGCATTCAGGTATAGACTTCTGCTCACTGCTTCCACCAATACATAGGAATTTTGTGCAATACAATATTTTTAGGAAATTAAAATATTAAAGTACATTAAGAATGGATGAAGAATAAGCCAGGCTTGCACCATCTATTTTGTTTCCAAACCAAATGTCTTTTAAATGGAGACAATATGTTGTTTACTGCAGTCATTGATGTTGGAACTCAGTGACCTGGGAGACAGGCCTTATAAGCAGTATCTTATTTATAATGGAAAATGCATTGCACCAAGAGTAGCCATGATGCATTCAAATACCCAAGCTACAATTACTGAGACATCTTATGAATCTGTAATTCATAAGAGGATGCTTTATGAAAATTCAAGACATCAGCAGGTCTTATGTAGGTTACTTGTAAATATGACTTTAAAAATTAATACATATTCTTTTTAGAAGAATGAGAATCTTCTCTGGAAAAAGGATGACGACATATACAATTTAACTTTAGCACCAATTGCTGAGGAACTATTTGGAGGTAACAAAACATAATTTCAAATATTTTTGAGAGTTTATTCAAATGACAATTACTTCTACAGCTGCTTATAAAATGCCTTCCTCATCCGGCATGGGATAGGCCCACCACACTCATTCCAAAATCACAAAAATAACTTCTAGAATATTTTGCATTCAAGCAGAGCATCTATTCCAACAACAACAGAATGAGCTGCAGACATAACAGTATTACCCCGAATTTGAAAGTATCTAAGACAACAAAGGTAGCAGTTTAAAATGAATTATCCTAACATCCTATAACAATTATCCTATAACATCCATCACACGTGTGATATCCATCTATCTCATTCATGAGAAATTACGTACAAAAGCATGACATGACAACTCTACAAAGTAAAGGTTTGTGATATTATAGAATACAGACAGCTGGGGTCCCCGAGCATGCCCCACACTAAGGTGCACCATGTCAAGCTCCTCCTGAACTTGACTTATGAAGCTACAATGGCATCTGTTGAGGCCACATCTTCAATGCCTACATTCGTGTTTTGTCTAATCTTCCAACTGCATAATCCTTACTTCTACATTAACTTCTGATTGTGGATATTTTGGTTTGAGAAAAATAAAAATGTTCCTGACGCTGACAGTTACTGAAGAAGTCACAGAGAATAGCAAAAATCTTTTTATTACCAATTTTAATAGCCACTGAATTCTTTTATTTCCTTAGTTTTATTGATCCTCCGGAAATGTGAGCAGAGGATAGAAATTCTATTAAAATTCTTCCAATCACCAATTTTTGCCTATATCGAGAGCATGAGGAAATTTTATGCATCTTTTTATGTTTATGACTGAACAACTAAATTAGGAGGAATAAACAGTGGGAAAACACATTACAAGTTTTTGAAATGTTTTGCATTCTGTAGAGCCTTTAATAAAAACACCAGCTGGAAATAATGTAAGTTCCTAGGAGAAATGGTAAATGCTAAAGACAAGATCATTTCCAATCTAATACTCATGAATTTTTCTCTCTTTAGCACGTTTCCTATTTTCTTTTTCCTTTTTCTGTATATAAATTCTTGAATTATTCTTCTCTTTTTATATACATTCTCTCCTTAAAATTCAGATGTGTTTAAAAAACAAAACAAAACCTTAACAATTCTATTTCCAGCAAGCATTTGTCAGCACACTAGCTCAGTTCCAAATTGCTCTAAAAGTGTTATTTAAAGAGCAATAAGAAGTTCTTATTCATGCAGTAATGCTTTTTTCTTATTCTTACTAGTCGGCTTCCAACATGAATTCCAGTATTTTCTGCGTACTACTGTTAATTTGTGCTTCATGGGGAGTGGCTGTTCCCTTCCTTTATGGCAGCAATCAATGAGCACTTCTCAATAGTTATAAGAAAGAATCCCATTTAAAAATGGCAAATCATATTAAGTTTCTATACAATCCTTGATCTTTTGCCAGCATGTCTGATCCATTTCCAGAGTACACGAGTCAGGCTATGTGCCTTGGTTAATAAGTAAACAGTTCCTGTAAAACTTCTTTCTTCTCCTACTGTTTTTTATGCTTCCACGTTGTCTGAAGAAATCCAAGTAAAATTTCCAACAGGATCTCCTCTCTTCTTGTTCCCTTTCTTTCCTTTCTCTAAGTGACTATTGGTGTCTCAGGTCTGAAACTTTGTAAATGAAGCAAATCCCCCTTTGCCAGTGAAGCTTTTGGCAAGGTATTTTTCTGTTTTGCACACTATGTGAATATTGTGATCAGCACATAAGTCCCATCAGCATTGTCTGAGAAATCTCACTTTCCCTATTTTCTTAAAATGAGAATAAGATAATATGTGTGAGTTAGAATAGAAATCATTCTCTCATTGTTGAGTGTGGTTCTAGCCTTGGTAAACATGAAGAAACAAAACTCCAATTATGACTAGTAATAGACATACACCAACTGAGACACAGACTACAGCTCCTACACTTATTTAAAATTGCCGCTAACCTTTCCAAGTGCTTAAATTAGCAAATTTAAGTCACTGTCAATTTAGTCTGCATTTGACATGATTAAGGCAAGCAAATATTGATCAGTTCTCTGATCAATTAGAACCTGGTCTGCGATTTACTGCTGTATTTAACAGCACAACTATTTTATACATACAAGCTTCTACTTTGATTTCTACATGATCTGCTTTTCTGAATTTCTATCCGGTGCTGAAGATGGGAGTACAGAGACAGATCTACCCGTTCTGAGCTCAGCGGTGATACAGCACCAGAGACTCCTATCAGCTCAACACAGCTAATATGCAATAGTTTCATACCCAGAAGACTGTGAGATAAGATCAAAGAACTGCATTCTCCAGCTCTGCACAAGACACCTCTCAGCCAAATCTGGCTACTTGTCCAGCCCTGCTGATGAAATGAAAAAAACAGAATCAGACTGTGAGCTCACGTTGTAAGGTTGTTTGCAAGGTATTTCTTTCAGACGAATGCTTCTAAGATTAGAGTTGGGTCATTATTTTCCCTATTGGTATCACGGCATTTCAGCAATTTGTAAATGTACAATTTATATCAAAATCTTCCGGTGATGACTTTTGCTAATTTAAAAGGGTTTATAAATGAACGTGGAACACTTTGTTGATATAAAATAAAGCACAGATCAATAGATCAGAGAAGGATCTGAGCAGAGAGAGCAACAATCAGGCTATAAATGTCAGAGCTGAGCAATTTCCACACAAATAAAGTAAAGCTGCCATGGGCAAAAGTTCCAGATTTGAAGCTTCAGACCACTGCTGCGTGACTGTGCTCCAGTCCCAAGGCCACTCAGCAGAGAGCAGCTGGCACTGCACTTGGCAAGCCACCGTTGCAGCTACGTCTTTACAGACAGTGCTCCGCCGGAATGGAGAGCTAGGCTCCTCAGAGGGACTTCCCCACCTCACAACCCTTCCCAGGCTGAAGAGTTCAAATAGGAACTTAACAAGAAAATGCAAGAGATTCTATTTTTTTGTGTGTCCTGGCTTTTTCTTTTCCATTTGGTTTCTAACTTCATCTATCAAGTATGGAAGGAGGAAATACTGAAGATGCAACATTTACATCTTGTAATTTGTTACAGCATAAGGTTTTATATCCTCTCCCTTGGAACACCACAGAGGTCTCAGAACTGACCTCTGCCTGACACCTGATGCTGAAACAGCTGGGTCTTGCATCAAAATCTGCCAGCAAACGTTTCAATTTGAAGGCTGTGCAACAGGGTGAAAGTCACCTTTTTAAAGGCAGGAAAGCCAGCTATTACAGCTATACTGGTTCGCTAATTTCAATCCACATCTGCTTTCCTTTCATGGAAACAAGTGTAGTAATCTGAAATATTCAGCATTTTAAAAATAGTATAAAATATATTCATTCAAAGATCTCTGAACCAACTAAATAATGAGTAACAAGAATGTATATTCTGTGAATTTTTGTTTTTTTTAACATTTTAGAAGAGAGTTAAAGGGAAGTTCCCTTCCTGACATTTCTATCCAGACGTTTGAAGGCAGTCAATATCGCACTTGATGAGAGTATTTGAAAGTCTGTCCATTTCTTTAAGTATGTAAATGGGAACAAACTTTTTGGAAAACTTGTCTTGCCATCTCTGGCCACAATGCTCTGCTGCCTCTGGATAACAATAATTAAGTACAAAACTTCAGATTTGATAAATGAACACCTTTCATGAGCCTTAAATTCATAAACAGAGTAACAGCTCCTCCTCAATGTATTTAGTATTTTGTGTGAAATATTACTACAATTTTGGCTGATCTGTAATCTCTTTCTGAACCACGATGTGCATGGAAGTGTTACACGCTTCTTCTCTTGTACAGGGTATCAAGAGTTTTTTGACATTTAAAATATCTAGTGACATAACAATTTGTATATGCATACACATAATTCATGCCTGGGAAACTAGAAGAGGGACAAACCATCAGCGACAAGCTGCAGCATTGCCCGTGGCTTTCACATCACACGCAACTTCATATAAAAAATGTTACACGATAGAGAAAAAGTAGCTTGACCCACAAAGCCCCTAGCCGTACATATTTCTCTTCTGAAACAGGAAATATATTGTTTAAAAATTACTGCAGACAGGAAAATTGCTTTACACATTTATCTTGAACTTCTCGTATTGGTAATCCATTCAGCGAAAGAAGTTTCCTTTTTGGTACAACACTTGATATAAACTTCTATGTGAGGATTTTCTTTCCCATCCATCCCTGACTATGAGCAACGGTATCTCCTGAGGTTAAACCGGGCTGTATGATGCCTGTGAAAGGTTCGTTACAGCTTACTATTGCATCCCACCGGTACATCTTCCCTCCCTCACCCGAAGCAGCAGCTGTACCATCAGACTAAACCTATAGCTAGCAAGGATTAATGTCACAGACAAGTAAAACATGATTTTGTTTTCATGTGACCAATAGTGCATATATTCCTTAGAATCACAGCAGAGTCCAAAGGGATATTTCATGCAGCTGAAACAAGCAACTCATGCAAACCATCTGCAGCGTAACCACATGACAGACCCAGAGGTGATTTCATAGTTGCCAGTAAAACAAACTCAGATTCTTCCCAGAGAGACAAATGCTACTGTAAAAACAGAGCAGAACGTTTCACGGCTTAGCATGTGAGTCTTACAATAGCTGACCAAGAGACAAGGAGAATAAAGTAAAAAGAAACTAAAGCTAAATAGGAAACTAAAGAGACAAAACAACTGAAACTAGAAACTGATGCACAAAACAAAACCTGCAGCTGCATAATGTCCTGCTTTGTCTCCAGCTAGTACGGTTACGTGCTGTAGGAGACAATGCAGTAACGCACAAAAAAAGAAAAAAATCTCCCCAGAAATCTAAAACAAAACTTAAAACCAAAATCAGCTACAAAATCAGACAAAAGTCTGGCGCTGGGATGCTTTGTACTTCCAGCTAAGAAATTCGTACAAAGCAAGATAATGGAATGCAGAAATAACTACAAAATTCCTTTGCTGAAGATTTTTTTTTTTAATGGTATCAAAATATTTTTTAAAATTCCCTTTCGGCCAATACTGGTATTACAGGGAATAATGAGCAGGTAAGAATCAGAACAGTGAAGCACACCAGAGTTTCCCTGTTTTTGGTAAGGAGGAAGTCCAGAAAGCACTGCACCGGAGCTGCTCTGAAACAGGACAGGCTTATCCCTCACCATGCACAGCATTTCTGACTCCCTAGACTGCATCTGCTTTGGAGACTGAAGATCCATCATAATCAGCTCTTCATAAAAGTTAAGTAACTTGGGCAAATTCTCACATCAGTCAATCGAGTAACAAATGTTATCCAGGAGGTCCCAGTAGCACCCAAACTTGACATTTGGAAATGAAGAGTAGGAATGTATTTAGCAGACAAAAGAGTTGAACTCCCTATCTCCTCCTGCAGTTTGAAGGGCTGGATGTTACCTAGTGAGAAAGAAAAGCTATATTGATGCATGCGTGGAAGGTCATAGAACTTCTCCTCAGCTTTTCAACAAATGTCTGTTACACAGCTACTAATCAATCATCTCTAAGTTGAAAGAACACAATGTTATGGTTGCAAGTAGCACAGTCACATTACAAGTGATTTCTGAAATTATGTGAGCATCTAATAGCTCCACAATGAATTTCATTACACAAAAAATTAGCCCAACTATATGAAAGATTGAGTAATTTAGGCTCTTCTTCCCTACATCACTATTTTTAACAAGGATTAAAAAAATGCAGTTTCAGAAATCTACTTCGATTGCAGTGCTGAACTGGCCATTCTGTCACATCACCTGCGTGTTTGACATGTCCTGAAACCAGACATCACACGCTGACTTGGTGGTCTTGAGAAGGAAAAAGTACCCAAAAAACTTCATCACATCAGAGCCTCATATGTTACACAAACTTGTTTCTAAACCCTCCACTAGAAATTATTACCTGGGAGATGTTCTAGGCTGTTATCTGTCTGCATCTTCTTCTCAGATACCAAATATACTTCTTCCTTCCTGCCATGACACACTGATGTCCAAACTACACATGAAGCTACAGATCTCCAGAAAATGAAAAGCATGATCACGTCAAATGGTGAACTACTGAAACATGATTAATTGCCATGCTCCATCAAATCTTTTAAAATTGTCCATACTTTGCTTACCTTAGATCTTCAAAAATGAAATCAGATAAGAACTTGTAATCATATTTATCTAGAATACAATACATTTGTTTGTTTGCTAGGATGACTATGAAGACTTGTATGTTCTGCAGTTTGGACTACATAATCCAAAACCATCTATGAAGCATGCAACTGACTGTTCCTTACCTGGATGCCTACATAATAAGAAAAGTTCCCTTATTAGGGTTTCTGTATTTACAAATAGGGGAAAATCTTTTTATGCAGAACCACGCAGTTCCAGATGAAGCTATGCTGTAGCAGCTTACACCTTTGAGGCATGGGCGGTCAACAAAGCCAGCAGCCATTTAACAAATTAAACTAAATATAAACAATTACATGATTACACATAAAATACAAAGGATAATCTGAAATGCTGAATGTCTTTGTTCTGGACTCTGCAAGCTCCTGAAGGTAACAACAACTTTAACAACATGGATTACTACATTATAGCATCTGCGTTCATGAAATCTTTGGGTTTTACATATTTTCACATAATGAATTTTCAATCTAACAAAGGAAGTTGTCTTTCACTAACAAAACTCTTAAAGACATCAGTCAAAAGATTCAAAACACTTTTTTACTGTGCTTCACGGGTACAATGCAAAAAGAGGAGGGGGGATCATTTACACTACCTAGTCTTATATGCAATAGAAAAATCTACATTACACATTTTGTCCTCTGTACAGTAATAAAAAGGATGAAAGAGCCTTAACTTAGAAACTACTTGACTTAGACATCTCTGAGTTGCTGCCTCAGTAATTTCCTTCCTCTCTTGTCCCTGAGCATACATATAGCCAAAGACATAAGTTGCCTATCTTTGGAACATCAGCTGAATTCCTAAATTTAGACTCTGACCACCTACACTGCTCCTATCATATTCCTTTTCCTCAGTTTTCACAGTAAGTCCAGAAAGACAGGTTAAGACAGTATGGCACTTGGGCACAAACAAGTATCGACCAGGGAAAGTCCCACATTCAAATGTCTTCGTTAGGCTCATTTTTCAGCAAAGCAGTAAAATGCACTCTTTCATTCTTGGAAATCTGTGTGTTCTCAGTTGCTATTTCAAATTAACCTAGATATGGAGATTAAACAACCATTTGGGGGAAAAGTGATAATCAGAGGGAAATAACACTGTCTAGTGTTTTGCAGCCAGAGTGGCTTTGCTGTGGATTAAGTCTACGGCACAGAAAATGGAGATGACTCTCAGAAATAAGAAATGAAACCATCTATTTTCTGTGACCTCCTACAATAAACAAGGCTTGAGCACAGCAGCTGTGAGAATCCCCTGCATATGTTAGCTGATGGCGATCCAGGGCTGACTTGATTTCAGGCTGCATCCCTAGTGAACAACTGAAAAGCTGGCTTATTCATTTTGTGGCCTTATTCCAGTTGCCAAGGTTTATCTCCCCAGTCTTGCAATCCTTTGTGTACACAGCTCTGTGCAGGAAGTCCTGAATAAAAATCCCTTCATTGCCACGAAGCCTAGTTAAGTGCTGAGAGTCTACTTGTGCAGTCGTCCCTCATTTCCCACCCCATGGGGTTCACATGCCACTGTGTACCTTTGCTCTGAGGAACAGCTTGCTGCCTCCGGCTGCCTGCCTTCAGGGATGTGCTTAAATGTGGCACTGAGCTGGGGAATCAGGGGAAACTGTGGTATTACAGGGAGCAAAGAAAGCTGAATCAGACTGAAAGTGTGCCTGCAAGGTTAAAATTGCCTGTACGGAAAAAGAAGCTGCAATTTTACATAGAAAGAACTGAGGGAATACAAAACAAAAAATAATCCGAGCTCCTAAAAGTTGTCACTACTTCTGGGAAGCAAAGATGACAAGCAGAAGTGACGGCAGAAGTCAGCAAGCAGCACAGACACATCAGACTGCACACCCAGATCCAGAGGGGGACCAGGTGCCACCTTCCCCAGGCCTCAGCCAAAGGCACACAATGCACGAGGCTGCCTGCTCTCCCTGAGCTGGCCGATGGGGGCTTCCACCTTGGAGAGAGCTTCCTGCTTCGCTTTTAGTGCCTGGAGAGTCCGAGAGCACTCACTCAACGCTTGGACTGATGTCATTGTTTATATAAATTTCAGTTTACTTCAAAAAATTACAACTCTCTTACATGATAAGCCGAATGTCTCCCTTCACAGCTACCTTGATTTCTGTGTTACTTAAAAGAAATGCTCATAATAACATCTTAAGCCAATTTATGGAGCTTTTTAGTCTTTATTTTTTAAAACTGTTTTTCGAAAGCGCACACGAATAATCAAAGCAGAAATAATGAGTCAAATCAGCAAACGCGGTAATTTCTGTGTGTAAAATAGTTTCGAATCAGAAATTGAAGTTATATTTATACTAATGACAACCTTAACATCCTAACGGGCTCCAATTTTTGCATAAAAATGATCCATTTTAAAGATCCAAAAGCTTGATGGGAATTTTATACTCTGTTTATGTTAAACCAAAAAAGTGAACTTAAAGTAATCATGTAAATTGAATGATAATAAGAGTTCCTTTATATTTTTAGACTACTCCAAATGAATAATTTAAAAGGCATCAAGCAAAATATTTTATTAACATAAAGTTAATGGTATATTTTTTATAGTATCTGATTTTCAAAAATTTGTACCAAGGCATTATCATAATCAGCTCATGTCAGTAGTACGCTATTTCACATGCTCTTAGTTTTGAGCAGCGTTAATGTACTCCCTGACACAGACATTAAGTCTAAACTTTATCCCTCAGCTATGACTATTGCCTTCAGTAAAATACTTGTAATTTGTTAACTTTTACATAAATCTAAATGAAAGAAGACCTTACTCCATGAATGGAAACTTCTGCTAGGATGTACTCCAATGACAAACTCAAGGGCACACAGCAGGAAATTCCATCATTCCCAAACAAAGAGAGAGAAAATGAAAAGTATCAGCCAGTCTACCCGTCAAAAAGAAGAAATGGGAAGACCCCCCTGAATAACAGTATATTGTGAAAAACCAAGACAGTTACAGAACATATGTGGCTTCCTCTCCACTCCTTGGCTAGAAAAATAAGAAAAAACAAAACCACCTTATTCAGTGCCAGCTGTGGAACAGGGTAGATGATCCTAGCTAATGTTAGGTATGGAAGCTTTCTGTTGTAAGGCCACTACTTGCATTAGGTTTCCAAATTCAGTAGTGGAGACCATACAAAAGCACGTGTTTCCCTGACTTGCCATTTTCAGCTTCTGTTAGGAGATGAAGCTCAAGACACCTTCTTCCTGTGCTGCAGGAGTGTGCATGTAAAGCCTTGCAAAACCTTTATCAAAATCAAAATTAAAACCACAAACTCTCTATCACACTTCAATTTTAATTTTTTGTTATATTACATCTGTTTTTTTTTCTTTTTCACTCCTGACAAATAGGGTTGCCTATTTTTTTACCTCTTCTATCCTCTCCAATAAAGGGTACCTATAAAATGGGCACCTGTTCTATCCAGCAAACCCATTAACAATCAGTGTAAAATCGACCTTTATTTCCCTGTGATTGCACCATGTAATGTCCACTCATTTGTTATATACTCAAAAGCAACTCTCAATCATTAACACTGATGATAAATATACCACCATTTAGGACTGGATGGAGCACTGACATTGGCTTTGCTGCAAATAAACAGAGAGCTGAAGTCATGTAACATAATGAAAGACTGAGCAATTCCAGACTTAGGGCTGTGGAAACAAACTTGGCATGTTTAATTACCCTTATCAAAGGACTTGATACTTTGATAATATACTGTGTAAAAATGCTGTAACATTTGAGAATAGTTTGAATTAAAAATTCCAATTGATAGTTTGTGAAAATAAAATATAAAAAGGCTATGAGGGTGAATATGTAGCCTCATGAGTCTTCTTCAGTACTTCAGTGTCTTAATAATCACCCAGTAAACATTTGAAGCCCCCAAAAATGTTCAAATGATTAATTTAAAAAAGAAACAAAGCAAGAAGATTTTTGAATGTGGAGTCCTATGACAAACTTCAAAGATCCCTTGAAAAGAGAACACTTTGTGATGGAAATATTTTTCCTCGGGGGTTTTCTATCACCATTTGAAATTTTATATGCTTTCCCCACAATGTTTTGCCCATTATATTACTGTCATTTCTACAGCTGCAAGAAAATTATTAAAAGATGATAAGATGAAGAAAATCAACAAAATTGCTTGGTCTCACAAGTTATGAATTAAGGGAATACACTATATGTTTTCAGTCAAAAGGAAAAATTAACAGTCTGTAAAGAAGGCTTCATAAAATGTAAAGTATTAAACTGTTAAAATCACTTACACTCTGATTTTCATTTCAAATTATGAATGACACACG
Organism: Numida meleagris; assembly: GCF_002078875.1. Taxonomy (NCBI): domain Eukaryota; kingdom Metazoa; phylum Chordata; class Aves; order Galliformes; family Numididae; genus Numida; species Numida meleagris. The sequence goes on from NC_034420.1 coordinate 4,858,063, forward strand.
AAAGATTTTTTATTTATTAAGCACTCCTAGATGCACATTGGAGTTCCACATGGAGTTCCAGATCTCCGGGCATGGAAATTTATCCTGTACAAAGACTTAGCTCAAAACCTAATAATTACTTGAAACATTCCACTTATATTTTGAAATCTCCAAGGACTCTGCTCTGTTGAAACTGCACTTCTCTACATGTATGTCTTCTGTTTGTGTATATGTGTATCCTTGCCTTAAAAACATATCTACAAGAATGCAATATATAGACACACAAAAACCACACACATCACTCAGTTCTACGATTCCCTATTAAAGAGTTCAGAAAAAAAAAAACCAAACATTAACAAACATAGAAATAACAAAAGAAGAATCTGCATCCACCCTGTTCTAACGTTATTTTGATGGCAGGCAAAATAGTTTAAAAGACTATGATTTTTTAAATACCTGGACTAATAAAATCTATTCCAATTCCTGCTCAGTTTATTTGTAAATTTCTATTGACATCTTAATAAAATGAAAATAAAACACAATGAAATTTATATCATTTCTGAAGCTGAGAATGTTCTTATTATAATCATGTCAGAATCCTTTTTTCCTAATCCAATGGCGTGTTACATTAACATCAATTAATCACTGAAAAGAACTACCAAATGAATTTGTACATTCTAATTTTTGAAAGTCTTTAAATCTAGATTGAACAGATTTCTAAAATACACCATTCATAAGTCATTCTGTTTATGCAGGAGTAATTAGATAAAGACTTATCTCTGTGCCCAGATCTAGAAATCAGATTATGTGACCTTTGTGACATAAATTTGGATATCTAACTCCATTAAAATGATGAGCAAACCATGGAGAAAAGCAGAGCGCAGAGATATGGTCATTCACCACATCTTCTGCACTGTGGTGGCACATACGTTAATTTGTGAAGCAGAGACCAACAGGAAGGTCATGAAAGGACTGCGACAAATGGGGAAGCACTGCTGAACCAGAGGAAGGCGACAAGCTAGTAACTTTCTGGAAATGCTGATAACACAAGGTGGAAGTTTTCAACACATTCTGAAGATGACTGAATACTTCAAAATGACACCATTCAAAAAAACAATGGACACAAAACTACTTTATATATTAAGAGCTGTAAATGTCAAAAGTCAAGCTCTTACTGTTAAAACTGGACTTTGGTGACACTCATGATTGATGCTGAGGGAAAACTTTCACCAATTTTTACCAAAGTGCTGAAAGTGGAACTCCATAGGGAAAAATACCACTTTCATTTATTGCTATAAAATGTTGATATTTTATTAAGTTCAGAAGAGATATACTTGCTGTCAGGACCAGGCAAATGGCTAATATATTTATACATAGATATATATTTCAACTTATAACATCTATATTTTATAAAAACTTTAACTATTACAAGCATCACAACATTTGCAAGTCATTTAATTCTCTTTTCATTTGTTACAATAATAGCACTCTCACAATTAATATTTAAATCTAAATCCATTACAGTGTACCCAAAATGAAACCATCCAATCATCAAGCTCTGAAAATAATTTTCACTGCATATATTTATGGACACATCATCCTGTTGTTAACACTGGCTTTGAGTTAATAACAGCAAGCTCTGGGAATCGCAGCACTGCATGTCTCCTTTCAGCCCTACTGAAAGATGCTGCAACACTTCCATTCCTTGATTCACCAGCTGAATGCAATTCTAGAAATACTACTTCCAGAACAAATAGAGGAAAAGAAGTTCAAATTATGAAATCTGCTCTTTTAGCAGTTTAATATCATTGTCCTCTTGTCTACAGACTAGTGCCTCCTCTCCAGAAATATTGGGGAACTGACTGAATCAAATTGGTGAGTGTTCCCAGAAATGTTTTAAGATGGCATAAAGGTTCACCATCCTTTACTACCAGCAAAAGCTTGAAAAGCTATTAGAGAATAACTTGAGGATAACTAGAGGATGAAATGACTGTGACCACTGTGCTAATGAAAACAAGGAATTCAAAGCAAAAATACTTTTTTTTTTTTTTTTTTTTCCAAACCAGATCAAGATCTTCACTGAAAGTGATTATGAAAGTCATTCACTCTGGATTGGAATAAGTAATTAGTAATTCTGGAGGTTGGTGGCCTTGCTTATGGCAGGGGGGTTGGAGCTTGATGATCCCTGAGGTCTCATACAACCCGAGCCATTCTATGATTCTGTGATTAGAGAAAACTATTTTGGAACGTGGAGATGACCAGCCTTGGTGAATCACATGGAAGGGTTTATTTGGGATAGAAAGCTCAATATCAAGCCTCCAGAGGAGATACACATACAAGTGGACAGACATGGTTTGGTAGCCTTCATTCCTTACTGTTTAATGCAAGTAGGAAGGTAACAAGATCCACAATTTTCTGTGGCCACCATGCTGTGGTTATTTTCTGCTGAATAGCACAGAAATAAAAGCTTTCATATGTATTTTTGGAAGTTGAGTTCTTACAGTCGTAAAATAACTGTAATCAAGAAAAAGCTGAATATGGAGCGTAGGAGGATAAGAAAGGTTTTCAGGGCTAGAAGGTCCTGCAGAAGATAGGAAAGTCTGAAGCAAAAATAATACTTTAAATGGAGCTTTACAAGAAACTTCTAGATTTCAAAACTTCTCTTTTGGAGTCTATGTGAGAACATTTCTTGCAGGACATTTGTGTGGAAATTTTTGAGAGCGTTCTCAGCTGTTGGTGGATTTATACAACCTTCTATGATTATCTCATTTGAATTAGAAAACCATAAGCAGCCAGGGTAATTCTTCACTGCACCTGCACCTAGACAGAGGAGTAATTCCTTATCACTTTATGCCAAGACAGAAAAATGGTGGTGGCCCAGATCAAGTATATGCCATGTACCTGAGGAAGTGATTAAAGCTATGAAAAATAACCAGCAGACAGGCAGTCAGACAGCTAGGATATATCTGAATGCTAACATTCTCATCTGTTTCCTATTCCCATCCAAATATGATGATCAGATTCTGGATTTTGGCTCAATCTCATAATAAAAATGAATTAAAAAGTGAAAATGTTGACAGAAATTGGGAGTGTATAAGCTTACTATCCTTTGGTTTTGTACTATTCCTTTACTCTAGCAAACTGTAAACAACTCTACAAAATTATTTGTGCTTTCCATGCTACTGTTCTTTTTGCTCTAAGTAGACATGTAAACTCTCTTTTATATATTGTGTAGTTAAAGTACTGTGGGTGCACTATCCATGCTACAGAGACTTGATATGACTGCACTCAAGCTACTCACTAAAGATTTTCTTCTTTGAGTGTACAGTGTTCAGGAATTACTAAAATTCCTGCTTCTACATTGTTTATTTAAACAATAGGGTTTTTTGTTGTTGTTTTAACAGATGGAAATATAATGTTTCAGTCTTATAATAAGAATTAGTTGGGAAATAAAAGCAGTGTGCATACACTACAAAACAGAACAAAGCATTCAGATATTTCCCCACGTTTTATTTTCATTCATCCACCCAGGAACACACACAACGGTATGTAAACACAAACACACACTCTGAAGCTTAATCAGAAAACTGATATACAATACTTATGTACCATGTTGTTTTCTGGGTTTTTGTCTCAGCTGCAACTCTGCTTTTTAGCTAGTACTTCAGATTCCTTCTCTAACCTTAAATTCGGGAATTTTCTTTGGGTGATATTCGTCTGGACATCAACGGTAATTTCTCAGCTTTGCCTTATGAAATGTTACTATTCAATTCAATAACTATGTAGAGAAATAATATGTTATCAGTTGATTACAGTCCCAAGAAGAATAGCAACAAAAAAAAAGAAATAATTAACAATTTTTGAAGAATGAGAACGAATGGCAGTTTGTTGAAATGCTAACACAGGGACATCCATCCACTGTGGATGTAAGAATAACTTCCCATGCCAACTGCAGCACTGTTTCTCAGTGGATCTGCAGTGCATAGCTTGACAGGTAGTCCGCAACAGCTGCTGCTTCATTCTCTCTTCAATTTTCCCTTAAATTTCAGCCATATTTCTTTATTTTCTTTAACAAACAGAGCAACAAGTTGATGCTGCTTAAAAGAGCTGATTATGCTGAGACAATATTGATGGATGCTATCTCACTGTATCCTTGTACCTTTTACTTTGTTTTCCTTCATAACCTGCACTATCCCTTGGGCCAGGACAATCTTTTGTTCTTTATCCGTACTTACTGAATAATGTAGGGTCCTGAATTGTGACTGAGCTTCTGAGTGCTATGATGTAATACAAATAATGAATGAAAGCACTTAATTTTTAATTTACATGAAAAATTGTCAAAAGCGATTACTAATTTTAGACTTATCAACCAGAAACAGCTGGGATCTCATTTCAGGAGATCCCGAGCATCTATACTCTCAGATAATTCAAGTGCAGCTGGAGTGCTCAGATTGAGCACCCAGTATCCTCAGCCCCAAAATTAATTGAGGATTTTCGAAGTGCTGGCTCAGATATTAGCACATTCCATTGATTATCCTTTTCAGTGGCCTGTTTTTCCCGTACCCGCCATGCAAGACAAAGGGGCTAAGTGTTCTTTTTTCTCTTGTGTTTCATTAACCCCTTTCATTTTGAAAGGACAGGTACAATTTACATCTCTGCTTGAGGATATCCCCGAAAATCAAACCAGCTATACCTCAAGATCTATAAATATTTATCTCACTCTCTTCTTTTTACTCATGCCACTCTCTGTCCACAAACTAGGCATCTTCCAATTATTTCCTCCAGCAGAGAGCTGGGACAAAGCTGCCTTGGATGCCGTCAGTGTTCTTGGATGGTCAACAAAGGGTGCTAATGGACATGGCAGCTGGCTTTCTCCCCCTTGAGGCTAAACATTTTCCCTGCACTAACTCCACACTTCACTGATCCAAAAGCTGACAGCTGTGAGTTTGTCCTGAAACCATGCTGCAGTAACTGCTGCCATTTCACAATATAACTCTACTTTCTCATGTGGATCTAGTGCCAAGTACACAGCAGTTTGTGAGCCACGCAGTACAGAAAAAAAAAAAAAGCTGAAAGAAATGAACACATTTCATTTCATCAGTCTACACTACCAGCACTTTTCCTTCTTTATTTCGAGGCTATGAGCTAAGAGGAGTGCAAAACAAACCTAAAGCACTGGTAAAGATACCTTCTTTTGCTTGAATAACACATAGACTTACAGAATCTACTAGAAATTTAATGAATTAGCTCTTAACACTATCTTGCATTTTAGTGACACACACAGGTGTGTTTCTAGTAATAATTTTCATTAAAACAAGTTCAGAAGAGTCCAGAGATTACGAAGACAAAAACAAAAGCAACTAACACACCAGAGGATGGCTGTGAAATGACATATGTGATAGTGACAGCAAGTACCTCGGAAGTTAGTGCAGCATTTTGCAGCCTCTCGTTCCCACCATGTAAAGCCAAATGCTCTGCTTTACTTTTCACGCCAATGAACTGGGAGATAGAAAAGGAACTGAAATAACAGATCTAACTTCAGTCAGGAAATTTATAAACAGTAAATGCAACACACACAGCATGTGTACGTGTAGCACGGTATAGCAACAGCCGTCATTTCACTGCGCTCCCTCGCATTTTTGTTTCCATTCACTCTCATTCTCACAGACTCAAGTGTGACCAGATGAATGATTAGCAAATAGTTTGTCACTAAATTCCATTAAGCCTTTAGAAAACTGGACATTCCCCCCAATTTAAAGCAGCTAAATAACTGTTTCAAATAGCAAGTGGATACTAGAGACTATTTTGATTTTCCAAGCATTTCAGATACTGGTCTCGCAAAATTCATCAGCATTTAGTGGAATCAAACAACTAAACGACAATCCAGTACAAAGGTGTTCTTTTTTTTTTTTCTTTTTTCCCCAAAGCTAACAATTCAGTTCCAAAAAGTTCCCGAAATAGTAGTGGTGTTCCACAACCACTGTCAGCCCCTCCCGCCTGCTCGCGATGGCAGGAGCTCACACCAGACACCTCCGGCTTGTGACCTCAGCAGCCAATACGTTCTGAAAGTTGAAATTATTTTCTCTCTCTGAAGCTCTTAGAATAGTTTATTTGTGAAAAAATACCAGTCAATCAATTTATTGAAAGCAAAATTCAGGGCTGAAGAAAATACGCATGCATTTATCACAACAATATAGCACTGGAAAAAGCAATATTACTGTAACTAATCTGCAACAAACAATGAGTACTGGGATAGGTGGAAAATAGACTCCTCCACCAATGCCAGAAAGATTTCATGCTGTAAGACAATGCTGTTTCTATTTTTTCTGCTTTTTTCTTTCTTTTTGCAGACTTGAAACTAATTTAAATAAGAACTGTAAACATTTTCATGCATTTGATACTTATATGCCACGTTTTTATTTTTTTTAATAATTCACTTAACATTTGAGAAAAGGTTTACCTAAGCTAATGAAAGATTCCTTAGTAACGGTCCCCAGTATCCTGATTATCAGCAGAACAGCTAGAGCTAAGACAGCAGCAATGCCAGCTTCTTGTGCTGGTTGGCACAGAAATAAAGTCTCCATGTTGCCTCTTTGTTTTTTCCAATACTATGTCCACAGAGACATATTTAAAACTGCCCTGAGGATGGGCAAAGGGCAATGGAAAGTCCTTAAATGTTTTAAGTAATTATGTAAAAGATATATATTTCAATTCCCTCAACTTCAGTGCAAGAGGACCAAATGCTGATATTCCAAGTGACCTCTGGAGGAACTTGCCTCACTCCAGTGAGTTTCAAGTAGCCTTTGAAGACTCACCAGCTCAGGTGGTCCCCCACCATTGGGTGCAGTGAAAGAGCCCCAGACAACCACCTCGAACTCTCCGAAACCTCCCCACACCCTGCTGCTACAGAAAACACCATGGGGAGATGGAAGGGAGTTGGTGTTTGGGCCATGCTTGCTTTCCCATGCAAAAGTATTCAAGCCACGTGTGAAAGGCCCCCCAAAGGAAAACCTGGGCCCTCAGCTGTCAGCTTTCTGTTCCTTACTTTTTTCTTCTCAGTAACTTTTTCATCTCTTTTGATCTCTGTTTAGGAAACAGTTCAGATTCCATCCCTCAACTTGAATTTATTTATTAAACAATGATTCTTACTCGCATTGATTTAAGAAAAAAAAAAACAACCCTCTCTTTTATTCTCAATATTTCTCTACTTGTTTTTGAATGTAGAATCAGGATTCTAAAATAAAAACATGAACAGAAACACAAAAAATGCATCCAATGGTTATTCATCATTCTTAACAGTATTATTTTCTTAAAATTGCCAATTGGTTATTATATAAAAATGTATACTTGAGGAATGTGAATTTGGGTAAAGTAAATGTAACATTTTTCTCTTCCCTTCAGTAAGTCAGAGAAAGGAAGCACAATCACAATAAATATCAAGTCCTTCTGAAACATACTTCATTTTCATCAAGTACTGTTTTGCTTCTGTGCTTAAAAAGTAACCGAGAGAGGTGCCAGAAAGGTAAATTAGGAAATGGATGCTTTTTAAATGCAGAATAAAGAAAGAAATTAATCTTGTCAGTGGAGGTCAACATAGGTCACAACATAAGAAGATGGATTTTGAATTGCAATAAAAAGTTGTGACTAAAGCTGGTGAAACTATTAAAAATACTGTTTGTTAGAATGTATTCTTTTTTTTCTGATCACAATGCATTTATAAGCAGATTTTTTATATGAATGGGATCACAATTAGTGGACCCTGGGTGAGAACAAATCTCAGTATCAGAGTTGCTGATGAGTTATTCATTTCACTTTGCATTATTCATGATGTGCAATTGGTCAGCTAAAATCACGGTATCACTTTTGTTCCTGGTATAGATGAAACACTTTTAAACTGACAAAAAGAAAATGTGCCTACTCATGCATAAGTATCTTTGCTTGTAAGTTGTTAGGGATATTTTTATATAAAGAATCATCATTCTACCTACAAAACAATTTTAAAATAGCCAATAAGGCAAAGAATAGAAGGGCCCTTTGGAATTCAAATAACACTTGCAATTACTTTTTCAGTATTTGACCAGCCTTGCTCAGGATTCTGTATATAATTATAATAATGAATTCTAAGGGAAAAAAAAAAGAAAAAGTAATATGATGTATTCCATTTAGGTGTTTTTTTTTTTTTTTTTTTGTTAAGAGGGATAACAACACCAGTAAGCCTTGAGAGAAAAAAATTGTATTCCTAACCTTCCTTTTACATTCTTTTTTTTTTTATTAATGTGAATTTGATTTCTGAAGATATGAAGCAGATTTCCCTTTCCACGTAAACATTAGCACATGAGGATTAACCACGGTTCCACCATGCAGCAGAGATACCGAATATATTGATGCAGTGAGGCACTTTGCTGGAAAAAAAAAAAACAACCAACCACCTACTACTGGCTCAGTAAAATGCTCTTTTAGCTCTATACAGGAACATAATAATCTTGAAGTGATGGTTAGACAAGTTGAAACGCAATGGAGAGCAAGAACTAGCTCCTCCCTCTGCCAGGAATTTCCTCGTGAAAGCCCTCAGAGCAGAGCAGAGCAGAAGGGCTGCATTTAGGCTCCTGAGCTGGCAGTACTGGCACGTGGCAGAAGTTTGTTCAGCAGGAAAACGTAAGGAATATAGGCATCTATGTGGACTTGTATACATGCGATCCTAGATGAACTGATGTAGCTCTTGCACAAGACCGGATACACGCACGTCTCACACCTCTGAAGCTACCAACTTAGAAAACTTTTAGTGGAAAGCAGAAGGTAGCAGATCAACAACTAATAAACTGAGTATGAAGCAGTGATTAAGTTTTTGTAATTTTGTATTTCACCTGAAAGTATGGAAAAACTCATCAACCTCACACACGTGCACACCAATGCTTTCCATCACATTTCCAGAATGTGCTCCTCAAGCACAGTGAGGCGAGGTTATAGAACAGACAAATAGATCAGACATACTAATACAGAATTTAAACTTATTTATCTTCCATAGGAAAATGCTAGGCGGCAAATCTTACACAAAAATGTTATGCTGAGAAGAAAATATGAGAACTAAAAACAAGATGTATAGATGTGAGAGTTTCCTAAAGGTTTTACACCATGGTAGGATAAAAAGTTAAGGGCACACACAGATGTGTATTTGATGCATCACCCTTCATTCACCTTTCCTCAGGTAGATGCAAACAGGTGTACACATGTATGATCTGCTGCCACAGACAAACTCTCTTTAGAAAGGACACTTGCATACACAGTCTCCTTCCGCATTTTAGTGGTACTGATTTGTATCATCACAAAACATATATTTTGATTTACTAATGAAAAATATCAGTTTGTTGTAAAAAAATATATTTAAGCATACACACTTCTTCAGCACTTACTTGAAAAGGACATATTTTCCTCTGTATTGTTAAAAACAGACTTGGTCAATCAAACACAGTTTCCTCGTCGTGGAGTCCTGATTGCTTCCATGACAACAATGCTATTTCATAGCGAGAATATCCTCACGTATAATTAAGATACAGGATGCTATATGCTTGTTTATACTAGATTTAAAAGACAACCTGAAGAACTCAATATATTTCTTAAACTGTGGTCCCTGAGCAGTACTGCTAAATCATAAATATTAAGTTAACGATGTTCTGTCCTATTCCGGAGCTGTTTGCATACTGCTGTTAAAGTTTGACATTTTTCCACTAGAAGCAGAATTTTAAAAGACTGACATGGTATTTGTAAATTGCACTTCATGAAAAATCTAATAACCTACCAAACTAAGTGAAACAACAGCTGAAACAAAAGAAAGAACCTAGTCCACACATGAAAATTCAAACTCATTCTGACCTGAAGCCACTCGGTGCAGCTGGAATTTCCTAGGGCACTGCAGAATGCCTTCCCCCCGCAGCACAGCACAGCCCCCAGGTGCAGCCCCTACAGCAACAGTTGGGCTTCTCCTGGGGCTTCCCACTGAAATTCCGCATCAGTCCTGACTTCTCTGGAGATGTAATTCACACTCAGAGTAACAAGTTTTTTGTATTTCAGCAGTGATGTGACAACACCCAGAGCTGTGACACTTAGGAATCTGGAGTTCAAAATGTAAAATCTTTTAATGTATGCATAGCACATGCCTTATTCATTATGCTGAATCTAGCCCTGGAGTTGGGCAATACGTATACTAATTCTCTATTAGAAATGTGATTCTACATTCCTCATTTAGAAAATAGCATTAAAAAATCACAATGTTTGGCTAAAAAAGCTTTCATACCATTTTGAACTTTCTTAGTATGTTTTTAAAAGCAAGAGATAATCCTTTTTCTCAGCTATTGTGTTTTATTCTGTTGAGGGTTGCTGGCTGTAAAACATTGTACCTCCCTTTAAACTTTTCCATATAACTTGATTAGACAGCAGTAATCTCTAATGCTTTCATGTGCAAATTTAGGAGTGACCCGGAACAAACGAGTTTCCTTCATCGTCATAGCAACCAGGACGATGGAAGAATGCCACTCACCAGGCAATGCAAGGCAAATTTCATCCCTTTGATGTTAATTAACAAATTGCTTTCAGAAAAGTCAATGCATTTCTCTTCTTTAAATGTTTGTGATAAATTTTTAATATGCCTGAAAATGAAAGGGAAATACAGAAGCATTGGCTACTGACCGGCCAAGTGTGGACAACTACCTTAGCACAGCACCCATGCACTACAGCAGCCTCGTACCCAGGAAGGTTTCCCCTGCTGGCTGCTCATAAATCACCTGGGGTGGATCTGGGGACTTGGAGTTAAGGACTGATGTCTCCAGCTGCTCCAAATCTTTCCTAATGCCCTGTATTGCGATGTGGGCCTGCTATTAGAAAGTGGCTCACCCATTTTGAGATTCTTATAGGATACAGACAAACACACAACAGGAAAAAAGAAAAATAAAGATGAGGTTATAACCATATCCTAAATAATTTTAATATATTTAATAGGGAAACTACTTCTGATATATACATTTTGCTTGCATGGTTCTTACGCTACTTGTTGTTATTTTTCTTCCTTATTCCTGCAATGTCCTAATGCCTTACAGACATTATCCACTCTTAGTTACAAATTCCTTTAGGGACTACTGAGTTGTTTCTAATTTTGTTGATAAGGGAAAGCTTCAAAGTTGTGAGGCAGCTGAAGCCCACCAAGGAAATCTGCTACAGTTCCTGAAAAGAAGAATGAGGATGTACTGGTTAAGAAGTTCCGAAACTCAGGCTCTTAATCAGGGATGTGGTTTTCTCCCATCTCACAAATTTTTTGTCATACTGGGTTAGTCATTTGGGTTTCACTGCAGAGGTGATTTGGAGTACTCAAGAAAAGTCAAGTTCAAGTGAAACAATCACACTGAAAATTAATACCCTACATGCATTCATTTCATTGCTATATTGTATGATTTTATGGACTTCGTTAATTTGTTCTGAATCCACCGTTTCCTGGTACATCAGCTTTCTTAAAAAAGGTTTTTGCTTGCAGAGAAACTTTCAGTTAGAGGTGACACTGTAACTCAACTTCAGAGAAGGAAGTTCAGACTCTCTTCTGTTCCTTCTTATTAAATCGGGATAGCAGAACCTCTCAGGGTCACAGGATGTCAGCACAGAACAGAGAGGCTGTGCTGCCTCTGTCCCTGGAGGTTTCTAAGATGAGACTGAAGAAACCCTGAGCAACCTGGTCTGACCTCAGAGCTGTCCCTGCTCTGACCAGGAGGTCTGGACAAGCAGCCTCCTGTGGTCCCTACAGTATGAAAAGTCCTGTGATCCTGTTACCTGATGTTGTGAAGATGGATAAAAAAAAAAAAAACGTAAAACAAAACAAAAAAAACCAACAACCCTGTGAGTTGTCAGATATTATGGCAAAAGGTAAATGGATGAGAAGCAAGTTTAAGAATGCCACTCTTTTCCTGGCACTTACTACCCCAAAATACCCTTACTTTTAAGCTCAGCTGAAAAGAGTGCTTTGATTGGAGACTAAAGCACAAAACAGATCTCAGCAAGGATGCAGTTATGTACATGGAAAACCTAATCTGAGCTGAAACTTACATACTTCCCTACATCAGTGGTATTTTTCACCTCCCCATCACTTAGGAACTGCGTCATAAATTCCTCAATGTTGCTCTAAAGAGCATTACAGTGAAAGATTCTCCCTTCCTGTCAATTAAAAAATCTATAGAATAATTTTCCACTTGTCCTGTATGTATGACCTTATTTAACAAGCTCACGTGTCAGCCCAGCAGGAGAAGTCCATTAGAAGAGTAAGACACAGAAATCCCACCAGATATAATGAAAGAGATCACAGAAGGTAAGATCTTACTGCTCCGTAACTACTGAAAACAAAACCACAGATCTGCTGTCTAAACTGTGTCTGTAATCCAAGAAGTTAGACCTGCTGAGCTACCTCCTGACTTGCCCTGTTTCTCACTTTAACTCATCCTCACATCAGCTTCATCTACCTATACAGAATATAATTTTACAATCCAAATAGAGACCCGGTAAACTGCCAGATATTGGCCCACTACTCTTCTTCAAGCAGTGCAGATGGACAGATTGAATGATGGAAAAAGAAATATCCCACTTCATACAAGATAATGTGTTGAAAAAACTGGATATTTGAAGATGCTTGAGAACCCTTTGTACCCAACTCAGTGGAAAGGGAAGTGTGAGAAGGGAAAAGCCTAACGTGAATTCTGAAGTATTTCTGTATATCAGATTTTTCAAGATAATGGAAATGAGCTTAAAGAGATTCAGTTTAACACTCTAACCCGAAACACATAAGGATTTGCATTCAGCATCTGAAACCCAAGTCCTTTTCACATAGTTAAAAAAAAAAAGCATTTCTTTCAAAAAAAGTCTTAACATTATGTCCTAAAGAGAATAGGAGTTTCAGAGAATGTGCTGACATCTTTTGCTCAAATTTCTCTCTTTTTTTTTTTTCTTTCCAATATAAGCATATACCAGAACAATTATTTTATGACAACGTCTCCTGGTCAGTCAGCATTAACTGTTTTGTACCAAGCAGGTTTTCAACAACCCTTCCATAGTGACTTACATATGGAAACTAGCTTCCAAAAAGAAAAGTAATTTCAGAAAAGTATGACTCCACCTGTGGAAGTGTTTTGTTTCCAGCCATCTCAGAAGGTATCACGACTATTGGATGATTAAAGAGTAGGTGGGAAAATCATGTTTTCTTGGAAAAACATGAAAATATGCATATGCAAAACAATAAATAAAATTAAAATACACATGAGATTTTGCGTGGTATTTGCTGGAAGAGGCTGGCTTAAATATGCAACTGCTCAGCCTTCTGTGTGAGTCATGCTAATGCATGAATTCATTCAGTACAGTATGATTATTTCGCCAAGCAATATATTAAAAAACTACTACCAGAACTTCCCAGAGCAGCCAGTCATATAAATTCATATATCAGAATGAAAATCAGAGTGCAGTCTAATACGGAGCTGCACAAAGATAACATCCTTGTTTCCTAGATATAAACCAGAGTATGTATTCGTATGATTGTTTTCTAAATTAACGTACTCAATCAAAATTACTAACAGAAATTACTGGGGAAACTGCTGGAGTTTGAGAAAAAGGCAGTGCAGTAGATGTGAGCTGATTCACATGTTTCCTAAGTATTTTCAGGACACTTTTGATACAGGTGTTACAAAAAGTAATACAACATTTTATACAGAGATTATATCGCTACATAAAAATACATAAGTGCTTTTTTCAAGCATTGCAATGTAGTAATTTCCAAAGTACCTACTGGCAATGCAGATGGAGTCTGACTTGTATATTTAGGGACTTACATAGGCAATCATTCAGTAAAATACTAGGCTAGTATTAATGAATGGCACTGCTGGAATCTTGTTATCTGCATCTACAATTCACTATCTACGGGACAGAAAATAATCCCAATGTACTAGAAAAAAATCAAGTGTTTGAAAGGACCAGATTATTTTAATCTGGAAAGTGACTTTAACAGGAACACTAAGTATATATATATTTCCTGTACACTTCAGATCACATATGCAAGCAGCACAAACACACTCCTATTACACAGATTACCAGAAGTCCACGAATATGAAGAGCAAACTTTTCAGAATGATGAGTAGGCTTCACACTTACTGCAATTTTCATCCTATGTTACTATGCATGAGACATACATACATATAGAGAGAAAGAAAATCATTCTGAAATATTGCTATATTGTCTACTGATGCCATTTATTACTGCTAGTTTATTATGACTCCTTGTACACACACACAAAAAAAAACACATTAAAATAGTAAGAGTAGTTTAGTAGTGATTTAGTATTATAAAGGAAACAGAGCCAAATTCATGTTGGCAAACAGTAAAACTAATCAACTTAAAGTTTAGCTAAGGTAATAATTAGTAAATATATTTCAAGCTTGAAATGAATGAATGTCCAATTTACACTAAGGTTTGGATACTGTCATATCCAGCCAAAAAAAGCCGACTTCATTCCAAAAAAGCAATAAACAACAACAACATAGGCTGGGAGATTATTATTTTTTTTCTAATTTTTCCTACTCTTCCTCACGCTGAGCAGAAAGTTATATTGGAAAGGTGAGGAAGACAATTTTTAGCGGCATTGAAAATGAGCAAACGGGACTTCAAAGCAAAGAACTTAGTTCACACACACAAACGTACTCCATTAGCTTGTTAACTATACCAGTCCCTAAGCCTACTTCATATTTGAGAGCTGCTTTGCAGAAGGGTGCCATGAAACACCTGTTAAAACAGAAGAGGTAGGTGTTACAGTAAAAAAAAAAAAAAGAAAAAAAGGGGACACATCCCAAATATATAAACAGGCCCCTGAAACTCAGAGGAAACAATTCTGGCTAACAAAGAAATCCCCATACAGCCAAGAGGACAGGGGCCTTCATTTGCAATTGGCAACTGAGCTGTGCAATTTTGTATTTTCCCATTATGTTTCCTGTTGAGACTCACTATATGCTCCCTTTAGTTTACAGCGGAAGGATCAGTGAAGGAGACTCTCTGTTGACAAAAGAGCAAAAAGAGAAGAAAAAAAGTTGTAATTTTTCCTGCTTGATGGCTGAGCAATCACCAGGACACCTTTCCCTTATTAAACAACAAAAAGGAAATGTGAATATGTAATATTTATTGGTATTTTCTGTGCTTGGAAAGAAGAAGTTTGCTTCTGAAACTGTGATGTGAAAAATCTCTTCATGCTGGATGGCTTTAGTCTATTGGCACCCTGATGAGCACTAAGAAAGAATCACAGAAAGACCTGACATCAAATTGGCTGCCAAGACCATCCTCACTTTACTGTAGTACAAAAAAAGAGGAAAACAAGGATATGCATGAACAGTATGGGTTTCTTTTTCTGTGCTTGGTATCAAGTAAGTTGCTAATATGTTTGTGGTATGAAAACATTTCACACATACATCAGTGCTTCCAGGCACCCAGTTGAGACCATAGCAACAACAGACTTCACTGCCATTCTGCAGGAAAAGACTTTCCCTTTGCTTGCTCTAAGTCCTTTTTAAAGCAAAATCAGTGACCACCGGCCAGCGTGCTTGTCTTCTCTCCATTCTCAACTTCAGACCACTTCAGAAGCACAGGAGAACTCGCTTATTCCTGACTACATCACAGAAAGCAGGAGGTATCATATCCTTTGCAATAAACAGCAACGATTCAATTATTTTGTTGTGCTAACTTCATACTTTTGAATGTCTTTGTTTCTAGGCTGTCGTAATGCTCAAAACTATGCCTAATTTATAGCATAAGGTAATATAAAAAAACATTCAGATAAGGGGACGGTGGTGCCATAAAAAAAAAACACTACAGCATAAATATTATTCCTATTCCACAATGTTTTACTGCTATAAAGCATTCCCTATCCATTTAATCAGGTAAGTACACTGTGCACTGCATTCACTGCACTAGCTCTAAATAGATAATTACGTATCATAACTGTGCTGGGGAGATGTTCCCATGCATTCAGAAACAAAACAGTCCAGAAAAAATAATTCCCTCATTGATACAAGGGTTGCACATTCACAGCTGACTTGGGTGGTTATTTGCATTTTTATTTCAAAGATTCATATTTTACTGTGAATTGATTCTGTATTCTATATGCATCAAAATAGATTCCATTTAGAAGAAGTTTCTATTTAATTCATAAAGAGATATTTATTTAACAAAAAGATCAGGAGCCTAACAGGAATAAAATAATGCGTCAAGTATTTATTAAATAGTTATGTCTGCAAATACGTACTTCAACTCAAAGACGTATAATCAGTGAGATACATTTTCATTAAAAATATTTCTTAACTGTTAAAATATTCAAAATACTAAAACCACAATAATTCCAAGATTCTTTTTTTTCTGCCCAGATGCAGTTTCTTCATTTTGCTTATCGCTCTGGTCACATTTGACCTGGAGTAACAGCACAACAGCACAATGTGTTGCAGACGGTATAGGGAAACACATCCAATAGGCTTTTGCTTTTCTTTTTCTTTTTCTTTTTTTAAATATTTCTTCTCTTTACTTCAAGACTTTAGTCTTAATATTTTGACATTTCAGACTGCAGCACATACATTGTTTGCTTATCACTGTCACACTGAGAAAAAAAAAAAACACTTTTGCGTATTTGCCTACTGAATAATCACAATAAAATATATTTAAGCACTGAAAATCAAATCCCTTAGAATTTAGCAAAATCCTCTTGGCCTTAGGTTAACACAAAACTTAAGTTGTGATAATCTTTGCAGTAGTTGAGAAACTATGTAAGATGTGCTGTACAAAGCATTCACCTGCTTTACAAGCACGACGCATGTCCTTCCATGGGCTGCATTTTAGTCACACAGGTTTCCCAGTTTCTAAATAACTACTTCTTTCCTGCAATGACAATGATTCTAATGACTGTTTTCCTACTTGGAGCTATTTTCCAGTAATAATGCCATTGGCTTACTGAAGTTGAATTTAGCATATCAAACAATAGACTTCTTTTTTTCTTAAATAGTGTTGCACTATACTGAAGCTTATGTGTTTTTAGGTTGCAGTGTCTTAGCAGCATCAAGTGCTACTTATTCACTGCCATAATACATCAATCTCTCTCTTTTTTTTCTTTTTTTAATTTTAGCTGTCAGCAAAATAACGACCAGAGCACTGAGCACTATATGTGACATTCAGCCAGCCAATCTCTATGCTATTTGGTAGATCTCTTTGCAAAGCAATAGGGGCTGAGGATGCTTTTCACACCTCTGCTCACTTATGAGTTGTATAAGTCATAAATGTCCTTAGGATACTCTCTTCCTGCTGTTAAAAAAAAAAAAAAAAGATTAAATGAGAGCAATGTCAACGCATAACAATGTCAAAATCCCATTTCGTGACGGTCAAGATGGCTCATCTCACAGTGTTTTCTAACTTTGATGTCAGAGAAATAAGATCATGCTGTAGTCGCTGCTCCTTGTGCAGCATTTTGAATTTTATGATAATAAAATTAGGAGAGGAAGCAATGACGTTCAAAGACCTAAACAGCACACAGGAAAAATAAAGCTAAATAAGCTAACTCCAAAGACTGTGAGCAAAGCACTCCACAGTAATGATCCAAATATTTGATTTAATTTTAAATGTTACGTGAAAACTGTCCATTTCAGTACTTGAACTTCCAAGCAAGTCATCTTGTTTAGAGATGAATCTAAGTAAAAAAGCCCACATCTGACTACTTTATACAATAAGGTTTAATGGTTCCAAAAATCTTTGACTGGATTTCAGTTTATTGTAACCCTATGTAACCCTATCTTTTTCTGCTTCGTCCTTAAAGCAACTTCCTAAAAAAGATCTGCTCTCACTGTCATTGCTCACTGTCAGTCTGAAAGTTACAAGAGTGCAAACACTGACAGAGATATTAATTTGTAAAAGGTTTTATTCTATAGCAACAAAATCCTTTTAATTCTAATTCTGAAATAAATTGGGAAAGCAAAACCATATTATCTTCTCCTTATGAACGCCTCATGCCAAAATAGCAGACAGCCCTTATGTTTGGGCCACCCTGACCTCACAGTCACCTGTTCTGTCTCCAGAGAAATTGCTATCTACGCTACCACATGGAGCTCTCATCAACTACATACTGCAGATACGGGAGATCTCCTGCTTTCACCTCCGTGTAAACAAAATCTAGGCATTACTGTAGTCACTCACCAAAATATTCAAGACTTCAGTCAAACAATGCTATACTGCTGAAAGAAAAATCAACAAACATGAAACTATATCCAAAAACTTGCTGTTCTGGATTCCAGATCATCTTCTGCCACACATGTCCATCCAAGTATCAGTAAAAGGTCTGCAGTCCCAATTTATTTTACCAGCAAATATGAGTTCCACGTTCACGCAGTAGGAGTAGTGAATGACCAAGTACTCCCTCATTCCTGTATCTCAGAGACCACTAGTGGGGATGGCAGTTCTCCCATGTACAGCCAATGGAAAGCACCCCAGGCTTTTTCAGCACCTCAAGCAGAACCATACACAAGCAAGCTCAGCAATGGCCTCCCATTGCTGCTCCCCTGGAACCCCAGAGCCTTGCTGGGCAGCAACAAACATGTAGAGTCAGCTCCTGTGGGGTCATCTGAGCTTGCTGCTGAGAATGTGCAGCTCTAAGACTGCTGATGGGCACTGCTGGGCAGGAAGGGAGAGATGGATGGATTCATGGGGACATGTAAGGCTAGAGAAGGAATCACATATATACTAAAGCCACAGAAATCCAACAAGTCATAGAATAATTAAAGTTAGAAAGTCACCATAATCTTCTAAAATCTCCTTTTTAAAGAAGGACTAAGTTGTCCCATGGTCTACTTCCATTCCACTTCAAGCCCAGAACCTCTCCGGGGACCCTCCTCCTTACCTTTTTCCAAGATGAGTGTAACATTTGCTTTTTCCTGCAGTCAAGAAACTTCCCCTCTCACCCCAATGCTTCCCAGACAGTAAATGCAGCCCTGCAATACCATGGGCCAACACTCCCTTGGCTCCTGACTGGGTCCCATCCAGTCCTAAGCTGTTCCTGTTCAGCTACAGATCCACTGTATCGCTTACAAATATATTGGAAAGGATTTGGCACACATAGAGCAGAGTTACGTTAACATAATACATAATCCTAAATGCATTCACAAACAGAATGAGTGGCAGACAGAAATGATTGCCAAGAAGAGGACACAAGTCTGAGATCCCAGTAGAGACAGACTGTAAGGTCTTTTTCCCCTTTGTTATTTGGGCAGGGAGCAGAAACTCTTCCACCAACAAGGAGAATCACATCTACAGGGTCTGACACCGTGGACTCTACAGCTGGGTGAGATGAATACAAAAATGCACAGCCAGAGGTCTTGAGGGTAGGAAGGGAGAGCAAGAAATGTGTGCGTGGTATGGGAGTTTCAAGAGAAACTAGAAAAGACTACAGTCACTGATGGTGTACAATGGGTGTGTTTTGTGTGTGTTATGCATGCATAATAGAAATAGGGTGTTCAAGTCATCCTTCACAGAAATGGGGCAAAACAATTTTACACTCCTTCCTCTTGTGTTCTGGGACCGTGGGAGCTTCCCCTGCAGAGTGAGTCACTGCTGCCTGCCAGAGGTCCTGCAGGGCTCAGTGGGGAGGACTGCCCAGACACACCGTCTTTCTCCTGCTCCTCAACATGTCCTGTATTCTGAGGAGAACCAGCAACATTTCTGAGTTGCTGCCGTGCTTCTACCATTGCTCGATAGGCCACAGCTTTGGAATTTGGCAGATTTTAACAGACAGACTAAGGGGTGGTAAGAATCATGCGCTTGGTTGCATAAGCTTCCCCCAAAGGAAGGACAGATTTCAGTTTCTCCTCTATGTCAGGAATATTGAAAAGGGCACAAAACTGGTGAGAATTATCAGGAGGAATTTTCACAGAGCGAATGGCACACATAACATTCTGAAAGGAAAACTCTACCTGTACTCTTTTGCTGTTTGCCCAACTCAAAAACTGGAACCTGAATTTAACTGAGAGCAATTGTTAAATAGACAAAATATAAAAGTGCTTAAAATATTCTAGATCCTGGAAAATATCCTGTTGGCTAGATCAAAAAAAGGATAACAACAATAAGAATGTGAAGTTATGAGTCCATTGAAATTTCTGTTTCATCTGCTCTCGTTTGAAAAAAGCATTATATATTCCCAGCCATGATTTTTTGATGTTTCCCAACAGAAAGGATTATATAATTGTTTACATGTTATTATCAATGACACCACTATGCTATGGAACCACTGACAGTTTAAACTTAATTACAGATGGCAGCTTATGAAATAATTATAAAGAAAAGATTGGACAGCAACCACAGTGATTTCATGCTTCCTCTTCATGTGTGTTTAGCACAGTATCATTGAGTCCCTTGACTTTAAAAAATAATGTGAGATATCAATCAGATCCTACCACTGCAAACTGGGAGGTTGCCTTGTTGTATGAAATGATACCATGTAAAGTTTGCCACTCAAAGTCCACGTCTTTGCATTACACTTCTCCTCAGTCTGTAAGACTGGCTGCTGGCCACATAACGACCACTGCCAAAATAAGCACTAATTAGCTAGCCAGGTTCACAGGTTGTTCAGTTGGGGCCATACAGCATATTGAACAATGGACTTTCATAGCAGCAGCATATTCCCTTGTCCCTAAAGATCTGAACTGAAAAAGCAGAATTTGAGTGTGAGGATCTTACCTGCTTGATTTCATTCCATGGCATTCATTCCCAGCCCCAGTGAAATTCCCTCCCCTCCATGAATTCACTAATTAAATTGCCAATGGCTTTGATACTGACGCTACCTCACTCCAGGGAGAATTTTGCCTGGCTCTCCAGAGATTATTTTAATGCTTTCCAACTTAAATTGGTAGGCACTTTTTTAACCTGTTCCTTCCTGATTCCATCTCACCTCCACCTTATTACTATTAGTGCATTAAGCCGGTAACTATTATCTTTTTAGTGAAGGGCTAACACAAAGTAGCTATTAAGCTTTTTAGCTTGCTACATACTATATACATTTTTTTCTTCCATCCTCTTAAGTAGAGAACCTGACAATTCCTTTTGTTATTCTCTGGCTTCTTACACATTTTAAAAGCATGCTCTTTCTGCCTTTTACATAGTTTGCTAATGGTACCTCATTTGGAGCCTTTGCCTTTCTGACTCTTTCTTCAGATTAATCCCCTTCAACCCAGTCCCCCCCTCCTGTAATTTTGTTCTCTTTGTATGCAGGTACAGTTTTAGTTTGCCGAAGACACTGAACGATGGTTTTCTTTTCTTTTTTGGTGGTTCTTTGTGGGGGACAGTGCAGGGGAGCAGGAGAAGGCATTATTTACTGTCTACTGGTTCTGTGTACCCTTTATCTAAAATATATCTTCTTCCTGTTTTTCAATAGAGATATTGAAGTCTTTTGTGGTAAACAGCATTAATTACAAATGCATCCCTCTTTTGTCACTCTCTCCTGAACTGCTCATGATTTCTCAGACTACAGGATGCTGCCTTTTCAATAGCCAGTCACTTTCATTACAGGATACTTTTTAACTGACTGATCAAATAATATTTAATCTAAGGTCAAAA
Source organism: Numida meleagris (assembly GCF_002078875.1). Lineage (NCBI taxonomy): Eukaryota > Metazoa > Chordata > Aves > Galliformes > Numididae > Numida > Numida meleagris. The sequence goes on from NC_034420.1 coordinate 4,879,684, forward strand.
CTGTTATATATGCTTGGTTTACTAACCATGCTAAAATTTATGGCACTTTAAGGATCATGAGACTTACTTCATAAAACACATAAAATGTTTCAGAGCATCTCTACATTAACATCCACACAGAGACACTTCGCAATTTGTATTTCAGACAGACTTTGTGAATTAATCATTAGTTTTTCATTATGCACTCAGCTCTTCAGTGGGACGCTACACCTTAATAATTGTGCATGTTGCCTGTAGAACTGGGCAACAGAGACTGATTAACAACTCACTGAAATTTCACTGTGTGATATTACCACGTAGAGTAATTCAGAGTGGAAAGAACCTCTGGAAATCATCTGGTCAAACTCCTTGCTGAACGCAGGGCTAACCTCAAGGTTAAACTCCAGTTCAGCATGAGGTGACCTGATCTTTCAGCATTTCAAGGTCAAGTGTGCAAATGCAGCTATGCCACTGGAAAAGGCAAGTGGAATGAAGATGTTAACTGGTGACATCCAGTACAACACCAACCCATCGCTGCTTTCTAAGCTCTTTGATCTCTTCAACACCTATTAATACATCCACATTTACTCTGGCATTTCTGGAGAATTTTCCAGCAGCCTCCATGTTCTCAATATTTCTGAGGTTTTCTGCAACAGCCGAAGGTCATGCCCGTTCCTCTAACTACAGAAGTTTCTAGAGATTTTTCTCTAAGTTGTTTCACTAATTCATCCATACATGTAATTTTCCTGTTTCTCACCAATTACAAAATCTTGAGAAAACTACGCAGAACTTTGTTTATAATCTGTTCTTATTTAGAAATCTTTCTCTTTCAGAGAAGTGCACTTTTTAATTTAACAACATATTCATATTATATTCTATATTTTCATGTATATTAGACTACATCTGTCAAATTCTAAAGCTATGGACTGAATGCCTGATACATACTGAGAACTAAATATTTTTCTCAAGGAATAAAAAAAGTACATATGTATATTTTGAAAATCTCAAGTTTTACAGATAAGATAAACAGCACTGTTGATTCAAATCACATCATAAAATAGTTTAAAACATAAATAAACATCACTGTGTGATGACAGATAATATGCTAATTAGGAGTTCAAATATAATGTGACTGTGATCAAAAGGATGTGTAGCTTAATATTAAAAATACAAAATTCCACAACAGGACGACAAAACACAAAATGAATCCCATGCAGTGGTGTAGTTTAATGGACTGATTTTCCCCTACATTTCAGTGATACAAATCAGGAGGAATTCCACAAAATCAGTGGAGATGCAGTGTGTGAAAGAAACAAATCAAGTCCAATGTGCCCTTAATGTACTCTCTTTTCCCTGTCAGCAGATTTATCCTCCATTCTCCTCAAACAGAAGGGATAGAACAGATTATCACTTATTCATGATAACGGCAACTAACAGTTTCCCCTATCATACTGATTATTTAAAATGTTATTGTAATTTTTCATAAGCCACTACATATAATTAACAGATGGAGAGGAGAAAAACTACAGGCAAAACACTGAGTGGCACTACATAGGCAGACTCACTGCTGACCTTGTTTGACACAATCTGATGTTTCTTGGTGAAAGAACAAAGTAAATCTAGAAAGACTTTGTGATGCAACTCCTGTGAATCAAAAGCAAAGCAATCATTCAAGAATATATCAAAAGGAAGAAGAAAACAAGAGAGAGGTGGATGTTGATAGAACAAAGCAAGAATGAGTCCAAGAGATGCCTTATGGCTAAAAAAACCTGTTCTCTGCTGCATCCTTAGCTTTGTCACAACCTCCTTAGACAAGCTTGAGTTTAGAAGATTAAAAACTGCACATTTTTTGCAATAAGAAAGAATTATTTCTTTTTTATGTACTTTGAAATCTGTAACTTATAAAACTGGAAAAAAAAGATAACAAAACATTGTTAAAAAAAAAATGGAATCTCTGAACTTAGAACATACAGAGACCAAGTATTCACTCTTGCCACACACCATTAATGACAACTGTGTTAATGCACTGTGCCGGGCCAGCTCCTTACCAGTTCAGACTTGCTAGCCATGCTGACTATGGAATTCTGATTTTTCTGGCTTCAGTTTTCACTTTCGACAAAACAACTGATGTCAAAAGTTGACACAGATATTTAGTTAATAGAATACTTCTCTCAGAAATAACAGTGGAAAAATGCCCTAACAGAGTACTAGATAGATTTATTGGAGATTGCATCTTGTATAGGAGTTGCAAAAAGCAATGCTGTTAACACTGGAGTAACTAAAAAAATTCATTCTCCTCGTCCTTGTTTATCACCAGAAAAGCCAGTATTCTACTCCTGGCATCCAGATAAATCTTATCAATGTATCATCTGCTACCTGTGGCCGGGCTGGATGTGGCCCTGGGACACCTAGTGGGGAGTGCAACTCTGCCCATGGCACACGGGTGGAACTGAATGGTTTTAAGGTCCTTTTCAGGCCAAGCCTTTCCATGATTCTACTTTATTTTCCCTTATAAATTGGCATATTACTGTTCTTTAGGCAAATTACTGCTGTCAATAGACAGCAGCTTGCCCTCTATTAAAATATTCTAAGGAAGACAACAGAAAAAGTAAAATCTGAAACCTATAGAATTTGTTATAGGATTCTATCACATAACTAAAATAAGCTGAATTTCAGCAATGCTGAGTCAATTCCTGAGTGCAATGACAGTGCCTGATCTTCTCAGGCAGACAGGGAAGCTGGAGGACACGTGTAACCTTTCCTTTATACATGCTTTCAAGTCCTTATTTGAGGGAATGGAAACAATTTTGTAGGACGAGGCTGCATTACCTAGTGCTGATAGCAGGACTAGCTTCCCATCTTCTCTCACACGTGTTGGAACATACCCTGCACACTCGTACAAGATACAGCAACAGCACCGCTGCCTTGGGCTCTGTTTCGAGCTCCCTGTGCTGCAGGCAGGCTCCTGGCGCTCAGCAGGCCTCTGCCCAGCCCTGGCTGCAGCTCTGGGATCAGCAGGGATCTGTCTGTCAGGAGCTGTAAATGGGCTGTGACAAATCTGCATCGTGCGTTATTGTGTAAGGGTAATTGTGTGCAGGCAAACAATCATCAAATGTCTGAAACTGCATTTATTTTTCACTCAACCAAGCTCTTTCTTTCTTTCAAGCAAACGTCCTGACAACATACATCACCCCAACCCTCTCCCAAGCAGTGACCTCAGTCTTCAGAAGGACTGCTTATCTGCAAGCAGAACACTGCTCAGCCAGCCCCTTCCATCAGCCCCGGCCCTGTCAGAGCTCCTCCGCTGCGCCCACACCCAGGCCCTTCACCTGGGGCTGCGCTACCTCCATACGCTGGAACTAGGGCAGCTGTTTGAACTAGCTCACTGCTGACAATGTCCTACATTAAGCACACATGCAAAAAGTCTTGTTTGTCTCTCTGTATTGGTTTGAACTCTGCCCTCAAAAGTGACAGAAGATGAATTTCTCTCTCTCTCTCATTCGACTTTGTGCACTTTCAATGGCCCATCCTTACACAGGAAGCTTAACAGAAACCATTCTCACTGTACGTTTTTAAAGGTACATTCCCATTCTCTGCTCATTTTAGCCACTCTAGTTGTGCAAAGAAATTATAAAGCTGGCAAGAGAAGAGTGGAAACCAAAAAGAAAGACATTAATACACAGCCTTGCCTCCATAGGAGCTCTGACTTGAAGGTTGCCACATGCCCATTTCTTGATGTAACCTAATAAGGTGATCTGACCTAACAAATCATATTATTTATAAATTATACTGAATATTCACTATGATAAATTTGAAAATATGTGATTAGAAGAATTTAATGCATGGAGAGAATGTACAGGCTTTTTATCAGAAAGAGAGGACATCTGCATTAAAAGAAAACATGCCTTAAATCATAGTTGGAGATGGCAGAAAATTTAGTTCACTTACTAATAACAGAAGTTTAATTTTAATAACATTATTCTTCCAGTATAATAGGTAGAAATTTAATGGGCCTGGACCACATTTGTATTTCTGTCTAGGTACTTTCACTTTTGACAAAGGCATTTTATTTTTCTTAGTGGTCTCGCTAAACTTCAGAATTTTTCCTCCATTATAAATTTAAATATAAATACACTGTAACCTTAATGGTATCAATTTTATTTGTCAGTGATTTTGAAAACCCTTTGCATTATATGATGTTTCCCATTCATCAAACCAAAATGAATGTGAATAATACAGCACTAACTGTAAGTTTTAAAAGGTTAATGGCATAATAGCAAAAGGAAAGAGAATTTAGCAGGAAAAAAAAAAGCATTAAAAAAAAATAAATATAAAATTGAAAAGCTTCCAGGAGTTTTGCAACATACTGGGAAGAAAAACTAAGCATTGCCAACAAGTAGCAGGTACATAGTACAAGAGAAATTAAAAATGTTGCCAGAAGGGAGTGATAATGGCTTTGTATCTATAATTCATTAATCTCGAGGGATGCAAGATTACATAATGTCCTACAGAGTGTTTTCTGCATTCATAAGTTGGGACAGCATATGAAACACAGAAACACTTTGGAAATTATTGACACACATTTTCCTGACAGTGTTGAATGCTCTCATGGTTTGAAGTTCTATTTAATACCAGTGGTAAGACTGTTTAGCAGGGTCTGCGGTGACAGAACAAGGAGAAATGGTTTCAAGCTCAAAGAGGGTAGATTTAGCTGGGGTATAAGGAAAAAATCTTTTACAGAGAGGGTGGTGAGGCACCGGATGTGGTGGAAGCCCTGACCCTGGCGACACTAAAGGCTAGGCTAGACCAGACTCTGAGCGACCTGATTGAGCAGTGGACATCCCTGGTCATTGCAGAGGAACTGGACAAGGTGACCTTTAAAAGTCCCTTCCAACTCTAAGGATTCTATGATTCTATGAGATACATCAAGTGAAGGAAAAAAGGACGGTGAGAACCTAAAAATAAGGTCAAAGAAATGGATTTGCACTGTAATGAAAGAAGAAAGAAAAATCAATTTGGAAAATGAGATATTACTGGAGAAGGGAGTAGGAGAACAGAGAATGCCAAAACTTTAAACACAAGTTCAACATATGAGCAAAAAAGATGAGAGGAAATGAAGTATGGAGCTTCCAAGAGAGATATAACAGTGGTACCTTACCTAAATTAAGAACATATCTTTCATTTCAATTGAGCAGGAATTCTTAGAAATGTCATTCTACATATCATCTCACATTTTCCAATTGGAAGAGAAGAGCAAATGTAATTCATCATAGTAAAGCCTGCAACTTTCTCACCCTTCACTTCAACCATGAGAATACCTGCTGCTACAACTCTAGAATGTCTGATCTCTTCTTTGGTTTCAAAGGAGGGCTGTACCAACACTGTAATCAGGAATGCTTCCTGGAACAGCTGCTTTTCAGACCCTGGGGTGTGATTCTAGGAATATGAGATATCTTTTGTACCCATCTTTACTGCCTTTCAGGATAAACTCCACTAGTCAGAGAAGACGTAACGGATATGTGCTCTTCCTCATTTTGGCACAACGACTTTTCACTCGATGCCCAGTTCACCCAAACAAGTGCAGCCTCCGTGAGGGCAGCTGGGAAACAACAGAGAACTGATGTCTTGGGAAACTTTGCGGCCAACAGAGAGGCCATGAACGTTCTTGGTGTGCGAAGGTGCAATGGAATTGGTGAGGAAGCCAAGCTGAGGCCTTCCACGTCCATCTCAACATTCCACTGCAGTGCCTTACAAAGCAGTGAGTAGATGATACACACTTCACAACAATGTATTTGGAAATCACCAAAATGTGGGCCAAGTTAATATTTTGCTAAAAAATGTACCGATGTATCAACCAAGTATTTCATGAGATGGAGGACTTGATACTTAGTGATGAGCAACTGCAAGAAGCATGGAAAGAAAGTGCACACTAACAGACATAAAGCAGGTGCTTGCCTTGCATGCATTAATAGCATCTCATGGCCAGCGAAAGGTCTGTGAAAGCCAATTGCTCCTTTGCCCATCGATCTAAAACTCTGCCTTCAAACTGCTTCTAGTTTTTCTTAATTGCTATCTTCCTGTAACCACTTGACAGTGTGACAGAGACTGCATTTCCGCATAATTTGTCCTTTTTTATTCAGTTAGATTGAGGTTTAGAGTGTGGTTAACAAAGACAGACCTGGAAGAAGTAACTCTCTTTGGAACAGGTTTTTTTTTTTGTTGTTGTTCTCTCTTAGAACTATGTGTGTACAGTTACACAGAAGGGGAGAGCTTATTAATTACTACAAATAACTAGCAGCATTGTATGGTTATGCCCAAGAAATCACAATCCTAAATCCTTGGATCATTTTCATTCTCTTTCTCAGTTATCATCACACTATTCCAGCGATTTGTATGCTCTGTATTAACAGCATTTCAGCCTGTCACTTCCACGTACACTTGAGCCTGTCACTGTGTGCTTGTCTTCATCCAGTTGCATGTCCTAATCAATGACAATCAGGGCTTCTTGTTTTAATCTGTATTTGATTCATGTGGACTCCAAGACTGAAAAGTCACGCAGAAATATTGTGTTTAAAGCACAGGAGGATTAGCAGGCATCACCACCAGGAGTGAAAGACTGCTAATTGAGCACTTCCCAATAACTTATTGATTCTTATCAAATCTCCCTAAAGAAGCATGCCAGCAGCAACAACAGCTATTACACGAAGAAACAACAATAGGTAGTGGATAAACAGCTGGAAGAATTATTAAAGACACTACCTTTCATGCTTTTCAAAGAATGGCATTCAAATTCTGGTTGGTGTTTGTTCAAATGTCTTTGACAAGAAGACACCTTAAATAACAAGAATGAGAATCAGACGTTTAAAATTGCTATCATTTGAAGCATTTTGTTCTGTTAAAAATAAGCAAAGGTCAAGGGAAATCCATTAATGAATGTCTATATATTGGGGTTAATAGAAAGTTCTCACCAAGAACTAAGCTATCAGTTTTCCTTTAGACAGAGAGTGTAAAAATAATAATTCTAAAAGAGCATTTTGATCAAATACATCCCCTAAGATAAGGAAAAGCTATACAGAACCATTATCTTGACTGACATGATAAGATAATATGCACTGGTCAAAAAAGAACATTTCCAGAAAGTCCTGTTTTATACACAGAAATATTATGGCAAGTTTGGCTGTTGTAGTGATGAATTGCTATTAATTTTAGATAAATCTTTGCCAGCTGTTGGAGTACTTTGCTGTATATATTTCCAATGAGTGATCAGCTAAGGATCCTGAAGTTGAGATACTTGATGGTTGGTGGTATAAAGAGGAACAACTGCATGCAGGTGACCCTCTAAGAACATTGCCTTGAAGTACTGTGATGGATTTTAGAGCTGACTTTTTTTGCATTATACGTGGATCTGCGCCTATGGTATGTTCAAATATGCTCTTTTGTCTCAGATCAAATGATCTAAATTGCCTTCAACTGATTTACTGAAGAAACTGTCACTGTCATCTTGGGATTTCTTCAATTCCTCCCACCTTAGAACAGCTGCCTTTTTTTTTTTTTTTTTTTTAAAGCCACTGCCATGTTGTCTGTTGCCTTGAATTGCTGTTTCCAGGAAATCCCTATGAATTCCTTTCAATATTAATATTTTTACTGTGGTTCTTTCATTCAAAAACTGACAATGCTCCGTTCCCCACCCCCACCTCCACCCCTCCCCACAGTAGAACTGACAAGCTGGTAAAATCTCTGAAGATATTGCAAAATATTTTGTGCACAGAAAAGCCTACTGGTTTTATACAATTAGGGATCTTCTGTAAGAGCTGCTGGATAGGAAATTCTCAGCATTTGAAATGTCACAGTAATCTTTTTAGTATCCCTATCAGCAATAGTGACTACGAGGTTTTTGAGTGGAGTGACTCAGTCCTGTCAGCCTCTGTAAGTTTATCTGGAGATCACAGTGATGCCCAGAGTCTTATCTGTCTCTGTCATCTCCATCTTTGTCACGTCTCCTATACCAGCAATCACTTTTCCAAAAGCGTTTTCCCCTTGAATCAAGTAGGATACTTAGACCAAGTTCATTGCTAAGAGGTCATTTAGTGGTTTTCATTCAGGTTGCCTTTACTCAAGCAGCAAAGCAAAGCAGCTTTTCCAACAGAGTGATACTCCTCCCTCCGCTAAGGTCTCAGTGTCCATCAGCTGCAGTCCCAAGTTTGCTCACCACAACTGCCTTCACAGTAAGTCTGTGTTCTCAACTGCTGCATTCCATACTCAGTGCAAAGCACAGTCATGGTTATCCTGATCATGTGTTTGAATTACAAAGGATGCATCCTTACCATGCTTGTGATATTTCAATTTAGCAGTGAACTTACCTCACTTAAGCTTGTGAGTACATAATCTGCAAGTATCTAACTATTACCTGTAGGGACAGGCTGCCTGTGGCTAGTCCAGATGACCATTATTCAACATTTCTAAGCAGTTAGTTCACATAACCCCATGCTCAGTTACAGCCAGATGCTCAGCAGTCCAAAAGGCAGGTGCCAGGGTGAAGGCACAGCCATGGCCAACCGGGGCTGGGCCGAGCTATCGCCAGCACAGCAGCTGTGAGGGACAGCTGGTCGGCTCCCGGCCCCCGCTGCAGTCCGAGCCCAGCCAAACTGAGGGACTTACCTCCCTAATTCTGTGTAAAGCAGAATTCTCACCTCCTGTTCTATTCCTTTGAACACACAAAGCAAAACAAGCACACAAGCAAACACGCGTTTGAGAAGGAAAGCCATGATGATCTGGAGAACTGCCCTTCAATAGCTGACCACTCGACAGTGGCAGCCCCTGCCAGCAGCTCCTCAGCAGTGTGAGCAAGGAGGCCTGCAACCCCAGGAGCCTGCTCACCGGCCCTTCCACGTGGGTAGCCAGGAAGGAATGGAAACTTGCTCTCTATATGTTAATCAGTTTCAGACCAACCCATTTTGCTGTGAAAACCAAAACCTATCCTCTTCAGTCCCAGGGACTGACAAGATAAAGGTTGTGCATATCAGCAATTACAATAGTAACTAGTTATACAGTATTTTAGCATAAATTAACAATACCGGTAACAAAACAAGCATTTTATTGACCTCTGTGATCAACTTAGTGATCTTATTTATAATTTTAGTGACTACTGATCTTTCTTATCAGACTGGCTCATTCTTACTGCTGTTTCACATATCAAGCTTAGCAATATCAAATGAGCTCTTAAAAGCTATGAGAAGCTGCAGTGGGGTATATCTCACAATGTTCTCACTTCCTTCTCTCTTCTCCCAAATTCTACACATTTCTAAAACATCCCAGTCCCCTACTCCCCTTGAAGTTACTGTCATATCACAGAAGTGATGAACTTTCAGCACACTGGCCTAGATTCAACACTCATTTTCTGAGTTGCTACACCTGAGGAACACTTTCTCGTATGAAAGTGGTGATGATTTGTGTCACACAACTGAATTCCCTCACGTCTCATTTCACTGCCACAAGGGCCCCATTTACAAAAGGAAAACATGCTGGTGTGAAGGAAGATCAGTGTGAAGCAAAAGTGTGGCTTATCATACCCTTTGTGCCAGGTTCAGTCTATAGAGGAGGAAGGTGCTTCCTAAACAGTCAGCTTTCCTAGAATTGTCAAAAGCATTTTTTACAGATACAGGCAAACACAGGCTATAATTAAACTAGCAATAAGGAAAGGAAAATATTAAGCCATGCTGCAAAGCCTTAAAGAGAACGAAGCAGAACACTTGGGAATTCTTTCTTCTAAAAAAAAAAACAAAACAACAACAACAGAAAAACACACACAAAAAAAACACCACAACCAACAAACCACATGTTTATGTCATCTAGACACTAAGTAGACTTCTTTGAAAAAAACTGTTATATTATCTGAGTAAACATGTCAGTCAAAAACAACAACCAGCAATTTTCAAAAATGATGCTTGATTATTTAACACTGAAAGAGTGTGGTTCCATGGGGAGAAATATTGTTATTTACGTACTGTATCTGGAAGAGTTTCAGGTTGAGACTGAATAACCATAGCAAATATTAAGGGTTTTGTTAACTCAGCAAAACTCCCCATGCCTACTACTGCATTTTTAATTGTCCTTGGCTGTAGTTTCTTTATGTGGCTCCTTGACACAGTCAATTCCTCACTCCATGTACCTTCCAAGAGACATAGTTCTGCTAAAAGGGAAAAGTGAGGTTCTTGTTTTTAGGGGAACAAGGAAAATTCTCAAACTGGGATCTAGCATTGTGATTCTTGTGAGTACTCCTATTTATTTCACTGTGCTCAGTACATCACCTGATTAGTCTTTATATCATTAAATATACCTACACACAAAAGGAAATGATAGAATTACACATTGTTCCCCAGTTATTGAGGTATTCATTGCTGTAAGCTAATTTTCTCATTGTACTTCTGTAGGGTTTCTCCTAACTTAACATTCTTTTAAGGTCGTCTGTGTTGAGGGAATTATCTTGTTTTTCAAAGCAAATTTTAGCTGATTACTAAGTATTTACATACTGTAATTTGAATGTCTAATTATACAATTAGAGTAAATACATGTAATATGGTTTATTTTTCACAAAAGCTGATAAGGTACGTTGCTTTTTGCATTCCAATGTTAGATTTCCGTTGCTTGTAATAAAGAACCCAGACATTCACATTAAAAGCTCCTGGTAAAAGATTCTTTCTCATCAGTCAGCATTTTCCTAACAACTCAAAACGCTCTTCTGACAAAAGCACTGAAAGTGATGTTCTGTGGTTTTTCCCTTTTCCACGAAGCAAAGAGGGACATCTGCCTTACTGCTAAAGGCTAGAGCTGCCAACATCACCTTCAACTATAAAATTTAGTGATATATAGTCTCTGTATTTCTTCCTTGCAAGAGTTAAGTATAAAACTTGTTCTATCCTAAAATACGCAGCACTATATGGAAATTCGCATGTTGACTCCATTAATATATTGCTGCTGGCCTGTGGGACGTTTTCCTATAACATGTATGGAGATTTACAATGATACTCTTGAAAATGTAAGGAAAAGAGCACTCGGGAAGATGACTGGAGAACTTCCCTCCAGTTTTGGAGCTGCTTCCTTTTTCAGCAGCTACAGACAATAACTTCATAATTAGTGGTCAGGAAGGTGTTGCTTTACTCTTAACTGCAGTAAGGCACTGAGCTGCAGAGAGCTGTCAGTCTACTTTGCTCCTCCTCAGAAATCTCAAACATGTTTCTATATTCAAGTCTGTATAACTCTGAGGCCTCAAATCTAATTATATTTCTACATGTTTTATAAAATTTGATGTACTAGTACAGCCTTTGTGAACAGAAGCCTACAGTGCAGTAGGCATGTCCATCAACCACGGGCAGAGCAGGGCTCACTCAGCAGGTACATGGCATGGCCAATGGGGAGGGGGCACATGGGGACAAAAGAGGGGACAGGAGTTACTGTGGTGGAAGGCAGGAGGACACAGCACAAACAAGAAATTCCATTTCACTGTCTTATTACTCATGGGGCAACCTGTTTGCAAGTGACTCGTTTTTACACTTCACTCTCCATAGATGCTGCACCAAACAGTGATTAAAACAATAATTTATATACCAAATACACAGAACACAGATTAATATCTAACTCTTTGAAATTACTGTACTCACTTTCAAAGACCGAATAAGAGCAGAGAGACTTCCACAATATCTGTGGAAGTTTACACTTCGAGTTTCAAAATGATTTCCTCTCACTCAAGCTAGTGTTGAACTTGCATGTTTACACTGCCCTAAATTTGACTTTATTAAAAATGTAACGTCTTTTTTAATAGATCTTTCCATACTACTTATGTAATGAATATTTCTAAAGAATATGATATAAAATAATGTTTTACGTATATTTCTTTAACTTAGTATACAACTTGTGGTGAAATCACATTCAGTTGGATACTGGATTTTGGAGTACATCAGAAAATTGTATGAATGTTACATGAGGCTAAGCTCATGTTATCAATACGAAGCTTTAACTAAAGTAAAAGCAGTTACTTCCATTCCTCAAAAGTCTTTTATGGTAATGTCCTCCACAGAATTTCATTTTGAAATGGCAACAATAAGAAAAACAGAACTAAAACCAGGGACCTTGACGCTGGTGCCCACAGGACTAAGATCTGTGAGCTGCATGTTGAGATGGGCAAGCCTCAGGATGGACTAGTCTGTTTCTAAGGGACAAGAAACAAAGCTCTGGAAACATGTGATTTTCCAAAGGTATGTACAGATTTTGCTGTCCTTTATCACACTTAGCAATACTGGATCCTATAAAATGAGTATATCTGAATATAAAGTGATGTTCACCTTCCAAATACACATCAGAATAATTTGTAATAAATTTCTTCAAATAATTTCTTCAAATTCTGGGCCCCTCAGTAGAATATAGTCAAGTTTTAAGGCTGTTGAACATCTATTTAATTTTCAACTTATTTCTGGCCTCAGTAAGATATAAGGAGGCATCTAAATTTCCTGTTTAATCAAGACCTCAGTTATTCAGATATTAATGCATTTACAACATGTTCTTTTCTATTGTAATGTGCAACTTACAAACAAAATGTGAGGAATATCATTTTTGGCAGCATTCCCCAAGGGTGGCTGGATCTATAAACACATGGATGTAATGCATTTGTTAATGCAATTCTTTTTCCATTCTCTGACAGTTATAGTATAAATACCATTTTCTCCATAGGAAGCAATCCAAATACAATCAAAACAGTGTATTAATATCTGTTAAGGTAATCTTCAACTTTGTAGCTCTTTTAGAGCTGCATTTTAGGACAGACTATAAGAGACCAGACAGAATCACGAAGCTGCAGCCACACATCACACCCTGTTCCACATGCCGAGCCTCACTACGAGAGCTGTGCTATACATCATGCTGCTTTGCAGTGGAAGAGAAGTATTTCTGTGGTACCCAATGACAAATGTTTAAACATTATTCTTTCAGCTAATTCTTAGCACTGGCGTGGGCTCTCCACAAGTCCGGAGTGTCATCTGAAAGCCTGGGCAGACAGGAAGGCAGGATGCAGTCGGGTCCTTTCCCAGAATCAGTCAGCATTCAAACACTTTTCTGAGAAGGTGGAAGAGGGAGCTCTGTCTAGTTCACATATGGATCTCACATCTACTTCCATAACCTGCCCATTAAAAACATTCCAATCTTGTGGAAAACTTAATCCCAGTCATCATGATTCCTAGCTAAGTGAGACTGGAAGACCACTCACATCAGCCAGAATGAAGCAATTCAATCTGTATCACAATGAAATAACTCACAAATAAACAAATTTTTACCAACCACTCATTTGTATGAGATGGACTAAGGAGCAGACATTTGAGTGTGACAAACAAATCCGAAATCATCCTGGATTCAAAGCAACACAAGGAATCCCTAAGATGTGGGTTTTTTTTTTTAGTTTTAAGCTTTTTTTTTTTTTTTTTTTTTTTTTTTTTTTTTTTTTTTTTTTTTTTTTTTTTTTAATTTTTTTTTTTTTTTTTTTTTTTTTAGTTTTTTTTAGTTTTCAGTTAATTAAGAAATACACAGAAGCAGAAAATCAACAGATTGGAAAACTCAGCAAAAGATCCAGAAGCTGGAAAAAAATGTGGCTTGTGAGTATTTTGTTCAAATTAGTATTCTGGCAGCTACATTTTGAACAAGCTGTAATTTGTATAAGGCACCTTCTGTTAAATTTGTGGCACAGAATTACTAGGAATGATCCAACTTGAAATCAAAGCATGGACTTGTATCAGTAAGTTTATTTACCTTTACTCATTCAGGCCTGGAATACTGAGAATGAGATATTTCAAGTAAAAGAATGCAGATCAACACAAACATAATTTTCCTTTGAAAACAAAAAAGGCACTTTATCTCTCCACAGAAACTAAAGAACCTGAATATGTCTTTGGCCAATACTTGAGCTCTGACAGCCATTGTTCTACGTACTCATTTTGTGCAATAGTCAAACTCATAGCTAGCAATGAGGTTTTCAGAAAAGAATTAAGAAAAGGGCTAATCTATCAGCTATGTTGTCAACACTACGTTTAGAGAGATGAAGGCAGAAGTATTAGTCTGTCAAAATCAAAGCCCTGGACAATGCTCACTTCTGCAGAGTGGCTGAATTAAAAATTTCTGCCACATATTTTATTTTTGAGCACTTACTAAAAAGCTAAATCACTTTAAGCGGAGTATGCAGCACAATAGTGACAAAATAATCTGGTAGAGAAACACAGTTGACAAATTATAACTTAAAGAAAAATGAATGACTGACTGTTCTTGCTAGGATAATATGGAAACTAATGGGAAAATAGATCAAGCAGCATGAATTGTTAAAACAAGAAAACAACAAGATTATTTTAGCTGTAGTGCAATGTGTGTTCATGTCATCAACATCATTTCTGAACCAACGTTTTATGCATCTTGATTTCTTGCTCCATATAACTAGCAACATCAAACATAGTGTTACGTTCAATACAAACACCTAGGAGTCCAAACAGGTAATTTTGCTTTCCCATCATTGATCGGATATACATTTTTCAAAGATATCCACAGTTGTTCCATGGCACAAGTATTATTTTCTGAACATCACAAACCAGAATGGTTATTACAATCACTGATACAGAGAATAATGTTCGAACGCCAGTCAAGCTTTAGAGGCCACTCAGAGTAAGGAGTGTTGTAGAGCCTATTTAGAACCACACCATTGATTCCAGCTGAGCTACTTCATCATTTTATAGGTTGTCTTGTGCACAGTTTCTCTAAAACATTTTATGCATTCAGCAAGGCTGCATCTTCGTAATTGAATGACACAAGGTATGCACACACCTGATCTACAATTCACAACAACAAAGAAAATTTTAACTCTGACAGAAAGTGTGATAAATACCTCATCTTTGATTCTTTTCATTTGAAACAAATGGCTTTCATAACCAGTACCAAATTGTCACAGTACAATCAGTTCTCATATTTTGTTGATCAAAATATGATTACTGGAATAAAATCAGAACGATAAGACTTCTGGATAGATGCAAAGAGTGATTATGGATAATCCTAAGGAAAACCCTGAAAGTTATAAAAACAGATATTAACAGTTTGTTTATCAGTCTTGCAAAGAGTATGCTGGAAACCATCATCTCCCAGGTTTTGAAAGAACTGCATTCATCCTTCTCTATTGGTTATTAGAAAGTAAATAATTCTACAGGCAATATGAACTATACAGTCGTGGAATAATATAGGTTGGAAAAGACAAAAGGAGGTGATCGAGTGCAACCTCATCAAAGCTAGATCCAAGGTGAGCTGGACATCACCATCTGCCTCTTAAAAAAAGGGGACCAGATAGCCAAAATCTATGAAAAAAGATTATAGGGAGGCACTAGATGCACTTCCACCTTCTGTCACAAAAAGGACTACATAACACCAGAAACAAATAAAAATACTACAGTCACATTCATCAGAACAACATGGTATACATAGAAGAACCCTATAGAAAACTTCATCAAACATCCCAAGGACTTGCACAGCCTCCAAATCAGCAGTGCTTGCACTTCAGACATCAGGTCCAGATGCTGCATCAGCTCCTAGTGGGGGACAGTATTGGAAGGAAAGGAGCCATTCTCAGAGTCAGGGCAGGAAACCTCTGACCTACTACAGCATCCTCTCTTTTCTCGTTCATTATCACCGACAGGATTGCAAAAATCTTTAAGAAAAGCTACCCAGATCAATTTGATTTTAATTATGTTAAAACAAACGAAAACGAAAAACCAAACCTGTCAGACTGATTGAACCCGTGCTATAGTAAAACAAAACATTTCCGTCTTCCAAAGCATGTGATTTCTTTCTAATACACGTGAATCATTCTTCTACTTCATCAATAACTGCAAAGTAGAAACCACTTAAGTGGGATATTTTGTGAAGGATATGGAGTTGCATAAATGACTTTGGAACAAAACTGCTTTACTTTGTTCTGTTTGACATACAATTATTTTCCTCTTCATGGGTAAATCGTAAAAGCATATCTAAACAAAGTCTTATTATGAACTTATTAGCATGCGTGTTCTGTACTCACATTTAGGATCTATTTATAAAATCAATTCTGTTCTGGGCTCTGACAAACAAAACTGAAATGCAGCTGTGTGACATGTTGATAATTTTCATTAGTTCTAAAAAGCTTCAAGTAGAAATTATAGTCTTCCTGGTTCTAACTAAATAATCCTGGTGAACCCATAGGAAAGGTGACTTTTTAAATATTTTCTAATTTCTTAATGGAAAGAAAGGGGAAGGAAAGAAGATGATAAAAACTGAAAAGAAGATGAAACAGAAATCACAGGTGTCCATTCTTGAACTCACGTGGACTGGGAAAATCTTCTTCATTACTATCAGAGACAAATGTACACTGAAATAGGCATCATTTACTCATTCTTTACTAGGCTGGAGGAGTGTTTGCGTCCATTTTGAAAGAGGTTGTTATTTTAAACGTTTTAAAATATAAAGAGCAATTCAGCAACTACATCATTGAACTAACAAGCATACATGTATTTCTGGTGCAAAAAATATATAGTGGAGTTGGCAATGCTTCTTCTTTAAGAATTAGGTCATGGTAAAAAAAAAAATAATAAAAATCAAATACTTGAAAACAGTAAGAGGGAGAAAACTACAAAGAAAATAAGACAGAACTGTCTTTAACTAAAATCTCCTAAAGGACAGGAGAGTAAAAGTTAGCTTTATTTCCCTCTCTGGGTAAAGGGAACACAGGAAATTTGATACAGAAGGTGTACAAAGCTGGGCTATTTTTCCCTGACAACTTTTTGGTAGCTTTTGATTTTATTTCCATAGAAAACCATGCCGATCTTTTAAAATTTTGTTGAAGACTACCTGAATTCATTTTTATTCTTAGGGACATTTGTTGAAAAATGAGAGCTTATTCTGAAGTATTCCTTAGGCATGAGGATTATAGAAGAGTTGCCAAAAATAAGAGTAAAAAAGAAATGCCTAATTACTACTATTTTCAGTCATTCGATTTTCAGTCTTTTTTTTTTTTTCCGAGGTTTAATTTCATAAATCCTCCTGGCTATTGCTAAGTCACGGAGTTTCTAAATCTAACAAAGAAGTGAGAAAAGGGGAGGAAGACATTCTGCCGCACTCAGTGCCCTCGGAGTAATGTAAGGCACCTTCTGCTGAACTCGTGGCACAAGGTTGCACAATACGATCCAGCGCAGAGCACGGACAGCATCACCATGCAGAATCGCTGCAGCTTCTGCCGGCTGTCAGCTGCAGCTGGGTGCCATACCTCGCCCTGGCCCATCCCTGGACAACGGGCTCCTCTCCCAGCAAGGAACAGGACATCCCCATACCTACAGCCCCTCACTATACCCCAAGCGCACACAACACCAGGAGCTGCCCACGCTGATCCCCACACACGTTCTCACTCAACCACGGGGCTATGAAATCATCCCTCAACTGAGAAACTACATCTTGCAGGAAAGAAAGACAAAGGTGCACCCACTCTTGCCATCCCCTCCTTCCGGCTAGCACAGCAAAACTCAGTGACCCCTTCCTGCGTCACCCCACTCTCCAGGGAACTTCCTGGCACGCCTTGTGGCTATGAATTCCTCTCTAAGCAGGCACGTACAAATCAGCAGCTCCAGTCCTACTGGACTTCCCAAGCTCCCACCTATGGGAGATGTTTGCACTGCAATATGGATTCAGTATCGGAGCAGACAGATGCCAAGCCACTCATTTTTAAGAAAAAGCATTAAAAAATAAAAAACACAACCAAATTCCACTGAAAAAATAAAGAAGAAAACAGTAAAGCAGACAAGCATCTGAGGACTACACACATTGACAAAGAAAAAGAAATCAAAAGCGTTCACTTGACTGAGAAGACAAAGTTTTCTCCCCCTTAACTCCCAAATGATTTCAGCAGTAGTCTTCTAAGTACCCACGGACCAGATCTTTTTAAAGATTATAGTTCTGAAGATTCAGACAGGCAATGACAGTGACATTTATAAGCTCCTGACTACATTTGTTTCAAAAGAAGTTAACGCATGAGAACTTTAGAGAATTTGCTAACCAATTCTTTCAACATCATGAATATTTTTTGTGCAAGTCACTTTTGAAAATGAAACATAGGTTCATAAAAGGAAAGTGTGCATTTTGTTTTGTTTTTAATTTTCTTCACTTTCTGAATATCAAAATATAACAAAGTTGGTTGGCTTTCTCCTTTCTGATGTGCTTAAAATGCTAGTTAAACTGATCAGTTTTGGGGAAAACTGCTATTTCTTTAACTCTGTAACAGATAATGAGGACTGGTTTCTTTGTAATTCCAGTGTGATATTTTTGTGGGTGGACTTCAAAGCACACAGTGTGTAATTAGGGACAATGCAGACAGTTTCTTTGTTTTCTGGTGGATACACAATTGAAAAATATTGGTGGTAGTGTTGTGTTGCTTTTTTTTTTTTTTCTGCTAAGTACACACTGTATGATTGGAGATAAAGCAGAGAGAGAATCTATGCTATTATTCATTTGTGTGTATTTACACTTTAAGTGACATTATGTGATTTTAAATGACAGGTCCCACAGAATATATAGAGAGAATGAAGATTTCTTCAACTCAGATGCAAACAATTTAAGAAAGAATGGCAATCAGGAAAAATTTGACTGCTCAAATCTTCCTGTTGGACAATTGATGGAAGCCAGCAAGAGCCACATGTGAACCATGAAAAGGAAAATCTCAGTCAAAACTGCCCTCGTTCCACTGTGCGCATATAGCCGCGCTATTGAAGATAATGAAAAAAAGGCTATTCTCTTCAGTTGTTCTTAAAAATGTACACTGTCAGCAGCTCTGCAAATCAGGATAACATTAAATGAGTGGTTTGTACATAATTATTGGTTATAACAAAACTATACTGAATAGCAAAATATGCTTTTGTGAAAAAAATTGCGACATTGTGCTTGTGTGATTTCTCTTTGTGCAACAGTACTGCAACAAAAGCCTAACGAGCAACTCTATTAAATGTAAAATCAAGTATCGTTCTGGTAATGATTTCCATACATTCTTACCAGATAGGCATAATTCTAAAATGTTTATATTCAAAGAGGAGCAGAAAGGACAATACGTGATATGTGGAATAATAATGTATTGATTTACAATCTTCTTCCACCTACAGCCGCACTTTAAAGTTTCACTGTGAAGAGAATGCCTAGAAAATTCCAACCACTCTTCTGTTCATCTGTGAAACTAGTTACATAAGCACCTGATAAGACAGCTCAGAAGTCTATAAATAACCTATTCTTTGGGTTACTATATGAAACTAACACGCAGTCAGAGCTGCCCCAGATCACTGATCATATAGCCATCTACACAAGTGGTCCAAGGTTCACCCCTTTTTCTTTCTTCCCCTCAATGTACTTTGGTGTTTCTTTTTCTGTTTTGTCTTGCTCATTTCATCTATTTTATTTCAACTGAGCAGAAAAGACTAAAGCTCTGTGACCAGTATTCTCCAGAGGCAGCAGATCCTATTGAGGAGTATCCCTTTCCAGTTTGGGAAAGATTCAAATAATTAACTAAAAACTCCACAAAACCGTGAGCTCTCCAATCGACAGTTTGGGTGCAGCAGCATTATAGCTAAGCACTGCTCTCACATAAAATTGCAAAAATACTGACACAGAAGGAAACTACTGTTATCCTTAAGGATAGTATTAAATTACCTTGTATGTAATGCCATTATAAATAATGTTAAAACAAATTCTGTTAACAGTTAACATTAATAAAACATAGTATATACTAATAATAGATTATTCCATTTCCCTGTCAAAGTTGAAAAGACCCTTATCGCTTATTCATTTTTGCTTTGTTTTTGAAAGTCAAGAGAGCTTTTGTTTTTTGAAAATTCCATCTTATGAATATTCTTTAAGAGGAAAATTAATTATTAATAATTTCCCAAGGTTTTATTCCAACCTCTGTGTTACTGGGAGTTTGATTTAGCTCACTAAAGGACTAGATCTTTTCTCAAAGCTTTTATAACAGAATGTTTTTGCCTTGATTGCAACGGTCACCGTAAGAAGAATCGATTAAATAATTTTTTTTAATGCAAACAACATAGAAAGCAATTGAAAAGGTATTTGAAAATTCATATCATTGATACTTTTTTCAACTTACCATTAAAACAGTATACTTCTAGGATTTTTTTTTTTTTTGAAGATGTTGCAGAAATTTAGATTTCCCTTAAAATATCCGGAAGCAGTTAGATATTCCTGTAACTATTACTTTCTCTTTTCATTTCAAGTTGAAATTCTCTCCCTTTCAATCAAGGGCAGGAGAACAAAAATCTCCAAAGCCTAGAATACTTATTTTCCACCAGTTTTATCTGGAACCAGAGACCTGCCAAACCAGGTGCATGTCTATGCAAAAGGCAAGCCATCTGTTAAAATAACACCAAATCTACTTCAAATTGGCAAAAATGTAACTAACTTTTTCACTTAAATGTCAAGTTCAGATACCGGACATACAGACATGAAAGGAAATTCAGTCAACAGAGAAGGCTATGAAGACCAATTGAGTACACTTGCAGAATTTCTGCACATCAGCTGTGGCCTTGTAAATGCTAACATTCTCATGTGCATATTATTTCAAAAGTTAGACCTTTAGGTAAAAATTACCTATTAACAAATTATCTTGATCATGTGTCCTTGGCCGACTGATTATTTTAAATCAACAACATTTTCATCACCACACACAGATCCATGGCGGCTGATTTTGGAGAGGCCCAATGATTTTGAGCTGCTGCTCTCCTGACCTTTCTGCCCATGACATGCCATGCAGTGCTGATGACTACAGAATCTGCACATCTCAAGAAAAAAACAGAACAGAGCCAATCGCATCAGAAGATGAAATTATACAAAGGTGGTAAGCAAACGATACCAAATACGAAGGATAATGTATTTACACAGTAAACTTCAATTCTACAATACCTTCATTTGTGCTTACTGTCATTACACCAATGAAACCCAGTAACATACAGATGGTAGAGGCAAAGTAAGAGCAGTATAAAGCAAAAATAGAACAAATCAGCCAAAAGTATCCCTTAGCATTTTTGTGGAGCAATGGTTTGATAGGTATTCTTCTAGATTGAAGAAACAAATACTGATTTATTCCAAAATATTTGTTTCAAAAACAACTAAGACATTTGTTAGGTTTTTAGGAAATTAATGTATTTCAGTACTACAAGCATGAAATTAAAAAAAAAAATGCAGCAAAGAACATATGTTAAAAACAAAGTGTGACACCTACAATACAAACTCAATTTATAAGGACATAGAAAGAAGCTTAAAATGCATACATAAGCTAGTAAAAATTTTTGGTCCTGGAAGCTACCATATATTCTCAGAAAAAATAACACATCAGTTGCATAATACCTGTTTCTTCACCCTGTTATCAGCCAATGCAATTTGAAAAAGTGGGATGGAGGTTTGTGTTAGAAGCCAGCTGGGTTCCTCTGCTGAGCTTTCGCACAGCCATAGTGAGAAGTCTGGGGCCATGTGCAGAGCATGCTGTCAGAACAGAGGTGCAGGCTGCTCCCCGCTGCCTCTTGCGGAAGCCACCACAAACTGGAGAACTTAAACATCTACCACCTTGTATGCATGTATGTAAATCATTCCAAAAGTAATGCCTCCTATTTATTTCCACGGAAATGACAACAGATGCAAAGAGCACAAAAACAATATTTGATAGGAAAAATTCTCACTGTTCTTCAACATAGTCACCATCAGTTGCTGCGCATTTTCACCAGTGATGAACAAGAGCCTGCATGCCACACTCATAAAAATCTGCACCAGTAGAGGGGACCCGCTGTGGCCACTGCTGAATCGCAGCACCCAACACCTCACTGTGCTCACATCCGCTGTTGGGTGTGTCTCCATAAACATTCAGCAAGCACTGAGGAATGTCAATGGGTGCCATTTTTAATGTGTGGAGGAATTCAGTTCCACCCCTTTGCATCACACACGTTTCCGCATCAGGCATCATTGTGTCATAGTACCCCTCTGCTGCCATCTGTCACATGGCAACAAAAATGGAATATTGGTGGGAAGGTTCAGCCTCTACTGCCATCCCACCAGTATTCATTGTGGGCCAAAATAATAAAATAGGAGGCCTTACTTTCAGAGCAGCCCTTGTTCATGAAGTTCTGAAACAGTAATCAGCTTGAGTATCGGTACCATTTACACTCATGACTGATTTTGAAAATGAGCACTCCCTATTACATGAGCCCTGTTACGTGGATGAAACATCTGTTGAGAAGGCTTCCTGCACGGGTATCAACATCAAAGGTCAAGTATTCATGCACAAAACCAAAAATGTTCAGTATTAAATAAAAAGCAAATTCCAAACAAAATAAACAAATAAAGATATTGGGGGATAAAGGAATGTTGGGATTTGGGCTACATTCTCAAATTAACCCTGACTTGGAATCATAAAAGGAGAAAAATCCTATGGATTTTCACCGTTAGGTGACGCCACCATTTTGATAGAGATGTAAATAAACAAAATCCAGCAGACAGTACCAGAATTAGAAAAGCAGAATACCAAATGTTGCTGATGGGTTAATTATGTTTTTTCAAGCTATTCAGATAATTAGATGTACTAAGTTCAGAGCTATTTTTGCAGTGACAATGGACTTGTTTTGTTGTGCCCTATTTAACAAACTGTATGACTTGTTTTCTAAAGCTTGTTTACATTCCTTTACATCCAAACATTATTGATATTCTGTCCTTTGAATTGTAGTGTCATGCCAGCAACACCAGGCAAATAGCTTGAGACAACACAAGACTACTCCTCAGAGCTTCTGCCACAAATCAGAATACAGTAACTCTGCAGGTCTTCTTAACTTTACGAAGGCCAGACTGTGCTAAATAACTGTTGAAATTTTCTAATGTTTATGAACCCTAGACATAATGGCTTCCATTTAGCAAACTACTTTAGAACTTGCGCTAGTTAAGATTATTCAGGAATTCTGTGAAAACTTACAAAACAACAAAGCCATGTTTTGAAATGAATTTGGTTTAATAGACAATTTTACCTTTCAAGAATACTAATTTCAAGTGATTGCAGTCTTTAAAAAATGTTCTATGAATTTGTTTATTGCCATCCCCGATCACGAGTGTATGTGTATAACTTCAGAGTGTGTATATTTGTATAGGGCACTCCAAAAGTAATGCCTCCTATTTATTTCCATGGAAACTACAACAGATATGAAGAGTACAATAACACTGTTTGACAGGACAAATTCTCAGCAACAAAACACTATTTTCCAACATAGTCACCACCAGTAGCTATTCATTCTCACCAGTGACGAACAAGAGCTTGTAAGATGTGCTCATAAAAATCTGCACAAGTGGAGGTAGCCCACTGCTGCTGTCACCATTGCTGGAATGCACCTCCCGCCGCCTCACTGTGCTCACATCCACTCTTTGGTCCCCATAAATGTTCAGCAAGTGTTAAGGAATGTCAATGGGTACCATTTTTTCTCCATGGTGGAATTAAATTTCACAGCTTCCATGTCAGACATCATTTTGTCAGACTGTTCCCCTATTGTTATTTGTTGCACAGCAACAAAATATAACAGAATACTGGTGGAGAGCTTCAACCTCTACCACCACCCCATCAACATCCACCTCTGACACTGTGGGCCAAAATAATAAAATAGGAGCCATTACTTTCAGAGCAGCCCTTGTAACAAATGAACAGACTCAAAATATGAAAGTTAACAGAAAAAAATGCAAAATTATATAATTAAATGCTGCTTCTTTCCTTCTGGGTACCATTACTCACATTGTGCAAATGTATTATGCAAAATAACATTAAAACAGAATCTGCATTTTACCCTTGGGTTCATTCAATATTCAAGAAGAGTTATAGAAAAAGAAGCTAATTTAGGATGAAAATAAAGCATTTAATAATAAGACTTTTTAAAATTGTCATTCAAGAATCAGTACAAACACAGATATGAAAAGAACAATGTCTGTTCTAGTTTAGGACATTTAAATATCTACTTTTCCTACAGAGTGCACATTCCAAGAGACCTGTAAGGACCGTCTTCTTGCTCTGGTTAAAAAAAAAAAAAAAAAAAAAAAAAAACAAAAAGAAAAACAAAACAGCCACCAATAGTTATTATGTTATATAAATATTTTTTAAGGAGAACTCTGTATTATCAGTCAAACGCATTACTGGAACATATATAAGAGCGCAGAAAGTTTTGAATACCAACTTGAATACTTTAGCCTTGTGAGTATTATATTTCCAGTGTTACAATTATGTGGGTTGGAAAGGATTACACAGTGGTGAATCACCTTATGTAGGCAAATTTTTAGATGAATTTCCTTTGTGTATTTTATCTTATAATCCCAAGATATAAAACTACATCAATGCCTCATCTTTTGAAAAAAAAAAAAATTAATCCCTCATGCAAATTAGAAATGACAATTTATTTATTTATTTTTAACATTCAGCCAAAGCAGCTTTGCTGGTTTATTCCTGTAGCTTACAGTTTAGCTGGAGATTCATTTTCTCAGAGGATTCATATTCTCTGACCATAACTGCTTTGCTTCTTTAAGCAGTGCACTCACTACGTACAAAACTAAGATTGCAGGAGTCCATTTCTGTGTTCTTCATTGAAAAATATTGCTCTTCAGGTGGCAATTAAATAAAGTGTGAAACAATATTCGCCTCCTTAAGGGGAAAACCTCAATTCTGTCCTTGCAATACCCTTGAGTCTTGAAGAAAAAACTGAGCTGATGCATACGATAGCTGACATGCTGAGCATGAGATTGTACAGTGGTTTTGGTCAATTTAAGCGAGGATTGCACAGGACAACCCTGCCCTGACTTTGTGTGTCCTTCCCTTGGGCTAGTACTATACTTTTACAAATATGTGGGAATCCAGTTCCTCCTCTCCCACCATCCACCTTCCCTCACTATTAATTTTTTTGCTAGATCCATACCCTTAATTTTCCTTGTACCTGGTCACTAGGTGGTCACTGTACAGAGAAGATAATAAACACAGCTGAAATGCAGAGCAGAGAGAGAACTAAGGATGCCCAGGGCTGGAATGGTCCTGCCAACAGTGAGTTAGCTTTCTCTAAGCTGTGATACATGATATCCTGAAATGAAATTTCAGATGGTCTCCACTTGCTCACAATGCAGCCACGCTTTACGGTTGTCACAGTATGTGATAGTTCTGGAATAAGAGTGGCAGACAACACCAGGGAGACATTTGCAACCATAACGTACCAATCCCCTTAAAAGAAAAAGAGGAATAAAAGAGCTCACGGTACCAAAGCTACGATAGTATAATGCTAGCATGTATTCAGAAAGTTTCCCAAATTATGGAACAAAGATCTATCCTGCTAAACAGAACTTGCGTGTTCAGCTCTCTTTTTTTTTTTTTAGTAGTGTTAACCGTTTTGATTGATCTGTTATTATACGAAACCAGCTCCTTTAGCACAAAACATGGCTCTAAGCCAGTCTACCGGTATTTACACTTTTCCATCTAGAAGAGATTAAATTGCAAACGGCAATTAAGAGTAGTAAACATTTCCAGCGTGTTTTCTCTCTCCACTCTAAAAGAATAAAACTACCACTGACACAGGAGGAATTGAATTTCTCGAGTGCCATTTCATAACATCTTTAAACTCTTCTGGTGGTCAAGATTCTCAATCTGAGACACAGTACTCAAAGTGAATGAGCATCTACCGCCCCATAAACAAGCCACAAAATATTTGTAGTTATTAGAATAGAATTCTTCATCCTCCCCTTGGTATCTGAGTTTTTCACCTCAGATGACCCAATAAAACTCAAAACTTGAAGTAAAAAATAATTCATATCACACAACAGTCTTAATGGATAGCAAGAACATACACATTTGTTCAAAGGTGCTCAAGAAACACTAACAATAGAAAATCAAGTTATCTTTATGCTCTACGTCCCAGTACCTCTAACTAAAATGCATTAAAAGGCAAAAAAAAATCAAGTTTATTAGCCCTACTACAAGTTGCGGTGTGATATTTTCTTTTATAGCATTCTGAATCCTCTACCTTCTGAGAACAATGGACTTCAGAAAAGAATACAAGGAAAAATCACTCTTGCTTTCAAGAACATAATTTCAGAAACCATTCACTGGAAATAGTGTAGAACAGAAAAGAGTTGGGATAAAAGATGAAAATGGCTATTCTATTTGCTTTGTATTGATTGTGCTTTAATCTTCATGTAAAGACTAGATATTTCTAGGTGTGGGGCATGGCAAGTCACTAGAATGAATGAGACCTTAAAAAGATGCAACAGTACTTAAAATTTACTGTTCTTTGTTAAATAGACTGTTGTGTATATACATGTATAGGAGATGCTTAACTGCTCTGCACATCTAATATCAGCAAAAGAAAAGACTAAACTGTTTTAATTGATTGTTTTAATGAGGTAATTTATACATTTCTCAAAATCAAATCCAGATGAATCTTCCATTCATATAAGCATCTAACACGGAATAAACTTGATTAAGTGAATTCTTTGTTCTTAAATTAAACCACTAGACTTCAACTTTTCTTTAATCTGTTTTCTAAATGACCATTGAAAACTTGCTCCCATTCCTTTGTTCTCAGAAGGGGGGAAACTACGTCATATTTCAGATTATTATTTCTCAACACCAAAATGAAGCACTGACCTGAACATCAACACTGAACTCCTTAGGAATGGAGAGGGTAGAGGACTAATACAATTATTCCACTGAGCCAACGTGCTATTTCCATACATTGATTATTAAAAGTCTAAGAAGTGTTCCTACGAGCCTGTCATACTGCTTTTAAGTAAACTTATTTTCTTTTCCTTTCCTCTCTTCTTGCATACTGCAATTAAATAAATGGGACTGACTTAGTGCCACTGCTGAGAACCCTGTAACTGAGTTTGCTGTCTGGTAGAGCTCTTAAGTACCTCCTGAACTTCCAAGTGCAACCCTGTATGCTGAAGCTTTCCTATGTTCATTGTAATACACTTCACTGGGTTCATCTTTGTATGTTAGAAATATATGTGTTTTGTTACATGGTATGTTCAGAAGGGAATCTGAGAAACAATAGAAAAGTGAGCCACTGGATGTCATCACTTTTCATAGTAACAAAGTAAGTTGGGAAAGGTGCATAGGAATGCATTTCCCCAGGAGAATGCATTTAAGGTGCTGAAGACCAATGCAAAGTATTAAATTTTGTGGAACAACATTTCCCTTCAGTTTTGTTTCCATCTTGCAGATTTAGACTCCATTTTATCTGCCAGCATTCATCCAGCAAAATGCCTGCATTTAAGCACACCTGTATACTCATTCCAATAAGATTATTTGTCAGCCAAGAACTTGTTTATGTGTTCTCTGTCATTACAGAAAGAGAGCTCAGCACCTGCTGGACAGAACTCTTTAATTAAGATAGGCAAAAATGGTACCTTGCTAAGAAATTACTGTAACTGGTTAGGAAACAGAAAAATACTTCTCTGAAGTATATATATATACATATATACACATAATATATTAGTTGATGCTGTTTTCTGAGTTTTATGATTCCCATTTTCAGTGAGTGTAAGAGACATTACTACTCTTCTTCTTACTGCATTTCTTCAACAGCACACACCCAAGTTCTCAGTGTCTCTGAGCTCCAGATCAGGAACCAGAGATGACACAGGAAACTCCTGACTATCCCCAGGAGGGTGACAAGTCAGTCTGGCCCACTCTGCTCCCTCTAGGATGTAACTACTGTCAGATGTAAAGGGCCATTCTGGCATTGGGGATTATTAAATGCTGTGTATCTTAATCACTCTTCTTCTATTTAAAGACAATTTTTTTTACTCTGGGGCTTACAGAGAAGTTTTGTAAGTAAAAAACAAAAAAAACACAAACCAACAACTTCCGTTGTTCAACATACAGACAACCTTTTTTGTGTTAGTGAACAGAGCACCCAGACAACAATGAAAAAGTAGACTCTGTGTGTGTTCTTATAATGCATATGTATGAAAGATAGACCCTCTATTTAGTTAGTGCCATCACGTAGGCAGTTTGTGTCTTGTTAACTCCTCAAATATTTAAAAAGTCAAATGCATTCATTCATATTTTTTAAACTTCAAAGTCCTCCTGATAAATCTTATTTTGCGAGAAGAGAGCAGCCTTCTTGGTACTATACAATATAGCAGATACCAAAAGAGATTTAAATATCAAAATCTTTATTTGCTAAAAGTTTGATCCTAAAGACTTTACTCTGGCACAGTCTTTGAAGTTAATATGGAGTTCTACCTGAAGAGGACAGAGATTTAGCATTGACTTCTAGCTTCTTAATTGCTTCTAAAGTACACTGGCAGCTTTTTTGTTGATTTTCATGAAAGCTCTCAAGCACAGAATTAGGATAGTTGCTACTAAAGCTTTGTATGACTGTTCAAAACAGCCGCCATCTGCTAAGAAGTGAAGAGCCAGTTTCTCTTCTGAAGTCACTATCGCAGCCTGTGACAAAAAACTCAGACAAAAAGGAACAGTGATAGTTCTTTCTAACTTTTGTTTTAGTATAGAAAAGAGGAAGGGAAAGCTGTTCAGTCTTAACTAGCTGTATAATTTATGTAGTACAATTTATATGTAGAACTGAGGCCTGCTTTTGTAGACAGAACACTAATCCTTTCACCTCCAGAACAGTTCTTTTGTCTAACACAAGCTCTTAAATAAACAGAATTTGACATTCTGCTCTGCAATTGCAGTTCCTACCAGTAAGCTAATCACCACACATTTTGGAATGATTAGCAGTCATTAGCAAAGAGAGACTCAGTTTTAAGCCATCACAGGCTGTGACATCTCTCATCCTTAGGACCAGTGTTATCAGGAGGAAAGAGTGGAAGTCAGCAGCAATGCCGTGCAATGACAGCATACATTTTTGACCAGATCCACACTATCTGGTAATAGGAATAACGAGTTGTAACTCTTCACTTTCATCATTACACTGACCTTCAATGTCCCACCCACTACCAGGAAGGGAAGGAGTAAATGAAAAGAGAAAATTAGAGTGTTAAAACAATTCCAGTTGCGTACATCCCGTTTAGAAATTTAGATCTGAACTACTGGGTGAGAATGAAAGTATCAGGTCTGACAGCTATAAAGTTAAACACTTTATATATGTATAAACTGTAAAATACCTGTGGAAAGCTTTCACTAAAATCTTAACCACAAGCAGTCTCTGCAAATTTTCAACCGTCTGTCAGCCAAAGGAAACTCAGAATTTTGATAAGCGCTTAGCTTTTTGAAGACATTTACTCCGAAACATCCTCTATTCTATAAGCTATATGCCTTGTTTATCAATGAGTCAGTTCCTGTTAATAAGTCATGCAAAATGATGCAGATTGAAGTCGTGCAAAGGAAATTATCTTTCTTGAAACTACTGTTAGCTGATTTGCCTACTTAACATGTTGTGACAGCTTCAAGATCTTGAAACCGTCTAGAGATATTCACAAACCATTAAGAACTCCAAGAAAAGCTGCATTTGAAATAATAGCAAGTGTCAAAATATCTTGGAAAACGTAAGGCAATAAAATATTAATAACAAAACAGCTGTTTAATGGCAGCCTACCAAACAGCTACAAGATGTTTGTGTTATTTATACAAGAAGGGAGGAATTTAAAAATTATGTCCTATTGTTCTCCAGGATGCTTGTAAGGACACACCAAGATAGTGGGAGGAAAAGAAGAAAAAAAGTCATTTAAACGTAACCAGTGTAGAAACAAAAATGACAACTTCCTCTGCTAAAAAGCCTACTTTGTAGACTGACTCTTGGCAGACTTCAAGAAAATGAGAACAAATACTGCCTTACTCTGATGTTAACATTTTCATTACCTGTCAGGGACTTGTTTGCAAGTTAGTTTGTTTTTGAATATCAAGTACACAACAGCAGCCAGAAAACCCCTCTAGATTGAATGAGTTTAAGTAGATACATACCACCTCCTGCTCTAAGAAACAAAGAAAAAACCCTTTTGGATAGTACACTGGATGGACAGATTACTCTGATTGCTAAGGATCATTAGAAGTATCAGGGAATACACAGGGTGCTGAAAAATGAAATAGCAAAGGAGTCATAAATGCACAAAATAATTTTTGATGGCCTCAAATTTTGAGAACACTGTGGATATGGGAAGTTTTATTATCAAAAATTGGACAGTGACAGGTTGAAGCACTCCAGTCTGGGCCTGCAGTTGTAAAACTTAAAGAGCGTAGTTGCCCTTATGAAAACGGCTGCTTTTCATGCTTTTTACAGTTTGATTTTCTGTACTCTTTAAGGAAAACTTTACTTTAAGCATGCCATTTTCTTAATGAGAAATTGATGAATGATGACATCTGGCAAGAGAAAAAAAGCATATGGTCTAACTAGCTGTTTCTACAGAGGTTAAAATCAGCTTCGCAATTTTCTCTGGTTGCCATTATGATTGACAGATCATCAAATAAATCACTCACTCTTCTCCCCCTCTGTTCTGGTCCTCTGTACCATCAAAGACACTAGGGGGTAAATTTACACTGCAGCGTATGAGGAATTAGACACGCAAGATCCATTAACATAAATGGGATTTTTGCACCTAATTCCCTGCACACCATGCTGAAAAATGTAGCTGTAGGATATAATATTCATGTTTTCTTCTTTATTCTATTTATAATTTTTAATTATTCATTTATAGCATAATTGGTTTCTTTTAAAGAAAATGAAATGTCTAGTAGGTTATCTAAAATATTGTTTAAAGCCACTTGGGCTTGATGCTAAAGATGATAGGCAATATGTATATATACAATCCAAAAGCCCAAAGAAACTACGGTGCAATAGGATTGCTGATCACACATTCAAATTGCTTTCTCTCACAGCTATTATCTATACTTTTCTTGAGTCCCAACTATCTTATCCCCACCTTTTCCAAAAAGTAATCAAAATGGACATTGTTAAATGAAAGTTGTTTTAAACTCATTGAGTCACCTAAACTGGAAAAAAAAAATAAAAAATCAGAGCTACTATGAGTCAATTAAAAATACAAAGTTGCTGTTTTCAGGGCTTTTTCTTTCCTGATCCCACAGCAGTCCCCCAAACCAATGGATTAAAACAGTTTTGGTGAATGACACTTGAATGCAGTCATTCCCATTCCTTTGCTTCTGTTGACAAATTCTCAAACTGACTTGAATCCTCATTTCAATCTGCAACAATTTTAAGTCATTTTCATAGATGTTCAAATAATCAGCCAGAATTGATCTATTTTCTTTTTTTTCCAGGGTCTTAATGTCTGAACTGAAAAAATAATAATGTGATTGACATTAAAATACAGAAGTTCATGTTCAGGACAATTTTTTATCCTGCAGTGTTTCCAGTTACAAATATAGTACATTTCAATAAGCAGGCAACTGCCTTCTTCCCATTTGTACCTTAGACTGGCAGAAGTACCAGAAAGAGCTGAGAATGCTGTTCATCTACATTAAATCTGTAAGCTTTGACCAAAGCAAATTCTGTATCAGATGTAGAAATGGACAATGAGGAAAGTAAAACAGATATACATTTTGTTGAAAGTGATTGAGAGACTTTGACAGGCAAAAAATGGAAGAGCCCAAAATAGCTGCTAGCTCACAGATCTGAGCAAGAAATGCCTTTTTGAAAGTGGTAAGAAAGAAAGAGGAGGAGCGCTGAAAGAATAAATGCCTCAGTCATTTGTGCTAAGACAGATATTGCAAGAAAATGCCACTGAGACATAACCAGAGATACAGAAAAACACTAGGTGGGAGAAGAAAAGTCAGAACAGGAGTGTTAATGTTTCAACATATTCAACGCATTAAAATTTCAAAGATACAGACTAAAACCGTAAGATACCATTAGGACTGATTTCTAGTGTTCAGTGCCATGATTTCTTCTATACTGCCAAAATTCACATTAAAAAAAAAAATAATCATAGTCTGGACAAAGCCTGTTCATAAAAGAACAGTACAAAACCAAAGGTTATTTTCCTATCTTGCTAACTTCTGATTAAACCTGATGAACAGTGCCTCTATTCTTTATAGTACTATTTTATATATAATAATCTTATCTTGAGCAAGACTTCTAGCAAGCAGCAGCCATCTCCGGAACTATTTCTATACAACATTCTGCTTAGTACTTAATCTAACAGCTTTATGCATCACTTTAGAAAACGACGGTCAAACCTATGTCCATGCTTACTGTATGATACATTTACAAGAGTTTATGTAATAGGGCTTTTCATTCTTTCCTTTTCCTACATTTTTGTTTCTTTTTACTTTTCACAAGCATTGATTGAGAAAGTGCAATCTCTTCAATTTTCAAATTGCAAAACACAGCAAGTGTGTTTGCTTCTGTAGATATCTTCAAGTTATATAGAATTTTTATTTCTCTTGCTGCATCAAAATACAATGGGAGAAACACTTCCTCTTCATATTAACGCTCTTTCAAATTTTAAGATATAGTTCATGTCTACAGCATCACAAATGGTCCCCTTGTTCTCACATAACCAATTATCCAAATGTTACTACTACCTTAATTTCTGATGTATGCATACTTGCTAATCAGTTGGTCCTGAAACTGTTGAGTTGGAGCTTGTTTGGATAGCTTCCAAAATGGGCAGTCATATTCATCATCATTTCTCCGTTTTATTAATTTACACTTCCCTATAATCAAGAATACTTCAACTTATGGCTCCATTTCTACTGTTTCCAGAGCTTCTATGCTGTTTTGACCTACTTAACAGCTTATGAGACTCCAACTGAAGCTGAACTCCCTTTGAAAATACTTTCCCTTTACTATTGCTAGATTATAATGAGTATAATTAATAATGCTAGGCAACTCAAATGTTGTGTCAAACAAGTGGCATGAGAAACACAGTCCAACAGACATGGGTTGATTTCTATTAAAGTCATGTCAAAATACCTACCAAGTTACCAGAGACAATGCCAAAAGAGATTAAATCTTGTGAGAAGCATAGACAAATCTGTGCTACTTTCATGAGATTGCTGATAAAGGATTACATAAATATTTTGTCTCTGATAGGTAACCATGAACCCTGCTGCACTTAACTGTCAACCTCTTTATCAGGAGATAAGAAACACTCATACTTCCCAGATTTTTTTCTTTGAAATTCAAGGGCTTGCTTCCATTGCCTGGTGGGCTGAAGAATTCAGTTTCCAGTCAATGTCACAAGGTACATGTTTGCACAGAAGAAGAATGGTCATTCATTTAATTGTTACGTGTATATGTAAAATGTATACGCACGTGTATAATCTAAATTGCCTCTATTGCAAGTTTTTCTCGTTTTGTTCAGTAGAAAAAGTCCTCAGGCACTGTCTGTGTAAAGTATTTAAGCAGTACAATGCCATTTTTAAAAACAAACAATGTGGCCTTTAGCATCTTGGTCATGCAACAGAACCATCCAATCCCTTGTTGCAACACAGGTGAGCAGATAAAAAATATGCCTGTTGAAATGTCTACAAAAGCCTGCTATTTCCCTTAGTGCTCCTTGAGCATTTGTTATTTATACATGATTCTAGCTCCCTTATCATTAATCTTGCACTTCTCTTGGCAGATAATAATCAGACTTATCAGTAACGCAGTATCTTGAGTTTATTATTTCACGCACTTGAAGGAGTCTCCTATGTTCAAAACTGAGATGACTTTTTACATGATGCTTATGGTAATACTAACCACTTTCGCAGTCATATTTCAGGTTAGCAACCAACTTGTTTTCCCATCATAACCTCAAGGTCTCTGAATACTGTTTCTTCAAACTAAATTCCTCTCAATTGTATAAATTTTCATTTTCCACGGTGATCTTTCCTACTTATTAAATTGTAGTAATAAAATCTATTGATGACAAATGGCAATACTATTGATGACAAGGCAATACTCTTTAAATTGCTGAACAATTGCTAAAGATCCTAAAAACCATTTCATGAACTTCTCTGTAATATTTCCTTCTCTTTTTCATAGGCACATTTTTACTAGGCTGCTTATGAAGTTTCATACATTTAAAACCAAATTTTATTCAAATGAATTACAGCCAATGCTCTAATTAGAGCTAACCGCGAGGTACAAGCAGAATTATTTATTTTCATTACTATGACGTATTGAATAATATTCCCTCACTGGTCAACAGAATCCTGTCTCCATCATTTGCTTTACACACTATAGCTTCCCTATTTCATAAGAAAATTACTCCATGGGAGGGAAAAAAAAAAGAGAGAGAAACTAGTTGCCAATAACATGACTATTACTGACTTCACAATACCACATACCAGTGTTTTTTTAGTGGTTTTAAAGTAATACCAATAAATATAAATTTCCTATCTAATGAGTAAATTTTAAGACCACAAATTACCAAGAGACATGAAATTAATTGTACCTCATTATAGGAAAGTTACTCAGTCATACAGATATTCTGGAAAATATCAGTAGTTCTCATTTTACTAAGGGTGACTCCTTGATTTTGATAAATAGTACCTGATTTTCCACCAGAACTAATGTAATATTTTACATACCCAGACATAAATGCTCAATCTCTTTAGCAAGTACCATATTTATAGGATAATTATTTATAATAATTTACTGGCTTATGAATTTTAACGTATTTATTTCCTGCAAATTGTGTATGTGGAGAAAAACCATTAGAGGAAACCTGACTAATGAATGCAGGTATCTCCCCCCACTCCAGGGACAGTGACCATGTTGAGAACATTTAGTCTCTCGTATCCACAGCGTGGTTGCATATAATCCAAAACTGCAGTGCTTGCACAAAAAGGGAACATTTTAGGGCAATCAAGTTCCTCAAAGATGGTCCCAACTACTGAAGTAACGTTTGCAGACTTTAATTACTATGACAGTTTTCAGGAAAACCGTTAAAGAAACCTACAAAGAAATTAAAAGGATTCCACAAAAGCAGATTCTCTTTCGGTGGTTTGATGTTACATACCAGCAAAAAATACACAGAAGGAGTTTCACATGCAGCTGTGAACGGAAAATTAGGCAGCCTAAAATGGGAAGACTTTGTATGGGCCTTTTGAATACTTAAGAACGCTAAAGGACAACCAAGCAAACAAACACAAGCAGTAATAAATATCATTAAAGTTGGTTATTTAACTTTGATGGCTTACTTAAAAAAAAAAAACAAAAAAAAAAACCATTTTAATGGATTCTTTCTACATCAATAAATAGATTGGTTTTTTTTGCATGAATGTGCTTCAAAAGTCAAATGTAGTTGTGTTCTGACAATTTATAATAAACAGTTTCTCTTCAGCTCCTTGAAAATGCTATCTGTATCCTAGAATTGAAGATATATTTTAAAAACAAACAGCCCAGATATTAAGAGAAGTAACCCAGTGCATTTTTGCAAGGGTGAAAAAAAAGAGAAAAACAAAACCCAGAAAACTTTCATGAGACATTGAAGTAACAGAGAAGAAAGTACAGAAAGGATCTAAAATCATGCTAGATAAAGAAGCAGACCTGCCCATTTCTGTTCATCCTGTTAAGAGACAAACAAAACCAGCAGGTCAGAATCTGCTTCCCATCTCATTTAACATTATTAGAAGTTCACCAAGTTGACTTTTTTTGTTTTTTAGATTAGTTTAACTTCTATATGTCAGTTGTGCAAGCTAAATCTTCATTTTTTTCTCTGTTGTCATGGTTGTGAAAGTAAAATAGGACGTATGAACAGAAGTCTCAAACAGCAAAATAGATATGAAACTAAAATACATGAATCTTCATTTCAAGCCAATCATAATTTATAGATGTTTGTGTGCTACTTGAGTACATAGGATTATCTGTGCTATTACAGTATCTGATTTTTTCTCACTAAAGCCGGTGCTAACAACATAGGAAAGAAGGAAACATTGTGACCTAAAATATATGGCCAGTAGTGAGTAGTCCCTGGCCTTTCCAACTTGGATAAGGAATGGACAAAACATCTTGTGAGATTTAAAGGAAGCTGAGAACTAGCAGGTGGCAAGAATAAATGAAGCATCAACGATAAAGACAAAAGTCAGGGGCAAATATATAAAAATTACTTTGTACAAGTGAGGACAGCAGTAATGTCACATCTGTCATTTCTTTAGAGACTCTGAATAATAATTTCATTTTGGACTGAGACCAAAATGAGCCTTATGAGACTGTAATTTCCCTTGAGTAAAAAAGCTTCTTCAAATACAATGATAGCCTAAAAATTACTGGAGTAGGAAACAATAACATTACTTGGTCACTCAGAAGAACTGCACCACAGCTGACTCACGGCTATGAAAGATTCCTCCTTGCCAGAATTCCCACAAGATGACGTAGGCAGTGCAAGAAAGAACGAACGAGGCTCAGCAAAGAGAGATTCAAAGTCATCAGAAAAGGAAGACTGGAGAAGTTACTTTATGAGTTCAGCTATGTACAGACAGGTTAAAAAGATATTTGCTGTGGTAGTGACTTTTAGCCTGTCAATAGTTTAGGTACGTGCATTCCCCCTCTGCATGGCACATTGTTCACTATATACGGCAGCCTGCACAGGAAGGGAAAAATGTAATCTGGTGTAAGATTCCCATGTGACTACGTGGTATTCAACCACGACTAATCATGGCCACAAGGGATGGTAACATAAATAAAAAGCCTCTGTTATTAAACCCTAACTTCAAAGTCATAACACTACCCATGCAGTAGCAGTACAATTCATAAATCAGGGGAAAGCATTTGACATTCATTTGTTAAATAACCTGTTTCTGAAATGGAACAATGGGTCAAGATAAGTCAATTACTATTTACACATTTATCCAGCTTGAAGACTGCTGTAGTCATAGGTAAAGCACTCACTTGTGTAGGAAAGAAGGCTGCTGAGAGCTGAAAACGAACCCAATAATTTGGAGCAGTCATCTACATTCTTGGCTTTGCTCTGTGCCATCCTCCATCCCGGCCATCCAATCTCTCCAATCTCCTCCCCAGCACAAGGGAGCTATAGCAAGGGCAGCAGGCAGCAGGTTGTTTTAACTGTACTGTGCAAAACAGAGTATTGCTGAGCTTACTGTCTCCATAGCAAGAGCCGCAGAGGCTGAGAAGAGTTTGGAATTTTGTTGTAACTGTTAACGTTCTACCCTGGAGTTGTAACAAGCTGTCTCTGGAGAAGGGCAAATCCCCATGCACAGGGCAGAAAAGCAAAGAGAGAAGGAAGAAGTTCTTTGTTTCATCTTTCATTTGTAATGGTGTGTGTTTTGAGTAGGGGACTGTAAAATGAAAGACAAATTAAGAGGCAAAAACTGAAAATGAAGAGAACAACAACAGGAAAAGACAAAAAGCAACGACAGCAAGATGCGATAGAAAACATGGAATGAAATACTTGCGGTAGCAAGGAAGTAACAGGATAAGTAAGTTACTCATCAGTGACTGCTTCGGTTTACTCAATGCACCCAGACTGGAACATAAAATGATTAACAGCCAATGGAGTAGGGAATATTTTAAACCATTTATCATTGTGTGAAGTAAGTTCAAGTCCATATGAAAAGAAAAATCAAACTTACTGGCATTTAAAGTGAGACAAGGTTAGATTATTTTAAATTAAATTTTAAATGCAGGAGAAATTTATGATTTGTTGTACAGCTGCTGACATTTTTGTTTTTCTCCAGACTCCTGGAGAGACTGGAAGGCTTGAACTCAAAGAAGAGGAGGACAGGAATCAAATTCCTGCTGATGAGATGTGTAAGTAAAACCATTCAACCTCCTGCATCCCATGGTTCTGATCCCAACCTTAGCCTTTAAATCATTGACAATAAAGAGAAGGTAGGAAACAGAGAGAAAAATCATACAGGTACGTAGCAAAGCAGTTTTCTAGAGAAACTAAAAACTCCTCATTAATATTAAAGAGCAAAGTTCAGTCACCCTGTAGCTCATTTGCATCACCAGTTACCCTGTGCAGTCCTTTATATCAGTGCAAAGTTAATCTTAAATAACTGAATCATCTTTTTCCTTTGGATGTGTTTTATACTTGCTTTGCATCAATGCATGATTGAACAGTCACAGAGGGAAACAGTCAAGGCACTGGTCTCTGCATGCAAAGAGGTCTGGTAGTTTAAAATAACAGTTTAATTT
Organism: Numida meleagris; assembly: GCF_002078875.1. NCBI lineage: Eukaryota > Metazoa > Chordata > Aves > Galliformes > Numididae > Numida > Numida meleagris. Next base: position 4,917,825 of record NC_034420.1, read on the forward strand.
GAATTGTAATAAGGTTAAGAGTGGGATTCTGAACAGTTCACGACAAGCAACTCCATGGGTCATTACAGCTATGATCATTTGAACTTCAGTTCAGGGTGATTTTATTCTAATGATTCAAATTTCATTTTTCTTCAGCATCTAAATGCTTCTTCAAGCCAAAGCGCTGCTCTCAAACATGCTTCTAGCACCAGGGTTGAGGCTCTGAAACATTACCTCAAGATAACTGCAGACAACTCACGGGGATGGCTTGAAGCATTACTTTGTGAATAGATGAGCAAATCTATTTAACAAATAATCAAAGGACAATACAAATAGGCACACGAGCACAACTATCAAAGAATTTGAAAGATAACTGTTCTGCGACCTTCTGCTACTGAGATGGAGACTAAATCTTAGTTGTAACTGCAGATAAAGTTTGATTCTTGTGCTGATGCTTCTTTCCTTTACTTATCCCAAAGAACCACCACAAAGATCTTGTTCCATAGCCCACAGTTTTGCAATCAGTCTTTGGAATTATAACACCCACGGAATGCAAGGAGATCAGATACCATCAAAAATTTCATAAAAACTAATGATTAAAGTAGTTCTTTACACAGGTATTACATCCGAAGCTGAAAGCTCATTTATTCTTCTTTTCCCCTAATTGGTACATCCTAAACTGGAAGGACTGCTTAGGGCAAGCTCTGTTTCAGGCACTGACCCCATCTCAAATGCTAGCAATCCCTGTTAATCACAGAGTGCATTGCTGATTTGTTTACTAGCAAAAGTGCCACTTGTCAAACTGCTTGCATTACTGTTGTTTACAAGCTGCAGATGTAAATCGTGATATAACCACACCGAGATGACAGCATAAGAATGTCCAAGCTCCTCCGAGGAGACAAGATGACAGAATGGAACAGACCTACTCAACTGTTAATTCACTGACATCGAACATAGTTTGCCAATTTTTTTCAGTTTTAAATAAAATACGTATCGTTGATCTATATATATAATTGATGGATATTGTGTGGAGAACGCACCCTGCATCAGAGAAGGCCACAGAATAAAAACTGTCAAAGAAACAATAAAGCATGAAGGCATCTGGAGATGAAATTTTGTCCTGTTCCATGACTTCATGCAAGTCCACCACGCTCTTTGGCAGGGATAGAAGGCATTGCTATTCTAACAGAGTCACATTTTCTCTTCTGCTATTCTTCATGAACGAAAAACAAAACGAAACAAGCCAACTTCCTTTAACTGCAAGCAGATTGGCCAATTCTCTCAAATTAGCATGTTATGAACCTTTCAATAATTTGCAAGACCAAAGACTCCTAGCTAGCTTCAAACACACAACTACTGCCTATCCAGCAACTAAATACTCACATCAACAGAAAACATGGTCATGATGTAATACCACCAGTATATTTTATTTCCCTCAGTCCTCTTAAACGTTACTGTTGGAATCAGGCTTAAGTTGAATGCATACACTACAGGCAGGCTGGCTTGTTAACCACTTCAAAACAAACAAACAAAACCCAACCTCAATAGGTTTTACCATGAAGAACAGGAAGGATTTATTAAAAAAAATAAATAATATAACAAGGAGTTTCACATGCTTGCATTCCTGTGGAGGTTGTACCTCCATGGCTGGTGGCTTAGGCTTTAGTGCAACAGCTGCAGGGAGGGCAGCAGGGCACTGCTCCTGCAGGGTCTGCATACCACACTCCTGGTGCAGCCTAGGAACAGAGAGCTGGTGAAGCACATGCAGTAGCAGGTTAAAGGAAACAAGCTAGCCAGTTCACAGATGTGAAATCTAACTGGACTACTGTTCAAAAATATTAATTAGGTTCATGTTTTCTAGGACAGAATTCAATACATTCTCATATTGAAATTCCATCCCCAGCTACCTTAGGAAGGATGAGATGTTTAAAAGAACTAGAAAGGAGCAGGCAGGCTTGAGAATTCACCACAGTAAGCGCAAAAGGATCAAGGTAAACCCAAAACACAGTGAGTGTTGAACAGGTTTTCGTTGATCTTTTTTTTTTTTTTTTTTTTTTTACTTTAATTATTACTAAATGGCTTTAAGTGCTCAGCAAGTTCACATGGATGTCAGTGATTTGCTTTCTTAGCACGTGCACAAAGCACAAGATGCTATGGCATGCGCGTTATATTTGGACCTATTAAGACTTTGTGCACATTCTCACAGGACACATAGACAGAGAACAAGCAGCCGAGTCAAATGGTGCAGCTGGTTATTTTCTGCTTAAGACAAACACCAAGACCACTAACATAATAGCAGAGATGCAGTAAATAATGCTGTCTGGAGATTCAGATATTCACTACTGTAACTGCCTGTCCCAGACCAGTTAAAAGTCAAACAGAAGTACTACTTCTCTCAGCTTTCTGGTATTGTTAAGATCATTAACACAGGTGGCCAAGAAGGCCAATGGCATCCTGGCTTGTATCAGAAATAGTGTTGCCAGTAGGAGTAGGGAAGTCATTGTCCCTCTGCCCTCAGCCCTGGTGAGGCCGCACCTTGAGTGCTGTGTCCAGTTTTGGGCCCCTCACTGCAAGAAAGACATTGAGGCCCTGGAGCGTGTTCAACGGTTTATGGGCGTTCGGCCTGGTTCCATGACGAATGGGACAGGGGACTCACGGACCCATGCCGCGGGAAAGGGAAAAGGGAAAAAAAAGGGTAGGGAGATGGGCCTGAGAGCAAAACAGCGGCAACAATCTGAGGAGAAACAAATTAATTTACTAAATAAGATATCGGAATGCAAAACAACACACTATAATACAATATAATTACAATTTAAGCTCATAAAGGGCGACAAAGCAGGTGAGGGGTCTGGAGCACAGGCCTTATGAGAAGCAGCTGAGGGAGCTGGGATTGTTCAGTCTGGAGAAGAGGAGGCTCAGGGGAGACCTTATCCCTCTCTATAACTACCTGAAGGGAGGTTGTAGTGAGCTGGGGGTCGGCCTCTTCTCTCTTGTAACTAGTGACAGGACGAGGGGAAATGGCCTGAAGTTGTGTCAGGGGAGATTTAGGCTGGACATCAGGAAATTCTACTTTTCTGAAAGAGTGGTCAGGCGCTGGAATGGGCTGCCCAGGGAGGTGGGGGAGTCACCATTCCTGGAGGCCTCCAAGAAAAATTTAGATATAGTGTTGAGAGACGTGGTTTAGTGGGGTTATTGGTGGTAGGTGGATGGTTGGACTGGGTGATCTTGTAGGTCTTTTCCAACCTAGTTGGAATTCTATGATTCTATGATTAATGAAATTACTGAGACAGGCTTTTGAATCAGGAAAAGATATCAAAAGAATACATCATTTCACCAAATCTCAGAGGGAGGAACAGTCGCCTTCAAAATGCTTCATTCTGCAAAACACACGAGTAACGCAGCAGAGAAGAAAAACAAAGAACAGAAGGCAACCTCAGACTCTCTTAACGGGGCACTGTGTTGTCATTAATGACTAACACCAAAAGTGTCTAGAAAAGCATAAGGGAAACTGAGGGAGCAACATCACACTTTCACAGTTATAAAATCTCACTGACGTGCTTAGCAAGTGAATTTGGTGTAAAGAGACCAGCATGCAGAGGTTGTAGGAGCAGCAGGAAAGGAATGGAAAAGAAAGGCTTTCCATTCATTCATTAATGACAAACTTGCCCTTGAGTTCCCTCCAACAGACAAAAAATGATTGTCCAATGAAAGATAATGACATCATCAAATCAGACAAATCTACGGTGATATACTGTACATTAGCCTGCACAACTCGATGAAACTTCAGACTGTCCTGGTCAGTGCATGCCTACAGATAGCACTTTGAAACACAACTTAGAAAAAACTCTGAGTTCCCTTTGTAATGGTCTGTGGGTACCCATGATTCTTTGCTCAGTAATTAACTGCAAAAATAGATTTAAAAATGGAAGAAACTTCCACGTGAAGAAGCAGGAAGTCTCTCTAAACAATGAGATCTCTAACTGCAGCATTCTAGGTTTGCGTGCTTAGAACAATCCCTGATACTCAGTATCTATCGATAGCCACTATGTTCTTTGTCAAATGATGTAGCGTGTTCCCTCTGCCCTCCTTCCTTTTTGGCATTTGTAATCTAAGCCATTTTTTCCACGTACAGTCATATTTTGTAAAAAATGTTCTTAAAGCGCATAATCCATCCTTTGTAGCAGCACCAATTTCCATGAGATAGGTTGACTGATCGCTGCACTGAAACGAAGCCAGGGACAGGCACTGCACTCAGGCAGGGAGTGCAGCAGGCAGGGCAGCACTGAGGTTCTGCTTTTGTCACGTAGGTGACCCCACCAGCAACTCAGGCAAAGCACTCAAGAAATTGTTTCGAATCAGGCTTCTTCTTCCATTTTACTTCTTTATGTACCATGGAGTGCTCGGCAAAGCACCTTCTGAGGTATGCCTCGAAATTTCTCCGAGCTATCGCTGAGTAATTTCCTCCACAGGACTGTGAAAACTGTAGGATAAAAGGGGAACTGTGGCGATTTACCTACTAATTAGTTGCTCTTATTAAGAAGAGCAAGATAATTGATTTTAGGATGCACTACCCCTTATTAAGGCCTAATTACACTGTATATCAAAGACTAATTAAATGGCATTATTCCATCTCACTGATGAGTTTTGATGCTTGGTGAATAGATTTGGGTGGAAGATGAACACACCGTAATAGATTTCTAACCCACACAGATAGCTATAAAATAAGAAGCTGAGCAAAGGGAATTCTGGATTATCTAAAACTAACACATTTATTGGTATTCCTCCACACCGATAGCTTGAATTGAAAAAACACGTAAACACCTGCTGGGCATTGCAGGGTAGGGAAAGACAATGAAAAGGCTCTCTGGGTAAACTGTTTATTTAAACACTTAGGTAATCTGATAGAATGAAGAATTGCAGTTGTGAAAAGGATATATGTTTTCGTAACACATTTCTCTGTTTATTCTGAAGATCTGTGTAGCTAAAACAGCTCGTGGGACCCCAAGTAACTGATGCTACTTATTTGTTCCATTTTTCAGAAGCATTTAAAAAAAAAAAAAACAACCAAGAGATCATGCATCTCTCAACCTCGATAATTATTTGAATTCTTGATTATTCAGATATCTTTTGGTGTTCTAGGTTAATGTGGGCACAACTTTATATGCCTACAGTCCTTCCACTAGACTGCAGGTTAAAACAAACAAACAAAAAGATGATGGTTTGTTCCTGAGAAAAAGGAACGGCAGGGATGGAATTTATTAGTAAATTCTGAGATTTTTGATCCTTTACTCTTCTTTTAAATCAACTCATCTGTTCTAAAATAATTCCTTTAATAATCCAGTGGTTGGTTTAATAAAAATCTACTTACAGTAAATTTGTGTGTGCAAAGTAAATCAATTCAAAGCTTTAATACCATCAATCCACCGCCTAAATAAAATGTTTTGTCCTCTGGACAGAATTGCTCTGACAACACAAACTCATTGTTCTACTTAATCTGTCAAGGTCACGGCCTCAGAGATTAGGAGGAGCTGTCTCTGAAAGCCCCTATGCCCTGCAATGCAGCTGCTTTTGGAGAAACCACAAGACCCTCGCAAAGAAAAGTGAGGACGTCACTACAGCTTTGGGGTGCATTCCCTTGTTTCTAAAGTTTATCCTATTGGTAATGAGAGAATCTTCACGCATGAGTCATGCATAAATTCCTCAGTTTTTCATTTCTTCCTGGCCATGGTACAACCATCCAGTGGCGATGATCTATAGCTTTTGGACATCTAAATTAAACATCACCCTGTAATGACTGGGGTATTAACCTGAAACTGAACTTCTGCAGGTATAAGATTTATTCTGTATTATCTGAAGGATACTACAACATTAAATATTCTCTTACTAATGCAAATAGAAATAGCTGTACTGCAAAGGGAACAGGTTTATTTCATCATCAGTAGAAATCATATAGATAGATACGTGAGCAAAGAACTTATGTAAACAATCTTTAAAGAACACAGGGCATGACAAATCTTGCAGCTAAACAATATATAAGAGACTTTAGAATAAGGAATTACAAAGTAGGAGTTTACTTTGTTTAGTCCAGAGTCATTAGATTTTTTTTAAACATATGTCCAAATACTTAAATGACATAAAAAGCTATAATCTTTGTTAAGAAATAAAATGCAAATAATCTCAAATATTGTACAAATACGTAATGTTTTCCCTTCTTTAACTCACATGTTCTCCTCAAGTACCAGAAAACTAACAACTATGTTGAGACATATATGTCCATGCACTTCTGTACCTATGCATGCTCATGTGCGCACATGCACACTATCATGCAGAAATGTTCACAGCTGCCATGCAAACAAGATTCATTTTTTTGCCCAGCAGTCAGTTTCACTAAATAGGTATTGGCCAAAATGGTAGGTGTAAATTCTTACCTTCAGTACTCTAGTCAGAATGCACACGTTGCAGTCACTAATTCTACATGATAAGCAATAAATGCTGCTCTAAGACCTCGCCTCAGTATTTTATTTTCCCTATCCACCCTTTCCTCTAAGTTGGCATTTCATTCGAAGTTAGCAAGCCATCTTCCGAAGAAGTCACTGCACAATTCTATTGCCTCATTTTTTCTTTTGTTGCACTTCGTTCTTACAAGATTTCTCCTGGCAATTCTGTTTAACATCTGAAGAGATTACAGTACCATCCAAAGGCTTTCACATGCCACTTCAGGCCTCTTCTCTTAACACTTAAACCAGAGACTAGAATTAAGCAAATGCAAGCTTTGATCTATTCACATAGTTCTTGCACTACCAACAAAAAAATATACCTTGCTATTGCAAAAGAACACCTTATAGGGACAAAAGTAAGCAGTCCGGAGCACCCACATAAATGTGCTAAGCACTAGCTGTTAAGGCAATATTTAATTTAATGCTCATTGCAGACTTCGGTATAGGAGTCAGATTATATGAGGGCTGCTCCAAAAGTAATGCCTCCTATTTTATTGAGCTGGCCCACAGTGTCAGAGGCGGATGTTGGTGGGGTGGCAGTAGTAGTACAGTCCCAGTATACAGTATATATGTCCCCTATACAGTAGTAGTATAGTCCCACCAATACTCCATTACATTGTGCTGCCATGCGACAGATGGGAGCAGAGGGGCAGTCTGACAGAACGGCATCTGACATGGAAGTGCGTAGGAAGCAAAGATGTGGAACTGAATTGTTCCTTGTGGAAAATATGGCACCCACTGGCATTCACTGATACTTGCTGAACATTTATGGAGACCCAGAGTGGATGTGAGCACAGTGAGGTGGTGGGTAGTGCGTTTCAGCAGTAGTGACCATGATGTAAAAGACAAGCCATGTTCTAGATGGCCATGCAGACTTTTAAGAGCAGTGAATGCAAGGCTCTTGTTCAACACTGGCAAAAATACATAGTGACTACTGGCGGTGACTATGCTGAACAAACAGTGTTCTGTAGCTGAGAATTTGCTCGAGTGTTACTGTGCTCTTTGTGTCTGTTGGAGTTTCCATGCAAATAAGTAGGGCACATTACTTTCAGAGCAACCCATGTATCTCTTAATAACTGTTTTGAATAAATCCACTTAAAAAATGGCAAGAACTACTACTTGCAGCTACGTTGGAAGCCCCTCTTCCCATTTTATTAAATACATTGACAAGTTGATGGATTTGACATTGAATACAGGGCAGAAAAACTATCTAATTTAGATTTTCATTATCCTTACCCAATGAAAAGGTAAATAAGAAGAGGAAGTAATAAGATTTGTTGTTGTTTACTCAGCAACAGGAACATAAGATGTCTAAAATAAAAGCATGTCTCCAAAAGGAAAGAAATCTGAGAGTAGTTAATCACTAAGTTCCCGCAATTACTAAAAAACACAAACAAATCATATATTACTAAATAAAGAACTGATACTACAAGTTGCTAACCAGCAAAACCAGTCAAAGCATTGGTTTTATAATTCAAACCCAGAGATTTAAATGTAATTTAAATGTCTATTCTGGCTCCAAGTTGCACTGCACAAAAAGTGAGCTGAAACTGAACATAACAGAGCTCAATACTCAATTCAGGGCTCTTGCCCTCCATGCTAGAGATCAGTCTTCTCTTCCATGGCCATTCTATCCTCAATGGGAAACCTGTTTTCATGTATTTTACAGATGTCTGCATGATTTCAACATTTGTGTCTACTTTTCTTAATAGTCCAATTAATGAGACAAACAGTTCACGTAAAGGGAAGATCTATTTTGTTTCCCCACCTTTTTACCAAAAACATAAATCAGAGAATTGACTGCATTTGATCGTGTCCCTAATCTCCAGTATCTAGTATATCAATTTCTGAATATATAGTAAAATTAGTGAAAATAGAGGGTGCTGATCACTTATTTGCACTAATTTATATTTCTTAAGGTTATATAAACAAGCACATTTTGACAAAGATTGAATCATATTGCCAAGAAAAGTTATCTAAATGCACAGTTTTTTTTTTTTTTTTAACCTATCAAGGACTTTATGCAGATTTCTTAACGATTATAATAGCAAAATGTGACTAGACAATGAGTTGAAGGTCTTCCATACAACAGTTTCATGCAGATATCCTTTTATAACTTTCCTCAGGAATGCAAACATTTGTTTGATGTATTCAGGAACAAACTGCAAGTGAGGTTACAAAGGTCATGAAGTATCACTGACTCTACATCTTCCAATCATTCCTGCTAAAAAAATCCCATTCAGTACATATGAGAATTTCAAGGCCTATCACAATTGTGGAAGAAAAAAATGCAAAATTTAACCTAACTTTCAATACAATACTAAACAAATAGCTCAGGATTCATGGTGTTTTGCTATTTCTCTTGTGTTAGTAAGGAACAGAATGTACTAAGCAACTCAAAATTTCTCATAAATAACACAGTGACTATTTCAGCAGTGCAATGGTCCATGTAAACCTTCAGGAAATTAATCCACTAGCTGATGAATTCTACATAAGCAAGTATTCAGGAAGGCCAGCAATGATATGTGCTAATAAGTTTGCTATAAATAGTAACAGAAGCCTTAAAATAACTGCATCCTCCTGAGTCAGCATTCACTTTTCCAGTTTTACTAAATTCGTAATTAAAAGCTGATTTGGGATCAAAGACAACTTCAAGGTTATAAATATTTCTAGGTGGCTATGAAGAACTCCAATGAAAATTTGTTGAAAGAGGACGCCCTACTCCAACAGTAGTAAGCTTGCAGGAGCCAAAGAGAAATAATAATAATAAAAAAAATTCTCAGAGGCTAACATGAATAGAAGGTATTGGGGGGGAGGGGGAGGCGGGGGGTGGAACAGGAAGAGCTTTAAGAAAAAAAGAAGCTTGACTAGAGAAACTAAGTGCAGTTAGCTGAAGATTTTTACAGAACTAAACATACTGCTCTAGTGGATGTATCTGGAATACAAGAAAGTAAATCCTAACACTGCTAACGAGCAGATAATGATGGCCAGTGGGAAGTCAGCATTATTCCAGTAATTCTTTACTCTCTCTATCCAGTGTTTTCACAGGACCCAGCCATTACAACAGCATTGCGTTTTCTTCATAACTGGCCAAATTCTGGTTTATAAACCCTCCAGACACTGAGTTCAATGTCTGCATTCAAATTTGTTTTTCTTCTCTTGTGCAATCACTTCCAAAACAATATATCTCCAGTTTTTAAAATAAGCCCACTAATACATACCGCATTTTGAAACATTCTTTTATTTGTTATATGAGGAAGCAAAATGAGACAGAAGCACTAAAAGCCTTTTTTAAAAAGAGGCGAAAGAAACTGCCTACTCAGCCCCTTCCTCAATTGGTTATGGTTGCTTGTGGCCCGAAATAACCTAAATAACGCTATGATCAAAACTAAGGCATCAGTTCCACATCACATTTAGGGATATTAAAAATACAAACAATCCCCATGCAAAAGAAAGACATGAATAATCTGCTTTGCATGAACCACGAGCTTTTCAACTACGTGAGTCTCAAGAAAGAAGCATAGAACATGGCTTCAAATAGCTGAATTTTTTCATAAGTGTAACTACGATGTCATGGAAAACTGCCAACATGCCTACTTGATATGCAGAAAGACAAAACCCAACCCTACAAAACAAAGCCACAACCAAACACAAGAGCACATCGCCCACCAGCAAACAAACCCTGTGCAACATTGTTCTAACCCAGCGGTTTGGGACGTATCCTCTGAACTGCATTTACTTCCTTTTAAGAAGTTTATTGGTTAACATTTATTACTGGAACTATTTATTCCAAATGGTTGTCCTCACAAGCAGCCTTACTGATTAAATGAAGAAACTAATATAATTAATCCAACTTAAAGGATGACCTATGATAGAAAATGTCACATTTCAAATGTTTTTTTCTCCCCTAGTTTTAAATGATGCATAATTAATGTATGCACAACACATGAATTCATAGCTGAAAAGTGCACTTGAATATTTGAAGCCTGCTTAGAGACTGATGACCTTTCAGGTGTCGCTGCCGAAAAAATGGAAAGATCAGATCCAACAACTTGTTCATGTGCTACGGTGTATTACTGTTACAAATTCCAGAGTCTTTGGGACCAGAGAAGCTAACAGAGGAGTGGATGAGGATGGTAAACAAAGAGAAAAGTCAGATGATGTAAGTACACTAATTAATAGAAAGCCACAGTTGTCCTCTATATTTCTCCAGGTTTCTGAATGTATTTTTTCCCCCTCACAAATGGATTCATTTCTCCTAAGTTGACTCCAAGTAAGTTTTCCAGACCAATCAGTGTCTCAAAGTTTTCAGTCCTTTAACTCAACGTTTTGCCTGGCTGTACCATATACACGCTGAGGGTTTTTCGGATGGCCGTTTCACACATCCTGCACATGTAAGAAATGCTGTAACCATCAGACTTGCCTCCCAAAATCCAAGCAAGAAGTGAAATCATGGAGCATTTATAACCGCTAGCATGTTGAATTTCAAAACTCAGAAAAAGGACTTTCAATACATCTGACTTGAAAGTGGAATGTGAAGTGATCGACGAAGCCCATGCCACCAGTTTATATGTGCCATATAAGCTTTTTTTTTTCCCCCCTTTCTGTGAAAATGATTGATCAATTTCATAAAACACACCACTGAACACCTAGCGAAGAAGGGAAAAGATACCAGGGCAACACTGGATCAGAATAAAACCCTCCTCGTTAATTCCCTATATCAATGACCTAAAAAACAGTGTCACACAGGCAGCAATTTACCATCATACTGTACCCTTGCCTAAACAATACAATAATAGTAATCAATAGGAATACTGAAGACATAATCACAAGTCTATTCATGTCTTTAATTTTCAACAAGGAGTCACAGGACTGTGAATAACATACCTGTTTTTATTTACCCAAATAATTTCATTATTACTCCTAATAAAAGAAACCCGTGAACAGAGAAGCAATATAACGGATGTTGTCTATCCTGCAAAGCACAAAGCAATCACCACAGCTCAGAAAGCAGATCAACAGACTGTAAGGAGCATAACAACATCAAGAATGTTCCCTCTTAAAAAGACATTTAAGCAAGGTATTTTTATTTGTGTATCTACACTTTGAATTTCCAGTAACAAAAGTAGCAGGTGTGTATATATGTGTGTGTGCATATATACACAGGCATATATGCCTGTATATAAAATATGTATTCAGATGCATATACATGCATCATCACAGACACAATCCTGAGAATTTTAACATACAATCCACAAGAGAATCCATGAAGAAGCGAGAGTAACCATCACACCGAAAATCTTCCAAAACTCACACAGACAACAAGCTTACTGCACCGCATCTAGACTGAGCGTTATTTCGCAACTAAAACACACAAGTTCTTTAGTAAGGCAATACACACAATGAACATCATAAATATTCTTAACAGAGACGTAAACTGTTGAGTAGGTGTTGCAAAAAAAGAAAAACTAAAAGCACTAACCAACAGGACTTCTCAGAAAGGACAGAAAAATTCAAGCAAGATATTGAAATCAGACAACCACCAAAAAAAAAAAAGGTAACAAGAAGAGATTTAAACCATAGAATTTGAACAGTATAGGAAGTATGATTAAAAAACTGAACAAAAAATAACCAGAACAGAAGCTTGCATAGATATTTACCAGCAAGACTGCCAAAGATTGCTGGTGGTACTGAGAAATAACGCAGGCTATGGAATTCACAACTTCCTTTAATGAGCAAGAAACATTTCTCAGAAATTTTGTTTATAATACGCTTACTGACATTTGTAACTACTACCTTAGAGGAGGCTTTCAGCAGGGGATAAACTCCAGAAACACTTCACAGAGGGGTGTTTGGATTTCTCTGTTGAGTCTGAAAAACAGAAAATCACTAGTTAAAGCCATCAGCTTATGACACTGAGGCAGCGCTGGCAAAAGTGATAGAAAATACCTTTGTAAGAAATCTGCCCACTGAACAGAGTATGTGCCAAGGAGAGAGGTGGATTAGCAGGTTTATCTCAGAAGTGACAGATTTCCACATTTCAAAAGTGCCATGCTGGAGTGTGTGATGGAGCGACTCACACGAACAAGAGCAACCCACGGTTCACCAACAGCCAACGGTTTTGATTTGATCTAAAGGTTGTTGTAAAATCCTAAGATTAACCCCAAACATATAGTTTTCCCCTTTGAATTTCATGAAGATTTATTTCAGGGAGGTTGAACAACACTGGAAATACATCCAAATAACTTAACTACATGAAGAGAAGTTAGGAAAAAAGCGTTAACACATACATCCTTTAAGCTTCCTTTTCCATATCCTCACCCACCCAGCAAATAAGGCGCAGATTCAGGTGGCAATAAACTCTGTTTTATATGCAGCTGGAAGGCAGCATTTCCTTTTCATTTATCACTTAAAGATAGATCTTCAGTAAGTCACCGCACTGCAAAGATTGGGTCTCTACACAATAGTGTTGTAATTAAGCACATAAGTATGCAAATATTGGACATAAAAAAAAACCAGAAAATGATTTTCAGTATTGAACTTGTCCTTCTCCTACATTTTGGGGTCAGGTTTAATCCAGTCAGTGAAATAAAGAAAAGAAAGGTTTCCCAAAATTCATTAAAACAGACCTTTGAGGCAGATGGGAACGTATTTCATTAACTAGGATTAAGCTTTGACAGCAGGTAGGTTTGGTCCTTACTATTCTAGTTAGCTATCTAGTCTGTGATCCGCATCCCATCCCTATAGGAAACAGTAGCCAACTTTCATGTTTGCAAACTTGCCAGAGCACAAGGGTGGAAGAGGGAAAGTGGAAAAGAGGACAGTGTAGCTTAATGGACATGTCACACGTCCATAACCACTGTACTGATTTTAAGTCAGCATCCGTGCTCTGCTTCTTGCAACATCGGCCACAACATTAGGATCACCACGGATGACAGACATGCTGCAGGCTAAATTCAAGGCATACGCAGAGATCCTGTATGGTTACAGATGCTTCAGTATATCGTGTCTGTTTTGGCAGGGGATATTAGCGCTACTGAGATAAGCATACAGTAGTGCTGTTTGAAAATACCTGTATCCTGCCTGCTGGGCTGTGATAAACAGTTATGTGTTTCACACATTAGGTATCAGTATTAACAGCATGCGTACAGACACTTAAAACCAGAAGCAAAATACCAGTGAGTCTGAAAGTTTGATCAAGCTCGTAGCCTGCCGGTATTAGACGCAATTCTGTATACGTTAATGTGTACTGCTTAACTTCCACCTGACTTCATGATCTCAAAAACTCAACTCAAATATTACTGGGTTCAGGTTGCGATTAGAAGATTCGACAGAGATTAAAAAAACAATGAGCAAAGAGTAAAAATTCAAAACAGAAGAACAGATCCAAATGAAGGCTGTAAGGATACAGATACTCTGACAAAAGGGCCAACAAATATTCTGAAAATGCGAATGTTTGTAGTCTAGCTATAGCATCAAAATGACAACGCCAATTTTAAGAAATGTTTTCATTTCTAATGCACAAGAAAGAAATCTTATCTCCTATAAAGACTTCCTAAGCGAAAGAAGATAATCAGCAACTGCTTCAGACAAAAAAACACAAAAATACGTGCAATCAGAATGTGCCCATAACTGATTAGAGAGATTTATAAAACCTTACCATGCTGTATATTCCACTCATTCCCACAATAAACTGTTGCTTTTCTTCCTCCTTCCTAAGTATTTACTCTGTCATGGTCTGAACAAACACCATCTCTAAACTTTCTGAGCATCCTTCACTTCCCTCTGAAAGGACAGCATGTTATTTAGAAGCGCTTTTACCTGAGGAGAATCTGATCTATCTGCACAGGCCAAACCACAGAGCACAGAGGCATTATGATTTGAGATGCAGAAGGAATGACTGTGAGATTTCCATAACAAGCAAAGGTTCTGGAATTCCTATTACCAAGAATTTGGAGTCAGAGTTGCAAGTCAAAAGAATTTGGAATGCTCATCTTTTAAGAACTATGCAAATAAGATCTCATGGGCTCACAGTAATGAAAAGTTGCTCCTAATACTTCACTCTGGCAGAACTGCTTAATTACAATAAATTTGGAAGAACAACTTCTTCAGAATAACCTCTACAAACAGACAGGGTAAGGTAACTGAAAATTGTTTTCTTTCCTGCAGTATGTCTTAATATTAACACAATCATAAACACTTAAGACAACATTCCCCTCTCATCTCCATTATGAATCTCTTAAAGCTGAGTTATGAACAATATTAAACATTAATGCATCATGCTCTAATAATTATTGCCTTATTAGAGCATTTACCCCATATGGCTTGTTAGATGGTTTGTGTTCGTAACAAAGATCAGTTTCCATTTACCAGAAGATATTAAAAAAAAAAAAAAAGCAACCAACACACATCAACAAAAAAAAAACCAAACACCACTGTCAATATCATTTCCATCAACAGCATTTTAATAAATTAATAAATAAATAATGAAGCAGACAAAATGTAGTAATCTGGTTAAATATTAATTTTATACTTTCTAATTTTTCTAAAAGCATGTCTGCTGAACTTCGAGCACTATTTACTGACAACACCAGAGCCCCCAGCAGCTCGTGTTCTTGGAGCAGCTTCCTGCAGACACGAAGAGGCAAAGCGATGCCCCTCAACCCGGCGGAGACCACCTACAGTCCTGGCTGCCCAGCTCAGTGGCTGGCAGCTACAGAAAGCTAAAACACGGTGCTGATATTTCCAGCATCTCTTTGTCAGCGCCAGTACCTACGCCTCACAGACAGCTAAATAGCTGTTGTCTTGGCAAACAGTTCCTCAGCTGGCAAGGAAAGTGCTCATCAGAGAATTATGCCTCAGAGATGGCATAAAAACACCTTCCTAAAGGACATGTGGAAAGCCTTCAACCCCCAACACCTGTCCAGTGGACTTTTGAAATTTAAGTTGTTCTGGAGTGTAGTTAGTTTCAATATACCAAGAGCAATAAGGTAAATGCACAGATTTTAATTTCAGTTGTATAAAGCCAAGTATTCCAACAAGGCACATTTTTGCATATTGCATAAGCACCACTATTACTCTTTCTACTGTGACACTTAGATCCAGTGAACACCAAGCTAATAAAGATAAATTTATATTTCAAACTTATTCAACTTTCAATCCAACCCTTTCAATTTTAGACCACTTAGCAGAATTGGACTTAGCTCTTCTAGTCTTTCTTCCTTTGCTGCTGTAGTACAGTTCAATTTTATAATGGGAGATTTGTATTTTCTTCAACTTTTGTCCAGTATTACACAATATGACAGTAGAAGCATACATTTTCAACTTAGTAGAGGAAAGTCACCACCCTGTATGGACATGTGAGCAAGGAGCAGAAACACTGTGAAGCCTTTCTGAAACCCAGCTAACTCAAAATTCTGAATATAAATTTATCCTTTTACATCCTAAAAATCAAATCTGGAAATCTGAAAATTTTTGAGTATTTTGATTTGATCATTTAAACTGTGAGTGAAACAGACAAAAAATGCCACCAGCTATATACACGAAGCCCAGTATGGAAGCCTGTTGTACAGCTCTCTAGATCTTTCTGCATTCTGTAGGCTATATAGCTTCTGCTGCACTAGTTTCAAACTCCTTGATGCTATTGCACAGTAAGCAGTGGGGAGCACAGGATTGCCAAAAACCTCATTTTTACTTCCTCTACTCAACAAGTTTTACTTCAAATAGCAGTTTCTTCTTAAGAGAGAATATTTTCGCTCAGGGCTGCTACAGCATTAGACAATGTGGGAGTCTGACAATTAGCAAACTGAGAGCCTTCCACTTACTAAATGGGAGGATTTTCTGTGTGGACTTCCAGACAGGTCTGAGCAATCACCGCTAATGCACCCTTTAATTATGTTTTCCGTAGTAGCTGTTTTTGTGTTTGCTTGTAATCAACCTGTGCCCAGCATCATTTCAGTAGTTGCCTTAAAGTACATGCTGTAATCCTCCTCCTTCAGTTCAAGTATTTCTGATATCATTATTCACAAAACCTGTAAAAATTCAAAGAAGAAAACTTTCCCTGTTCCCCACTATTGCCTATATACGCAAGTCCCGTCATAAACAATGTGGAATTGTACCTGCCTAGTATATCTAGCTGGAGGGGGAAGGGAAAAATCACATGAGAATTTGAGAATTTCTGCAAAAAATTTATGTCATTTGATTAGAAAATAATGTCATAGCACTTGGCTACAGCTTGAGAGCCCATGTTCTCTTTTTTCTTCACCGAGCTTCCCTATAATGGAGTGCACTCAGGAACTCATCTAACACAGCTAAAAAAGTCAGCACGATGATGACCCAGGATACCCAACATGTTAGCACCAAGAAACAGAAGCTTTCTTTTCCAAAGAGCATAACATTCTTAGCAAAGATTTAAACCATTTTGCAATTAGCTATAGCTACAACGAAAGTAAATCATGTCTGGGGCAATTCATTAGTGATTGCACTCTTGTCTGTTCAGGAAAATGTTGCAAAAGAAGGTTTTAAAAAGATAATATTCTGTCTGACCACAAATGAGTTTCCCATCAAAGCAACTCCTAACGAGATTTCATTAATAAGCTCAGCCCTCAGCTACAGTTAGACTACCAATACCTCTACATACATTCGTCAAGAGAGAAATGGTGCAGTGGTCTGAGCAAAGAACCTGGAAATACAGGTCTGTGCATTCTAATTCCATCTGTCACCAACCGTCTTGGCGATCTTGAGCTAGACGCAAAGTGTTTCGCTTCAATTCCTTCATTTGTATAATGGCAATGATATCCAACTCAGAGGGATGCTGTGAGGATTAATTAGTTAATGTTGGTAAGTGCTTTGAAGATGAAAAGTGCTACAGAAGAGATAATCAGTTTTAGTGTCTCTAAAAGCTTTTACCATGTCTGCAGAATTATTTTGTAGTATCACATGAATATTATCTGAGACAATCTGTCATTTACCACATACATCCAGAAAAGGAGACAAGGTAAAAAAAACCCACACAGGTAGACACACGCTTCAGAGTGTTAAATCGTATATCCTGTTCTAAAATCTATAGGAATGCTTTAAGAACAATCACAGAGCATGTAATGGTCTTTTCTGAACCCTGAAGTCCACACCGGGTATGCTGCTTTGAATGCTGACTTTACCCAAGAACAAATGCTGTGTCAAGTGCCGAGAGACAGAAGATGGATCCAGGCAGAGCCCGGGAGCGGAGCCAGGGCCAAGGTTCTAATGGTGCAAAGCACAGACTTGCCTGGCACGGGCACCTGGGTATTGCTACCACTCTCTACAGGAAACACACACTAAATGGCTTTGTTGACCTAACTCTTTTTCCTTCCTAATTTGAAATGCTGAAGTCGCAGTGATTTTCAGTATTCTGTTATACGTGTTTGGATGCTCCATCTTTTCCTCTGTATATATATTACAGAGGACTGGGAAATAACATCCCATTCTCTGAAAAAATGTCTTAGAGGGAAAATAAATATTTAAGTCTTGGCAGATTTACTTTTGTTTGCCCGGAGTCTTCAACATATACATCCCTGCTGCACTGCCTCCCTTAATTTATGTTTTCTCCCAGTAATCAAAATGGAAGTTTTAAACAAAAGAGTCTGGACAGCTTTACATTGTCCACTTACGCTTCGCTAAGTCAGCCAAGATATGCAAGCATAAATGGTTGAAAAACTCACAATTAAAGGAAAAAATGCCTGTACATCAACTCCACTTTATTCAGTTGTTATCACATCCCAAACAATGTGAGTCATATATTTTTTTTTTCAGTTTGAAGTAGAACATTTTTCATCAACAATTTGAAGGACAGAACATTAGGAGAATGTCATTCTGCACATATGCAACTATTCCTTAGCTTTTATGTTTTTCTGACATGTTCCTGAATATACTTCTTTTTCAAATGACCATCAGGAGAAAAAAGAAAAAAAAAGATTAATTCTGAAAGAAGCTCTCTACGTAGAGAGTGATGTGACTTAAGCACGAAAAACCCATTACATTACAGTGCAAACACAGTGAAGTATATAGCTGTGTTTTATTAGAAATTAAATACAATTCTGACTGGCGCTAGCTACTGTCAGAAAAAGAGCATCTGCTTTCTGCAGCAATCAAAGTTCAAAAATTTTTGAAGCAATGTCCAGTAGAAATCTTAGTGATCATCTATAATTAGATTACCATTAGCACATTACCAGACAAATCACATTCAGCCTTACTCTACAACGCAACATCTTTTGCTCTTGCTTAAAATCATTGCATTTTGCTCACACTCTTTTGTCTTTCGTAAAATGTCAACATTGGTGGAGCTGAAGGGGAAAAAAAGCAAGAATTTCAGCTTGTTCTCCTTAAGGTTTTTTTCTCCCAGGGTATTAACAATTATTTATGGTTACTCCCTGCTCCCAAAGATTCCACCCACCAATCTCCCACCACATTCAACACTGCGACATTATGCTTCTGTTTTGTGAAAGGAGATGGGGATGCCTTTACACTTAGATGTATCCTTTCACAGAGGAAAACACACCTCAACATGTGCAGAAAGTTAGACATCTGGAAGGGAAATATTGGATAAGCAAGACAATCCTTCACTATTTCAAATAACCCCATCCTTATATTGTTTGTAAGCCAACACGACTCTTCCTTAAAATCAGTTATTTCTGCTGCCCCCATTGAACTATCACAGGTGACCCTGGGTACTTGAAGAATTTGCGTAGAACCAAGCTGAATTACAGCCTGGTGGTACGCTTTGGTTCTTTTACCAATGTCTCCTTTCAGGTTAATTGGTTCTTCTTCCTTTCTCAATATTTATTTTTAATGCATTTATAGCATGCCATTATAAATTCAGATCCTCTCTCATTTAGGCCCAATGGCTAAAGGTCTTTCAGTCTCATTTGCATAACAGTTTACCCATTATCCTAATTGTCATTGTACATTATCTGACCCATCCTTATCCTCCCCCCGAATTTAACATGGAAAAACAGATTGTAGGCGCTGTATTCCAATGCAAGGTCACATTAACACTTGCCTGTCTCTAGCAAGTATTTAACCAATTACACTTGACGGGCTAGTTGCACTGGTGGCTCACAGTCTCCATTTTGCATGCCCAGCTGATGAGCTTCATGCTCCTCACAGAAACTTTCAATGACATGCCCCAACTGTCGCACTGCTGGGAGTCCATTCCATGCCTGTTATTTCTCATCCCAAAGTCACCCAGACCTCCTGAGCGCTGTAAGGACAGCACCTTCTTACTTTATATACAAGCAAATGACACCTACCCTGTTACATTTTGCACCAGTTACAGAAACATAAGAGGAAAACTCAAACAACTTGATACTACTGCTTCCAGTTTTGTGCTCATTTTCTGCCCAAACACTACCTCTGTTTGCACCTCTACTCATTTCAAGACCGTACCTCTTTAGTGTCATGCCAGACAACATCCCCCCACGTGCCTTACAAAAGCTGGTTTGGGTGTCACACCGCAGGGTGCGGGCACCGCTCTGTGAGGAGGGGCCAAGCCGCCCTCTGCCACCCTGAGATGGTTCTGACGGACACAGCTGTGCACTGGTGCTACCGCTAGAGAAGGGCAGCCTGCGCACTGCGTGCTTGTGGCAATACTTACCCCTGTACCAGATAAACCTTTCTAGAATTAACTGCACCAACTGCTCCTTTCACATCAAGAGCTTCTTCTGAAACCTCACGTCCTGCCACGACCTCACTCACAGAACTGCAGGCACTCAAAGCATTTCCCGCCAGTTTGTTGTCAATCGTTCAGCTGCAGTCTTTTCTCAAGGCATTACTTCTGGGGCAGCCCTCACCTTCCCCCCCTTCCTTTCCTTGTCATGTTTTGCTGATTTCTAATAACTTTTCTCAGACTTTTCCTCCAGCTACCTCTGGAACATTCCTCAGCACCCTTTTGCATTTCCCACTGCATGTGCTGTTTTCAGGCAGCTGTTGCTACTTTGATAGGAAGAGGCTGTGTAGAAAACCATGTGACACAGACAAAAGCTTTCAAAGTGCTTTATTTGATACACTGTTTTCCAGAGCACTCTAAGAAAAAAATAAAAGGAACATTTGAAATAAACAAACAAACCCTTGAACCCAACTCAGACTCTGTGATGTGCGTAACAGAACCTAACAAAGCTGAACTGCTTTGTGATGTGCTTACCATAAAATGCACCTACTTTTTCCCACTTCAGAATTCAGACTCACAGTTTCAAATACCATCTTACACATGCATGCATAAATACTTGACCAAACACCAGTACTGGTTACTGCAATAACAACTATATCGACATTGTTCCTCAGAAAACTGAGTCCAAATGCAAAGTCCAGAACTAAGTATTTCAAAAACAACTAAGCTACCTAGGAACCACCCTACGCATCAAGACTCACAGAGATACAAGAGCTCTTTGTTCCTCCTTTCTCTAATGTAAATTCCTGAAAGACTCAAGACAATTATTTTACATTCTGCACTGACTTCCACTCACAAATACACGATCCTTGCTCAGAATCCAAAACTTGCCCTCAGTCATTCAAATCCCTCAAAATGCACATACTTGGTGTAACTAACACAGAAGCTAAGCTTTGTTTCTCATTGTTTGATGTGAAACACTACAGGAAAAAAAGCTCCTGCAAGCAGCTGCTACAACTGCTTCACAACGGTTCCCAACTTTCAGGGACTTCACAGAGCTCCCGCTCATACCTGCATTTTCCAAGGACTAATTGATTCTGAAAGGAAAGAATCTTGATAGAGTCAGAAAGGCAAAACTTGCCAACACAGTTCTATCATCATTATGCTACGTAGTACTTAATTATGCTACATACTGATGGTTCATGAATTCTACACAAAGACATGACAGCAAGTTATATATTTCATCTAACTCATCTAAACTCAGAGGCAGTCAAAATATGAGCAAATATAATTCATAAAATTATCATCCACTCTGATCTCTGGTCTTATTTCTGTGTTCCTGCATTCATAACAAACTTGATGAATGGTTTGCGCATCATCTTCACTTTGCCTACAGACCAACAAAGTACAACCAAAGAACTAATCAAAGCATAGCCCTCCTGGACTACCCACCAGGAAGAGTGGGTAACAGAAGGCTGGGCAGAAAGACTGCTACAGGTATTTCCTAACAAACATCCCTACTGCAGCCTCTTTTTGCACTAAGGTTCCCTGATTTGCCTTGTTCCCCTCCCCTAGCGAAGTTCGCCATCAACATGCAGCAACCAGGTTTTACAGAGAAGCTCCCTGCAGGAGCCAGTCCTATCCAAGTGTGCCCCTAGGCCCACCATCCCCGCACAGGGAAACTGGAAGAAAAGGAATCAAAAGGGAGAGGTGTGTGTCATAAAGCATTATAGAATATATTAGCACAGTCTTCCCAGGGTAACTTTTAAAGAACACACATTGTTTAGACATTTTTCCTTCCTCTCAACTGTTTAATAAGCGTACCTCTTAGTTACATTTATAGGTTTTTTACTTTGAGAATGCTTTCAAAAAAGTGTTTACAGAAAACAATCTAAGAAAATTGAATTAGCATTCTTTCTTCTTCTCTTATTTTGCATTATTTAGGTTTTTCAAGATGCCTTTTAAACCAAAGAGAAAGCATTTCTTTCTTCTTTACTGAGACCCACAAAACAATGGAAAATATATCTGCATTGTGGTGACACGCAGAAGTGACTTTCAACTAGGCAGCCCAACTATTGCTAAAATTAACAGAGCAGCTACAAAGAATGCACTTTATCTGAAAACATTAGAAAAAAGAAAAACATTCAAACAAAAGAATCAGGACAAATACTCAGGCAGTTGATGGTACTAAGTGCAGGGGTGAGGAGCAGTGAACTAGCCAGACTACATTCTGACTGTAAGAATAATCACTGCAGCAATAATAGCAGCATGGATACACACTATAATTACATAAGTTTGGCATCATAACAATTAACACAGAAAAGAAAAAGAAGAATAAAGAAAGTAAAAGGAAAGAGACAATTTTAATTAATTAGATTTATTTGTTCTACATATAAATGCTACCTTACTTACTCAGAAAATAGAAATATCCTCCACAACCCATCTTGATCCAGACCTACTAAGGAAATAACCACAATCACAGCAACTATCCATTAGCTGCAACCAGCTCAGCTGCAGCTAATTTAAAGAATCACAAGCACAGCAGTATGAAATCAAGGGAACTTAGGCAACTGAAAGTACTTTAACTGTGTAAGAGCTCAGGTAACCTTGGATTTACTTCTGTTGTGTATTCCAATGGTGAGATAGCAGTTAAAATGACAGTTATAATGTAGCTCCAAGAAGTTTAATTAGAAACCTCATGCCCTTTCAGAATCCTGTATTTTCATTTCACTTCAAAATCAATGTTATTTAATACCTAAAAAACCACTCCAGTTCCCCTCAGCTCACTCAGTTTTTGACACAGGTGAAAAAATGAAGGAAGAGTTTTGGTCTCCTGAATCACAATCTAGTCACTTAACTACAAGAACACCTTATTTTCAAACCACTGATAGTTCTTTTCAAGTAATTCAATTCTCACATTTGGTAAAATGTATTCCCAGTCACAAGAAGTGGAATAGGGAGAAAATTACTGAAATACAGTTGACACTAAAGCTGTATTACCTTTAAGCTCACTCTGATGGGGTTGTAAAACACGGGAAGGAACATTTGGCTACTTGAAGACAAGCAGAGCAAGGCTATACATTCATAGTGGTAAGCTGTTGACTTTAAGAAGTTGTTCCCAACATCCACAGACTCTATGCTTACTTTCTGAAATGTCTCCTTAGAGCTTCTTCGCCTGCTGACCAGCTTCTTCTGGCCTACTTCGGGCAGTCTGACAAAATGGTCCGACATGGAAGTGCACATGATGTGCAGGTGTGGAACTGAATTCCCCAAGGCAGGAAAAAAATGGCACCCACTGACATTCATTGATAACTGCTGAACATGTATGGAGACTAAAGAGTGGATGTGAGCTCAGTGAGGGGTGAGTGGTGTGTTTCAGCAGTGGTGATAGTGGGTCAACTCCGTTGGTGCAGATGTTTACAAGCACATCATGCAGGCTCTTGTTCACTGCTGGCAAAAATGTATAGCTAATGGTGCTGCCTATGTTGAAAAATAGTGTTTTGTAGCTGAGAATTTGGCCTATCAAATCATGTTATTGTATTCTTTGTATCTGTTGTAGTTTCCATGGAAATAAAAAGGAGACATTATTTTCATAGCAACCTATGTACTTTAAAGCATTCAGAATGAAGCCATTACATGCTGAAGTGCAAACTTGGGTGAAAATGCTTGGGGTGAAAACATAAGCATAAAGGAAAGATTTCCAAGGTAGATCTGCTGTCATCTGACATAAAGAAATGCTATGTCTCAACACACCTTGTTCACAAATAGATCATTATTAATCTACCCATTACATGATTCTCATCAACTTCTTCCATGAAAGAAATTTACTTCTGAGAAGAGGGGGCCACTCCCAATAAACTGCTCTATAAAGAAGTAATGTTTCTTACACATATTTCAATCACTAGTGCTTTTCAAGAAATAATTAAGGAAGCTTTGAGATCTTATTCCCAGGCAGAAACAGTAGATTTGTCCATCTCAGATATTCTCATTTCCTAATTTAATTTTTACTCACATCATCAGCTTAGCAAAGCAGTTTATAACCAAACAGGAGCAGAATGAAGGCAAACATCCGAGAAAAGATGGATTGCTCTAAATGGAGTCAAAGTACATCTGTGACCAAGGAATGGTCCTGCCCATTTGTGCTTCAGACAATTAACAAAGCTCAAAGTGAGCTGAACTTCACCACAAGTATTCTTTCTAATTATTACATCACAAGATATTCCTAGTGACTTAGAAGCCACAAGTGTTAGCCTAATGCACCACAAAATCAGGAGCTGCTCTACATAGGTCTTTAGATCAAGGCAACATTTCACAAATCACTTCGGTGATTAAGAAAAATGTGCTTCGGGAAAATGACCATCATAGGCTATTGGGCCAAGAGGCTAGAAACTCTCCACAACAAGCCTTTGAATGATCATCCTGATACTCTGCTCTAACTTGGGCAAAATAAATGTACACTACCCGAACGAGGTGGTAGAGGTTTATTTGATTTCTGATGCCGTATCAGTTGCTTAGTACTAATAACACAGAGTGGAAATGAAAAACATCTAGCACTATCACCACTAAATAATTTATTCAGACCTTAATGTTGTCTGTATAATACATTACTCAAAACAGACTTATTGCAGTGCCAGCATGTACTGAAATATTCCCAATAGGAACAGATCATATAAATCTGACCTTGTTTTTTATAACAAATAAATGTAAAGAGAGGAAGGAAAATAATCTGAACACTGTTTAACACTGTCAGCATCTGCTTGATGACAAAAGTGAAGACTAATGTTCTCCTAGTCAAGTCGTTCCATGTTTATCTTAATGAAGGCAAAACAAGCAACAGAAAAAATGTTGAATGGAATTACAATAAAATATATGTGGGTTTTTTTCAGACAAAAGAGAACAAAATCAGTTTTCATTTGGCTCGGTGACTAGACTGTATTTCAACAGAGTGTTACATATTCATTTCATTTATCATTTAAAGTCAGATAATCAGGAAGTCATTATGTGGCCTACATTGGGCAGCTATTCGATTAGAGCATAATTGAACACTCTGTAATGCAGCCAAAGTTGGCAGGTTGGGAATGCAAAATATCCTTCTCGTGATATTTTGAAGCAGGGGAAAACTACAGGAAAATCATTGTCAATCAAAACCTGACAACCAAGTGAGAGAGGCTGGAATCTATGGTACTCAGAACAGGCAGCCAACTTTATTTGTGAAGCCACTGAGACACATTGTTCTTTTCTGTATTTATCAAATTATAAAACATCGTTGCTATAAGATTATAACTGAAAGCGGAAGACTTCATTTGGACCACTTTTCTTTGTCATTTACCTGACATAAGCCAGTGATCAAACATGAAAAATGAGAGGAAATGTTAGAACCACAGTGTTGTACACCTGCCTTTGAAATGTGCTGACTGCTGACAACAGCTATTAACAATGCACACAAATAAGCAAACCACAAAGTTGGCTAAAAATCTGGCTTTCCAGTTGCGGAGTATTTAAATTACTGCTCAGTATATTAAGAGGCTTGATATTAAAGTGGTACTTTCATTGAGACTTGAAGCTGTATTTTTCCAATTAGTAGCAATAGAAGTTTTATAATTAAAAGCCTATTCTCCCCCCTATCAGAATATGTTTCAGTATGGCAGCCCTTTGTTTTTTCTGTGTATCTAAAATCTTCCCACACATACAGATTTACCAGTAATGTCCATGCCACCCTTTTATCAGAGATCAGGGAAAGGCCTTAGAGTTGTAGCTTTCACTTACATAAATATTTTCATATCATGCAAAGAAGCAGAAAAATAGGGCTAGTTGCCTAGTATCACTGATCTGGGAATGAGTCCCAGCTACCATGGGAGCCTGGAAACACTTTCTCCTTGAGCATCTTTAGCTAACACGCAAAGCAGACATCCAAACCATTCTAGACTGTCCTGGAGTTCCTTCTGGACTACAGTCCTCAGCCTTGCTGTCTGCACAGCACTGCATGTCAGACAATGTTAGAAGATGGTCATAAGGCGATTACAGCAGCACATATACAGCACTTGACTACATGTGCAGTCAGTGATTAATTATTTTAGCATGTATCCTTATGTCAAGTAATTTGTAACCTCACAAATTTTTTAATGTGACACGAAAGTCAAAAAATTTCTACTGTCTTTCTAAGCATTTACCTTTATTTGACTTTCCTTCCACTTTTTTTTTTTCCTCCTTGCTGCCTGGCTTTCTGCTTTCTAACGCTAACAAGCACGAGCAGGAGTAAATCCAGTGGAGCAGCACTAAACTGCATTATTCTTCCAGAGGTCATCACTCTCTCCTCATTTTAAGGAGCAGCCTAGTGTTTGCACTCTGCTGCATTATCCCAGCTTTGTTACCTGATACTACAAATCTTCAGAGCTGCTGGGGATTATATCCAGTGAGGAAAGAATAAAGAAAATTAAATGAAGAAGAACTACTTGTCATGCATTTCAACTTTTCATACGTTTTGGCTTCTACAGCCAAGTGAAAATATTAAATATCCATCCGAGCAACTTTGCTGCTTAGTTTAGATGAAACGTATTTCTAAGAGCAGAATGCCCCTCAATCTGTTGATACGGTATCTCTATCATCTCATGTTACATTGGTATATTTCTCTGGTTTCATCAAAATTGTTATTATTAAATATCCACTCAAAATGAGTCTGGGTCTGGGGAAACAGAAAGTTCCAGAGTTCTTAAGGGCCTAGAAATCTTTCTAGTGCTTCTGCTTCTGAAATGGGCTGACTCAACCCTGAATGCACATCAGCTTCGTTTCTCTCTGAAGTTTAAGTTTGCCACAAATTATGAAGCACGAGTAACGTATCTGTATTTCTTTTGATTCCTTCCCTCAAATTCCCATAATGGGAGAATATTCTGAAAACCAAATTTATTTCAGTTACTGCGCAAAATGAAATTTCCTAACTGAACTGGATATCTTTACAAACTCCAGAGGTAAGTCAATGCCTTTCCTCATTTTCACTGAGTATAGAGTTCAGTGTTCCAACTGCCTTTATTAATTATAATAACCTATCATTAGAATATGCACACGAGGCTGGCATATTTGGTTTGCCTGGGAAAAACAAAGAATAAATAAATAAATAAATAAATAGATTAGCTTTGCAAGTGGTTGAAAAGACAGAGCTACTTATCCCAGAGAGGCTGCACACTACTCCAAAGGCTGAAATATTTAACGTAGAGGTGTAAAATGGGAACCTAACGTTTTAGTAAGATTTAAAGAGTGCTCTGACGGGCAGCTTTATGGGATTTTCAATTATAACTAAAATAACTGAACATGTAAACAGAGACAGAAATGACTGTAGCTTCAAACATCTGCTTTATAATTATTTGAACAGCAGAATGCTTATGTGTCTCCCATCTACTTGTAATCATGGTTTATACTAAATTTTCTCACAGTACATTAGACTACTTAGAAGGCTGCTTTTCAGTTAAAAAACTACTCCTTATGCTGATACACTGCGCTTGCTCCATCAAAAAAGCCTACTTTTTGAGACTTAGTTAAAATTGTGATTTTAAGAAATCATGTAAGAAACTACATCTGCCAGAGGTCTACATTGTTCATTATCTAAGCTTTTACAGATTGCACAACATGAAGATCCTTTAAAAAAAAAATCAGAAGTGACATCTCATAGTGCGTTCTTTCCCCAATTCACAGCACTGAAAAAGAAATGAAATAGGAAGTTACTCTTCCACTATTACAGCCATTGTAATCAAGTTTAGTTGAAAGAAATGTTATTACACATGCATTTAACTCATGAAACTGACAAAGAAGGAAAAGATGAAATTAGCTGAAAAATCATGGAAATTTTCATTCTTCCAGTGAATTACTGGGAGACTGAAAATAGTTGAGATAGAAAGAAAATAAACGGGCACAAGATTGTAACTTCAAAGGCAGCACCGTCCCACCAGACGGTTTTACAGCAGCTTAAGAAAAGATTTCTACCTTGTTATTTTTGAACGTGAGGCAAACCCTTACCCTCTAACCTCAACCCTCTTTCCATAAAGTATATAAGTAAAATTTTCATTTAGCATCTTTAGCAATCTTGCATTTGGTTTGAATAGTACATTTTCATTTCATTCATCATTTAAAGACAGATAATCAGAAAGTCATTACATCGGCTGACACTAGGCCCTCTGCTCGATTGTATTGTAATTGAGCACTGCAGAGCATGTGCCAGATCTAATGGATAATGAATATATTATGTCAGCAGAACCGCCTCGGTAAAGCTCCTGGGGAATCAGAGGGGGCTGCAGCAGTGACATGCAGGGTCACAGATGTTGTGCTGATTTACTGATGGAGTGATTGTGTAATTAGGTAATCAATGGTGGGTAGTGGATTATATGTGGATAGCTTATTTTATATAAATAAAGACCACAGGAGTATGAGGCTCACGTTCGGGATCATGTAGGACTATATTTTGCTTTGGCTTAATTCTTTGTGAATTCATGATGATCTGTTCCAAAAGTTTGAGGGTACAAGGCCAGCAGCAGAGGTCTGACTCCAATTTCAACACCACAGTGGCCTATTTTTACAAATATTTCACAATACCACCTACATAACTTAGCCCAAATGTTGTACATTGATTAAAGTAAAATTCACCTTGCTTTACGATTCAGCTGTACTTGTGCTACAACTTTTAACATTTCATGCAGTGGTAAAAAGCAGTCCTGGCAATGAAACTGTGTAACATCCGAAAGAATTTCTCCACATTTGTTCCGCTCACTAAAAGCATTTAGTAACATTACTCAGTTCTTTTTTTGTTTTCCCCCAAAAAAGTAAAGGGAGAGATTCATATACTAAAATACTGCTATAAACGTTGCATACGCTTGTCATAGAAACGGCTCTTCATGAAGAAACAATATTTTATAAGTAAGTCAAATGGTTGGGGTGTTCACTAACGTTGATGCATTCAGACTTCTGTCTTTCTCCTAATTTAGACTGAATAACAGCAGCTTCTCTCTAAATCACACCTCTCTGCTTTCATTTCGGGCTAAGACTGAGCCTTGGCTTTGTGTCTGCCGCTCAGCAGCGGGCTGCGTAACACGAGCACTCTCCAGTGTGGGAACACACCTGTCTGGTGCCCAGGCACGTCAATGCCACTGCCTCAGCTGGGTTTTTGGCATCCACAGGAACTTCCCTGTGGTGCCTGTGACAACAAGTTCCAGTTGGGGTTTGGCAGTCATGAGGTTGTCCTCCCAGGAGTCTGTGACAAGTCTGCAGTGACATAGATCTTTGGGGGCAAAACATTTTTTATTTATTTTTATTCCTCAAAAATACAAGGGAGACAAAAGCTACGAACAGGCCAAGGTCAGCAAGCATTGTTATCACTTAAACCAGTTTGTTTCATTTGCAGTGAAGAGCAGCAGATGGCTTCTGCTTCAGCCTCTACCTTCTCACTGACAGCCCCAGCAGTCATTTGCTCCGTTCCCTTCCTTTACTACGCACTTGGGATCTTTGTTGCCAGGCTTTAACCCTGCTAATAATAATCCATTCTAGTCAGAGGGAAGCCAAACAGAGAACATGCCTTAACAAAAGGAAGATAAATCCTTCTTTTTCTTTTCCCTATCACATCCCTTTGAGATTTCTTTTTTTATCTACTCCATAGTACGTAGACCACAATAAACAAATGAAACATGTGGCAGGCACATTCATAGCAAGTAATGCAGATTGTTCTCAGTTTACTATAATCAGAAATCTCATCCCTAACAAATAATTTGTAAGGACTGATATGATTTTGGCTCTGATATACTTCGCCCTTGATTCCCTCTGGAGGTATACAAGCCTCTGCACAGCGTTGTAATGATTTTGAATTAGGCACTGTTACATGTTAAATATTTCTATTCCTATTTAAGGATGTGCATATATATAAAAATAGATGCATGTAGGTTGCTATGAAAGTAATGCCTCCTTTTTATTTCCACGGAAAGTACAACAGGTACAAAGAGCACAACGGCACTATTTGAAAGAGCAAATTCTCAGCCACAAAACACTATTTTCCAGCACAGTCACCATCATTAGCTATTCATTTTCATCCGCAGTGAACAAGAGCCTGCCTGCCACACTCATGAAAATCTGCACCAGCGGAGGCGACCACTGTCGCTGTCACCACTGCTGAAACACACCACCCACCTCTCTGCGCTCACATCCACTCTTTGGTCTCCAGAAACATTCAGCAAGCATCAAGGAATGTCAGTGGGTATCATTTTTTCTGCATGGAGGAATTCAGTTCCACATTTTGGCTCCATATGCATTTCCATGTCAGACATATTTTGTCAGACTGTCCCTCTGCTGCCATCTGTCGTATGACAGAAAAATGTAATGGAATATTGATGGGAAGGTTCAATCACTGCTGCCATCCCACCAACATCTTCCTCTGACATTGTGGCCCAACATAATAAAAATAGGAAACATTACTTTCAGAGCAGCCTTCATATATAATGTTGCTGGAGTTATGCAAAGGGTCATGCCCTTTCAGGCCACTTTAGACCGTGAGAGATGACAAGTGAAAGCCTACCTCTCAGAATTTGGCACAACTCTACCACAAGTCAGTAGGATGAGTAAGTTTTAAATAATTTCAACAGACAAGCTAAAAACATCTACTATGGATTATCTTGGAGTGATACCATTTTTAAAACTGAAATTTAATCTCATCCTTCTTCAGTTTTCATATGAAGAAACACAGGGTTTCTTTATCTTTGAAATTAGAGTAATGTCATGAAATTTTAAATAATGGTTTTATTAATCTTTCACGTTTGCACAGTGCTCAGCTCTGTTCAAAAGAATATAAGAGGAAGAGGGTGAAAATTCTTGAAGATGTAAAGAGATGTGGCTGGAACAAAGGGTGCCCTGATGCTTTATGAAATCTGGAGGAAGGAAGGTGAATGACATTGAACTAGCTAGAGAGAGAGTGGATAAACAAAAAAAAAGTATGGATGAAACAGAAGAATCCTTTCTAACGGTTCCTAGATCCTTAGCCAAGAACAGGAAGAACATTCTTCACACATTAGAATCTTTTCAAAGCATGGAGAAGACAAAAAAGAACAGACAATATACATGGATATGAATGTACGGAAAATGAAACTGAGACAGATGTAGAAAGAACAAAAATAATATTGAACATAATAAAGTGTGGCTGTAATTCTTCCTGTCTACATTATTATTTTTAAAGTACTTGGAATGTACCCAAAAAAGCCCTAACTTAAAGAATTGGAAACATTTTTAGGGCAGTTCTTCATTACTAACTACGTTATTTGCAGCTTCCATACTGCTCAGCATGGACTTTATGACTAAGTCATTGAATTTCGCAAACACTCTTAGAAAAAATAGGTATAAATTAAGTTAAAGCATTCAAATGCTCAGCTTAAAAAAATTGGAAGTATTATAATATAGATACATAATATTAAAGGATTATACTATCAAATGAAGAATATATTTCAATATTAAAATCAAAAAATGATTTAATGTTGACATGGAATGGAAGTAGTTAATATTAACAGTTCCATTAAAAATAATAATTACTCAATACAAAACAATGAGTTTTAAGTAAAGCAGAATTTTTAAGTATATTCCTTCCATGCAGATTCTTTGAGCTGATTGTAAGTGAAACATTTCCTATTCTTAAATGCCTTTGTAAGAACACTGGACTTTCATACTTCAAATTATTTCCAGTGGCTAATACAGACTTTGTTTTTGCTTCCACAAAAATAAGAAGGATACTTTAATTATAAATTTAGAGAGTATGTATGCAAAAAGGACACAGTATTTTATTTCTTGAAGAAGTATATCGTCCAGCTGCATTCTTCTAAGTTTTACTGGAAGTAATGTTATCTGATGTTTTGAGGTTTACCTCCAGTTTCTGTGGTTTCTTAAAAGGTTATTCATGATATTGAAGATTTTTTTGTAGTTCACCAGCAATTTTTATTAGAGTGAGTGCTCAGTAGTTAATATGTAATGTCCTTAATTCTGCCCTCGTGTAACTATGTGCTGCCATACCATCCTGATATTTTTGGGTAACCGCAAAACTTTACTGGCAGACTGAATGTCAGAACACTACTTTAGTCCTACCTCGCTACTTCCTTGGTGCTGTCTACTGTGCTCCATTGTTCCCTACTCAACAGGTGAGAGCTTAAATAATTCCAGAAAAACTCTAGATCCAGGACATTGTATTATAGTATGTGATAGCGAAATGTTTTCTTTTCAAATCTGCCAGTGTTCTCGCAATAACTGAAAATGGATTCATTTGCCTCCTACTCAAATCTAAAATTCATGTTAATAAAACAAACAGAGGACATAATTCTGAGGGATTCATCAGAAGACGAAAATGGATATTCTACTTTTTTTTTCCCCTCTGTACAGTATTTCTTCTAAGCAACAGCATACCATGTACGTACAAAGTCTTTCCTTCAATGCATATTTCCCAAAATATTTTGTCCTTGCTGGTGAGGAAGAATATATGTTACAATAAAGCATGTGATAGAGATGATTTTTAATGGAATTTTTCATTGCTAAGGAAGTAATGATACAGCAGCCTCACAGCACAATGTCCTATTCTAGAGATGAACTGTCATTTCATTCATGTCATTCAAGCAACAAACTTTCCTTCCTTTTTCTATAAAGGCAACTATTCAGTGTTCTCATCATTTGAGAACTATAATATTTCCAAAGAGGCCCAAGACAACATTATTGCATGCCAGAAATCAGTCTTGCAAGTTCAAATGATGAAATGCAAAATGTCAAACATATACTTTTTCTTGTCACATTGATATTCATCTACGGTATATGCAATCTAATGTACAACTTCTATAACTTCCATCAAGTTGCAGGTTCCTTGAAGGTTGAAAGAAAGTTCCCGACAGGCGTTTTTAAGGGTGTAATAAATTTGGAAGTATTTCCTTCTGCAAATCCTCTCAATATAAATTTTTAAAATGAAAGAAGAACACACAAAAAAATCACCCTACAACAATGTCTACAATGTCTGCTCTCTGCAGAGTTTTCAATTCTACTGATTCTGGAATATTTCTTTTCTAAATAACTAATCATTTTCTACTCCAAACAAGCTTTTTTCTTGGCCCATTCAAAATCTCATGGCATTCATATCAGAGGTAAATTGTATTTGACAGAGCTAAAGCATAAAGAGGGTAAGTAACTCATTACACAAGGCTCTGCCTCAGGGATCAACTTCACTGGAGATTTAATGTATTAATTCAGTGAAACTGTTCAATATTAAGTATCAACAACCATTTACTATCATTGAAGTTTTGCAACCCAAAATTCCAACAGAAGTACATTCATTCAGAACACAAGGTAGGCAAAAATATACTGAATGTTAAACCATTTGCATGATCTCTGCTATGAAATTACAGTGTTATTTTTAAGCCCCAAGTAGCAAAAGCATTTAAGAACACCACTGCTTTAAGCAGGTACAGTCTCAAACACACGAAGTCAAGACTAACCACAATTAGTCTGCTAAGCTACAATGAAATAATGAAAAAATACATTCATAAATTGAAACTATTGATAATGCAACATCAAACAATTAGGAGCCTGTGTTAACTGTTCCACAAATGCCATTTTAGGTACCTTTTGTTTAAATTTTTCTCCTTCACTTTTTATTGGTATGAAAATATAGTTGTTTTCATCTTCTATCTCTTAGAGCACGGGGCATCTATGAAAATATTTTTTTCTCTCTAAGCCCCAATAGAATATACATGCTAGAATCGTGCTTTCTTTCTTTCTTAATTTCTCTTTTACATGGTGGTCTAAAAGCATTTCACAGGTGTTTGCTGGAACTCATTAGACCATTTGGAACTCCTTCGTGCTCTCTAAAAGGCAATTAAAATGTGTCTGCAAATTACCTTGTGTGGTCTCAAGCACAGCTGCCTCTCATCCCCGTGTTACTACGCGGTGTGTCCAAACAGAATAGAAAAGCTGCTTTGATACCTGCAGTTTACAAAGGCAAATCATACCTTCATGAGTGACAAAAATCCTCTGTATGCTTCTTAAAGTCTTCAGTGCATTTGCCTTTGTTGCCACACGCACAAAGTCAAAAACAATTGAAGAGACACGACTAGTTTATTAAGTGAACACAGGCAATAGAAAACCAGCAAGCACTCAAGTATTTCACATAGCAATTGCTGCGTACTTGCAAAACTTAGGTATGTGCAAAGAGTAGGTAGAGCATACGTGATTCTAAGTGGGTAGGATACATGGGACGGACTTTCTATTTCATGTTCCTTCTTGAAAGGGAAGGGTAAAAAAATATATGTATCCAAGTACGGGCAGGGATACTTACAGAACTAATTATTGTTCTGCAAAGATCTGACAATTAAAAAGTCAGTTCAACTCAGCTGAACTGAAAAAACTCAGGTTTTTTTTCTGGTTTTAGCTCCTTTTCAGAGAGATCAAATTATCTTAAATAAAGAACTTTTTACTGCTCTTTCAATCCTTACTGAACTACTCACTTTAGTGGAAATTCTGCCTGAGTAAAGACTGAATGAAAGAACCTTACAGCTTTTTTGTTTCAATTGTTTTATCCAGTCTGTTTCACTTTTAAAAATGAGCTATTTATGACACTGCACTGCACAGTCATATTTTCCCATAGGATGTTGACAAATGAAAGGAAAATTCAACAAGGTGTTTCATCACACACTTCACTGTATGTGTTTGCCAGTTTCAGAGGAGCACAGAGTTAGTCAAGTCTGAAATGGAAGGTTGCAAATCCAAGGCTGGTTTTCCGGTCAGGTGCAGAAAGGAAACAGCATATCTGGCTTTTTTCACACTCTGGAGGAAAAGTGGAGTCCAGAACAGCTTCTAGGCTATACCCACATCCTCAGATCTCCTTTCTATTCCAACATTACCACTATAAATTGTTGCAGCAAGAAACGTTCTATCCTCAGCACCTATTCCATCAAACTTATCTTGAGCTCCAATTATTGCCTTGACCCTTTCCAGCTATAGCTAACCCTCCCACTCCCCCCCCAATCCCACTTTTTCTCCCCCACTTAGCTGTGATCTCCACGTAAGCCTCTGCCATCGCAACACTCCATTACATCCACCTATAAGAACCTCCAGCACCACATCCACATTTATCCCAGACAAATTTCCATCCCCCTCCCTCTTCTCTGCATACCCTCTCTTTAATGCCTGCTTTTTGCTTGTGATACTCATTCCCTTCCTGTTACTTTCTTCCAGTAAGCCATGTAAGATGAGCAAGTAATTACTACACTTTAACCAAAGCAGTATCTGGTAGTTACAAAACAACATATTGTTACTCAATGGGAAATTTTACATGAGACCTGTCAATTAAATTGTGGGATCAATAGGATTCCTGTGAAGTGGCTGTTGTGGGTCTGAATGCAATCCTAAATACTTTCTACATTTTTAGGTAGAATCACATACTCAGTAAACATTGTGTGAATTTCTTAGCCCAAATTCCAATTCCTAACAGATAAATGAGACTTACAGATTACAGCAAGAGCTATCTCGTAGATCGAGAAGAATAAAAGACAGTCTAATATGAAACTTACAGAGTATTTACACAGAACTGCAAAAATCCACACATGTGATCCCACACACTTTTAATTGAATCATTTTAGTAAACTCAGAAGACTACACGTACAAACATGAAAATATAATCCACATTTCTTGACCCTGAATATTTATATCCACTTGCAGATGGATAGTGCACCCTTCTTACAATGGCCCAAGTGATAACTTGGGCTTTTACATGAATTAAGGCTATGTTAGGATATTAGCTTTGTCAGAGTCTTACAAGACATCATGATAATTGTTTTGGTTCCTGATTTCACAGGTTTTCAATGATGGGCAAAGGAATTTCCAATTATCACATCATGTTCAACCTTCAAAGTTAAATAATGAAACTTCCAGTCACTCAAAATGATTCTACTAAATTCCTAGGGATATTGTCTTCTGAATTCCTACAGCATCTTGTCTAGCCCATGCCCACCCAGCTGTTTACTGAATGTATTATTGTGACTTATCAAAGAGTGAACATTATCATTTACGGGTGGGATTATCATACCTTTACAAGCCTTGCAGAATCAGGAGAAAATTTAAAAGTTTAATTTTAGTTTTAGAAAGCTGAATGCTTCTTCCCAGTGTTAAGAAAACAATTAAAACCCAGCTAACAGATTAGAAAAACAAACAAACAAACAAACAGATTTTCCTACATGATAATTGAGCACAAATAAATTTGTGGTTTTTGAAGATAACTACTGAGAGTTCTTTTGAAATAGAAGTATTCTAAATCTTCCAAATCTCACTCTGTGCTCAGTTTGAAGCATAGTTATGCCCAGTCCAATACAGACAGACGAACACACTGTTAATTAGATAGCTAAATACATTCATAATTTTGTAAACAAAATGCACCCACAATTAAATCAATGAACTAGTGATAAAGCATACAATAAATAGTATTTTCAGAACTGAGGAAATGTTGGGGTGGCATCTTCTATACTCTCACATGACTCACTGTAGTGGTGACATCGATGATAACTCTCAATGTCCTTTCTTTGAATGCAATTCCAGATCCTAACTAGTAAGATTTTTTTTTTTTAATTTGATAGTGTGTTTTATGTAATAAAATATGTAATACAGAATATTTACTACTGCCAGTGCTCAAAATCTTAATACTTGTTATACCTGAAGCAAAGTCTAGTAGAAGTTCTGGTGAGTAAACCTGGAAGTTCACTACCTATGACTCACTTAATTATCAGGCCCATTTGAAGAAGGATGATTCATGTATCTACTTCTCAATAAAGGAAAAATTCCAATTACTTTAAAAATTAAAAGATAAAACAGATTTTATAAAATCAGGAAAGTGGTGTAGATTTTCATTCAAATTTGACAGTTTTGCTATAATTTTCATCACTGTACCAGGTGTTTTTTAGACTTGAATGGAATGTATAAGAAGAAAAACTATTTGCATTGTTTAGAATGAATAATAGGAAAAGCTATTACTTCATTACAGTACAAAAACGTTAAACATATATAGATACTATCTTAATTTTACCAACTTTGGGGTGACAGTTCTCTTCATTTAGCTTTTTTGTGCTATCTTCTTTCTTGTTCCTGTATAGAAGCTGGAATAGTCTAGAATAGAACTGTAGCTCCTATGTACCACACAGCTCCAGTGAGGCTACTCATCTGCATTCAATTATGTATTAAGTATGTGCTGAATCATGTTAAAAAAATCTTTTTCTTCATGTTGAATTAAATAACATTTATTCCACTTCATCTTACAGATGTTATCATTTTTATTTCACTAGAGACTGTTACACATATCTCAGATACCGTTTCTGGTATTCTCCCCCCACTCTCTTAAATTGATATCACTTGTCCAGTTGATTGACATAACTTAAATATACTTACCAAATAAAAATATACAGTGGAAATACTGAAAGACCTACACATCGGCCAGCAACACAAAGCAGTGGAATTGCTCTTTATGTGAGAGAACCATTGGAATATATCAAACTCTACCTAGTGATGAATGATAAATGAGTGGAAAGCTTATGACTGAGAATTAAGGGGAAGTCTAATATTGGTGGCACTGCTGTGGGTGCTTTCTACAGATTACCTGACAGGAGGAGGAAGTTGATGAGGCCTTCTACAGGTAGTTACAAGTAGCCTCACAATCACAGGTACTGGTTCTCATGGGGGGACTTCAACCACTCTGATATCTGCTGGAAAAGCAGCACTGCTGAACACACACAGGCCAGGAGGTTCCTGCAATGCACTGAAGATAGTTTTCTGACACAGGTGGTGGAAAAGCCAACAACGAGAGGTCTGCAGCCTGATCTTGTTCTTACAAACAAGAAAGGATGGATGGGAATGTGAAGGTTTGGGGCGGCCTTGGATGCAGTGACCATGTGATAGTTGAGTTCAGGATCTTACATGGAAGAAATAAGGCAATAAGTAGGATTGCAACCCTGGACTTCAGAAGAGCTAACTTTCACCTCTTCAGGGATCTACTTGGAGGCTACCAGTCTGGTAGCCTTCCATGATGTCATGACCAGCTGTGTAGATGAGGAGAGCTGTGGATGTTGTGCACCTTGAGTCCAGCAAGGCTTTTGACACTGTTTCCCAGCTGATGATACGAAGCTGGGAGGAGTGACTGACAGACCAGAAGTCTGTGCTGCCATTCAGTGAGACCTCAACAAGCTGGAGAGCTGGGCAGAGAGAAAGTTTAGGAGGTTCAATGAGGGCAATGTAGAGTCCTACATCTGGGGAGGAATAACTGCACACATCACTACAGGTTAGGGGTGACCTGCTGGAAAGGAGCTCTACAGAGCTGGACCTGAGTGACCTGGTGGAGAACAGGTTGAACATGAACCAGCAGTGTGCCCTGGTGGCCAAGAAGGCCAATGGCATCTTGGGGTGTACCAAGAAGAACTTGGCCAGCAGGTCAAGGGAGGTTCTCCTCCCCCTCTACTCTGCCCTGTAGAGCACACATCTGGAGTACTCTGTCCAGTTTGGGGCTCCTCCGTTCAAGAAAGACAGGGAACTTCTAGAAAGGTTCCAGCTGAGGGCCACAAAGATTATTAGGGGCCTGGAGCATCTCCCCGATGAGGAAAGGCTGAGAGACCTGGGACTGTTCAGCCCGGAGAAGCGAAGACTGAGGGGGGATCTTATCAATGCTTTTAAATATCTAATGGAGGAGGTGTCAAGCAGATGGGGCCACACTCTTAAATGGTGCCCAGCGACAGAACAAGGAGGAATGGGCAAAAACTGGAACAGAGTGAGTTCCACCCGCACATGAGGAAATACTTATTTACTTTGAGGGTTACACAGCACTGGAACAAGCTGCCCACATATGTTGAGAACCTTCTTCTCTGGAGATATTCAAAACCTACCTCGATGCTTTCCTGTGTAATCTACTGTAGGAAACCTACTTTAGCAGGGGTGCTGGACTAGATAATCTCCAGAGGTACCTTCCAACTCCTACAATTCTGTGATTTTGTGTGATAATAAATATTTCAGGGAGAAAAAAGTGACCCCCTCCCCCCCCCAAAAAAAAATATACCACAAAAGCCTGACTGCTTCTCATATGAGGTTCTTTTTTGGTTTCAAAGAGTATATAAACCAAATGTCTGCCACCAATTTTGTACTTTTACAAGCACTAACATTTTAACAGCAGAAATGTTAAATATGAAAGTAATAGATGAGCATTCCACTAAAAAGCAATTTCACTAAATACCACAGGTATTAATCTTTCTGAGTCTTAATTATACCCTTTTGACATATTATCCTTACCTGACCTTTCCTCCAGAACTGCAGAGAATAGATGTGAGACAGGCAGGCAAATTCAGTTACAGTTACCACCAGACATGTGTCAGTTTAATGCAAAGGAATGAATGGGCAGAAAGATGCAGCTCACAAAAAAGCCACAAAGCCACTGCTTTCTGAAAGTTATCATTTAAGCTCTAGTTTTAGCTCCATGATTTTCTACCAGCTTCCTTTCTAGCTTTGGCCATACCACAGGAAATAAAGTTTTAATGAATTACTACGACTATAGACTATAAGATATTGCTGAAGAACAAAACTTTGAAGTAGAACTATACAGGCAACATTTAAAAACAATTAGTAGTGGCAGCCCTTAATCAAAGAAACTGAATTCCAGTTGAGAAAAGTAAGGGCTGGCAGTTCCAAAATTAAAAATGTAATGATTCTGCCATTAAGCCACCCTCACACTGATCAATACTGAAAAGCATCCAGATTTTTTTTAGATCAACGGAATAAGCAAAAGTGGTAGGTTGGACATGCACAATTTAGGAAAGGTTGCATGAAGTATAGCGTCGTGAATGATGCACAAGAAATCTGAGTACAACTCTGACCTTAAGCAAGTTACTTAACCTTTTTTGGTAACAGTTTTCACATCAGCATTGATGTTTGACAAATTGTCTTGTGGCATTGCCCACTCACATCCAGGACTCATATTTTTCTTCATGGCATTTACAAATGTAGGAAGACATTTTATTATATGTAACACAGTTTTCCTCTCAATGTGAAATTTTGTGTTATTAATTCTCAGACAGATTCACAACACCAAAGTGTGTCTTGTAGAAGTTTTACAGCAATCCCTGTTCTTCATAAAGTTCACACCATGATCTGCTGTACAGCATAAACAATCACTTCTACCTGGAATAGCCTTACATCAGAAAAGCACAGACTATAAGATAATGTCTGAAAGTAAAGCAATGACAAATTTTTGAGCTAAAATGTTTGCTGATTCAGTTGGAGACGTATGTTTCATTTTTTAGAATGTTTTTGCTTTTTAATTACCTTGTTAGCAGTGCTTTAGCTGCATCATCCTTCTCATATGTATCATTAAGCTGAGTATAGCCTTAAGAAGAATTCTCATCAATTTATGCACACAATTCTACTTGAGAAATACAGTATCAATCAAGAAAATAAAATTATGCTAACTAAGATACAAACATAGCTTCAGAAATGCAGACTTTGCACAAGCTGAAGTTCTTCTTGATGTATAGTGTTTGTATTTCAACTAGAAATTAATATAAAGACATAACAAATTAGAATGATGAAAATTATCAACTACTGTGTCATTAGTATATAAATGCAAGACTTATTTTAACTATGCCAACCATAAACTGTGTTTTTGCTACATCATACATAGAAATGGTTATTTATCTGAGTGAAATCCATACCTGCTTTTCAGATTTTTTTCCAACAATCCGTTTTCTAAGTAGAAACAAGTAACATTTTACAAATATTTATTTGGCATACCTACACTGATTTAAAAAAAAAAAAAATCTCTTTAAATTCACATTATATTGAGAATTCCCATCTTGGTGATATTTTGTGCATTCAAAAAATTTAAGATATTATTAATTCTGACTAAATGGCAGGACACATGTCCTTGAATTTTTTGATAGTTTGATTGGACTGTAGATCATTTTATTCTCATCTTCATATTCTCCAATATTTCAAAACTGACCACTGAAGTGAATTTAATAGTTAATATCCATTCACAGAAGAAAAATTAAGCAGAGACCTCCAAAGCTCTGCCTATCTGAAAATCCTAAACAGATTTAAAGAAGAGTACAACATTCTATCCCTACAATCACTGAAGTATTCATAAATGGCATCTCATTCATGATTAAATCAGTTGGACTGCACATAATCATTGCATATGGTAATCTGGTCTTTTTTCTGGGAAACGTGTGTTTAAGTTTCTAATCACGTACTTCTGAGAATGGGATTCACTCTAAAAATCTGAAGTGTTCAAGACTGAACTTCTAAATCTATGAGACACGTGAGAAATAGGGGAAAGATGACTACTTAGTGCACATATACAGAAATTACAGGGAGGAAACATATTCAAAGATATTAAAGTCTACTTTTCTTCATTTTGATTGAGATTCTAGTGAATGGTATACTTGTGAATATGCGACCCCTATTAGTAACATCTAATGCATGCGTATGCAACTACAAATGTAATTATGTAGATTGTTTTAAACAGTTTAATGTGAATTGTGTCAAAACAGTTTGAGTTTTATTGATTGTGAAGGTAATAGAAGAATTTCAAAATTGATGCAGAGCAATACTTCTATTGCTCAATGGATTAACTCTCTTACATTACCGGTGTCTTATCCAAAGGTATTGTACCTAGTGGATTAGCACTTCAAATACTGCCAGCATACAAAAGCTCTTTACAGTAAAATCCAAGACTCTAGTAATTATTATCCAAGTCTTTCAATGATTTTTTGATGTTTGGGTTGAGCTTTCAGGTAGAAGATTAAAAAAGAGAGAATGAAAACGAAAAAAAATATTTTCAGTTGATATAAGAGTCTTCAATGTCTCATCTATCGATTTTTCTTCAGATCTTTACATTCACAGTATGACTTATATTCCATGAAATAGGGTCATTGACATCTGAAAACGTACTACAAAAAATACACACTTCATATCCCATGGACTGAAACACATAATTGTCTAATGAAAAGGTTGTGCAGTGTGTTAAATCCATCACTTACAGATTTTTTTTTTTCTAGCTTCTAAGTGAACACATTTAGCTGTATATTAACAGGGGAAAAGCTTTACGCAGACTGAAAAAGCCTGTGGGTACTGTACAGTTTGGCCAGAAGCATAGAATGCCTTTTTCTGCTCTTTTTTTAAATTTAATTTAAGATTGTATACAGTGATATCTCTAAATTGACCACCACAGTTGCCCGTTCTTTGGCTTGCAAGTTCCTATTTCAATTACTGATATTTCTGACATTTCTAGAAAGAAAATAATTAAGGTCTAACATTGAAAGGAGACCTTGAACTAAATACTGATGAACAAAAGCACTCAAAAACCATTAGCAAGCTGTTTCACAACATGACATTCTCTTTAAAAAATGCAACCTCTAAGACAGTGCTTGTTGGAATCTTATTTATTTCTCCTCTATAAAACATCTTTTGATTTTATTTTCAAGCTTTTTTTCTTTCTTCACATGAAAGTAATGGTTCCTTGTAATCAAATGATCTCTAGAGCAGAGGCATAAAGAAAACCATGGAATAATGTATGATTAATATGAAGTTGTATCTTACCCATTACATTTTTAACAGAAAGCAAATTAAAAATTGCAATTTTCTATGCAGCAAAACTACAGAATAAAAAATAGGATATGAAATGGCATTTAGTAAACTATTAAAATAATAAACTATTAAAATTCTATTTTAAAGTCATGGAGTAATGAACAATTGTATTTGTATTTAAGTTTTTACTATTCCTACTGAAG
Organism: Numida meleagris; assembly: GCF_002078875.1. Classification (NCBI taxonomy): domain Eukaryota; kingdom Metazoa; phylum Chordata; class Aves; order Galliformes; family Numididae; genus Numida; species Numida meleagris. Next base: position 4,960,742 of record NC_034420.1, read on the forward strand.
TCAGTTAAGTTGATAACTTCAATTTAATCACACCTGTGTTTATTAGATTAGACTTTAACTTTCCATTTTTGCAGTAGACTAATTGCTGGAAGAGTTTTTTACATTTCTAAGAAATCCTGGAAAAGGAATCTCCATAACAGGTATTAACACCCAGAAAGGCTGATTAAATAAATAAATCAAGCATATTTCATCCATTAAAATCTTGCAGAAACAGAACAAAGATATTTTAAATGCTTTATTAAAAAAATCATTTTTATCAAAGTATTCATCTTTATATTATTCCTATATATTATATATTCCTATATATTATATAGGAATTGTCAAAGTATCCTATGCAGTGCAGATTAATTTAAACCCTTCTATGAACTTCATTGTGAGTAAAACACGATTCCTAGAGGAGTAAAATGAAGCAAAGCATAGTTTGGATTCTTATTTATTCCGTGACTGAAACTCCCAAAAGACTCTATCTATTACCCCTTCAAAGGAGCTGAATGCCCCCATAAAAAAAAGAGAAATCTTGATAGCAAAATCCCTGACTAACACTCTTCCCAGTATCCCAAGTTTTAAGTCTGTCAGTATCTAAAATCACAGATCTAGAAAAGTGATTCAATCATCATCAGTTCTACCATATCCTAATACAGATTTTGCTCAATTTTTGAGCATTACTCTTAAATTTAATTGTGGTGCAGAAGTCAGATTACCTAACAGGAGGACAGTTGTTTACTTTTTTTTCTCCTTAAAATATTCAGGATAAAAACACATTTTTAAAATATTTCAGTGGACTCCTGAAGGAAAGGCTGTCCTTGTACTTCTTTGGAGAACCAGTCAGTGAAACATTTCTTGAAAATATTCATTGCTATCAATCATTACAAGACAGCTTCCTGGAGAAGCTGGCAGCTCGTGGCTTGGACAGGTACACTCTGTGCTGGGTAAGGAGCTGGCTGGAGGGACGGGCCCAGAGAGTGGTGGTGAATGGAATTAAATCCAGCTGGTGACCGGTTATGAGTGGTGTTCCCCAGGGGTCAGTGCTGGGGCCTGTCCTCTTCAATATCTTTATTGATGACCTGGATGAGGGCATTGAGAGCACCCTCAGTAAGTTTGCAGATGACACCAAGCTGGCAGGAAGTGTCGATCTGCCTGGGGATAGCAAGGCCCTGCAGAGAGATCTGGACAGGCTGGATCTCTGGGCTGAAACCAATGGGATGAGATTCAACTAGACCAAGTGCCGGGTCCTGCACTTTGGCCACAGCAACCCCAGGCAACGCTACAGGCTTGGGGCAGAGTGGTTGGAAGACTGCGTAAAGGAAATGGACCTGGGGATATTGGTTGACGCTCGGCTGAGCATGAGCCAGCAGTGTGCCCAGGTGGCCAAGAAGGCTAATGGCATCCTGGCTTGTATCAGAAATAGTGTTGCCAGGAGGAGCAGGGAAGTGATCATCCCTCTGTACTCAGCACTGGTGAGGCCGCACCTCGAGTACTGTGTTGAGTTTTGAGCCCCTCACTGCAAGAAAGACATTGAGGCCCTGGAGCATGTCCAGAGAAGGGCAATGAAGCTGGTGAAGGGTGTGGAGCACAAGTCTTATGAGGAGCTGGGATTGTTTAGGCTGGAGAAGAGGAGATTTGGGGGTGACCTTATCACTCTTTAACACTGCCTGAAGGAAGATGAGGAGGGGGTTGGACTCTTCTCCCATGTAACAAGCAATAGCACTAGAGGGAATGGCCTCAAGTTGTGCCAGGGGAGGTTCAGGTTGGACATTAGGAAATACTTGTTCTCTGAAGAGAGTGGTCAGGCGCTGGAATGGGCTGCCCAAGGGAGGTGGTGGAGTCACCGATGCTGGAAGCATTCAAGAAATGTTTAGATGTTACTCAGGGACATGGTTTAGTGGGAAATATTGGTAATAAATGGACGGTTGCACTGGATGATCTTAGAGGTCTTTTCCAGCCTTGGTGATTCTATGATTCTATGAAAATACCAACAAACTAAAAACAAGCAAACAAAACAACCCAACGATTGCCACCTTAAATAACCTTCTACAAATTGCCAACTTTTCCAAACCTTCATGATCATAAGGAAGCCTGTGCATCTAAGAAATCACATTCTGGACTGCTCTGATCCTGGAAACTCTTTTCCATCTTACTTCAATATTCAGCTATCTTCCTTGAGTAGATCTACTGCTTCTGAACCTCTTGCTTTTTGTGGACAGTAAATACAGTTTTAAAGTAGCTAACGGGGCCACTGCAGTATCAACTTCCATACAAGTTTTTACTACTGATACACAGTGTTTCAGTTAGGGATTTTTCATTTTGTTATATGCTTGTAAGGCTCTGGCTTAGCAAAAAGGAATGAGGCTGCTTTACACAAGGGCAAACCTCTCTGGAACCATTCCTGGACTTGCATTTAGTTGTGTTTACTGCTCTTGCTAGCCACAGCCCAGGAAATATGACTGCAAGTCCCTGAAGTCTTTGGAATATTTCTTACTGATTCCTATTGATTTCAGATTATTCATTTATAGGCATATTGATAGGATCTTAATTCTATAATCCCTTATATATGTGTGTTCATTTGTTATACAAAGAGATGTTTATCTGCTGGCTTTTACTCTGTAGTCTTCTACTGTCTTGTGTCTTAAAAAATGATTACTTGAGTCCATTCAGGAGAAATGATGTTAAAACACTAAAATGGTGTTTCTTCTACATATGGCAGTTTGAATGTTGTCAGTTAATCTATAATGATTAACTTCTTTACTACTGCTTTAGCAGAAGAGTTGTGAAAGAACAGATTCTGATCTCTGTAAATACAGTCATTCTGTATTTACTGAAACAGGAATTAAAACCAAGCTTGTTACAGATTCCCTTGTCTCTGGCCTTGTATAGAAGAAAGAAAGAAACAGAGTTGTTCTCTTAAGCATAAGTAATGCTATTATCTGAGTTATGACAGAAATTAACCTTTATCTGTTTTGGTTTAGGTCATTTAAATAGTGTATTGTAAGTCAATTAAATTAAAGCAAACTTGAATGAATTTAAGATAATTTATTTTGGTTTCAGAGTAGTAATTATTGTGCTTCCTGTGTAACGAAAGATGGGTGCTTCTGATGACACACACGCTGGAAGAAGTTCTGGCAAGCTCACCTACAGGGTTCTCTGTTCATGAACAATATTTTTTTTTTATCTTCAAGTGAGTGCAAGTACAGCTGTAAACAGGTACAGAGAAGTCAAGGAATGAATGTTCTTATTGATAGGACAATGGGAAATATCCTTTACTAGTTCTGAGTAACGAAACATTAACATTATTGCTAGTGTTCTAATTAACACTAGTAGAAAAGCACAGCAGGAATTTATTAAAAATGGATTTATCAGCGCATCCAAATTCATGATGTTTAACTTTAAGGCAAAAGCAACCAGGGCACTTTGAGTAACAGTTTTAAGTGGATGATTAGCTAAGGGGATTCAAGACTTAATAGCCAAAATAAATTACTATAATTATTTTATTACCTATGCTAACTGATTTCATTGTTTTTATTGAAATAACAGCTCCCTAAAGAATAGAATGTTGCTTCAAAGAATCCCAGCTGCAAGCTCTGTGTTCTCTTGTGGCAATCAAAAACAACAACAAAAATAGCTGTCATTAATAATACTCTTTAATAACTGTGCTACAGCATATTAGAAACACATTTCACATTTTTCTGTACACCTGGACTTGAATATGAAATTTTCTAGCCACTGGAGGGTTTTAGGTGGAATTAAAATAAATCTATAAAGCACTTATTAAAATAAACATGAATATTTATGGAGAACAATGGAATACTTTAAATAGATCTTTAATAAATAAGTCTGTGATTAGCTGAGAAGCCTGAGAATTCTTTTAATTTGATTTTAGGAGAATTATTTAAAAATCTGTATACTACTTTAGCACTCACTGTGGGGTGTTAAAAATATATATTGCATGCCAGAGCGATTTCCAAAGAACCTAGTGAAATGTATTGCCATTTTTTACAGCGTTCTTCTACATCATATTTAAGATCCTACTCAGGTCTGTCTTCGAGTTAATTGGTATTCGTATCGGTCTGTATTGCTGTTCAGTATCTGTTGCACCCTTCTTTTCCCTTCCTACGTCTTTTCCCTTCTGTCGACTCCCATCTTACATCCTACCACAGCTCAGAACCTCCTGGAAAAACTCCAGTTTGCTTATGTGAACTACTGGAGTCATTTCCTTCAGCAGTGGTATATGAGAACGAGTACTACTGGCTAAATTTTCAGGCAGCATTTTTACGATTTGCACCAGATCTGCTTCAAGATGATACTCATAGAATGCACACCTTTCTCTTCTATACTTGTTAACAAACCAAAACTGTGACACTGTAAGGCTGTTATGTTAAGGACAAGAGAGCTGAAGTTCACTAGGTTATCTGAAACAAACACAAGTAGCTGGGACTAAATCCAGTAGCAAGAACACACATCCAGCGACACTGACCAACAGAACATTTTGAGTGATCAGTCTATGTCCTGCTGCTTTCTTTGTACCTCAACACGTGACTAATTGTCCTGCACAGCTGAGGAAATGAATTACTACTGCGATTTTCTTGAGGGTTGACTTTGTTAATTTGTATGACGTAACAATGAGAGTTTTCCTTTTGTTTCTTATGTGGAGTCAACAAAAATTTTGGGTGAAACCACTGTTATGCCAAAGACAGCAAACAATTACTTATGGTACAGCTCACAGCGGTATTATAAGATATGGAAAGGCCCACTGAGCCACCACCTGCGTATCAGTAAGACTGAATGCATGAGTCTCAGTCCACATTATGGAGAATGTCTGATAACCTTAACAAGAAATAGAGTCAAGAATCTGGCCTAAACTCTCTTTTGAGAGTCTGTGCACAACATGCTGATAAGGCTTCAGCATGGTATCACAGCGCAATGAACGGACTGCACAAATCAGTGTACCTTGTACACTGCTGTCTTACTCTTACAGAATCAACAGAAAGTAGATTCATGGACTTTCAGCTAGAGTGCAAAATATTGGAGAATTTCCTCATACTATTTATTATTATTATTTATTACTGATACCAGACATCTTTCAAACTGTCAAAAAAGTATGATTACATGTTTTTAGTTTTCCTTTATTTATATATATTTATATATTTATTTATATAAATATATATATATTTATATATATATATTTAAGGAAAATAATGATTGTAAAAAAACTTTGTACAATGAAATCACATTTTCATTTGCCAGCAATGTTCGCAAAGTTGCTGGCAAAGCTGTTATGAAAAACAATCTCAGTTAAATAAGAACTGGCATCAATGAGGACAAAATTTAAGTCTTTAAAATCAGGCATTAAATATGTTATGGTCTCTCAGAATCATTATGTTCTCTGTGTTTAACTACTGATGTTTTCAAAGTTAGTATCCGGCCAACTAACACAATGAGAATAATGCAATCCTCAAACAGTTTTGAAAAAAATAGTATTTGCATTAGTAGTAGTTGTACCAGCACAGAACAGCATGGAGAAAACTGGTGAAAGGTTTAGTTTACAAAACTCTTTTTTGCACTGAGTTTGGAGTATTAAAATTATAGTTTTGATGCTGCAAAACTGCAAATGTTTGTTTTTAACTTACTTAATTTCATGTTTAAAAAATCTAAAATTTCTGTACTGATTACACAGCATACCTATTTGCATTATTGTTAATGGAAACTCCACATCATCACAACGTATAAACAAGAGTAGGGAACACTGCTCTTAAAAACTTGAGACTATAATCTTGTTTCAGTAATCTAAGACTGATTACATGTGAGAACAGCTGACTGGCTTTCCGGTCTCTAGCTCTAGTGGATGAAGATCCACTCTAAAGAACAGCAGCTCAGTACAAGTTGCTTATCACAACCTTAAAACTAGGGCAAAAGAGAGGTTGGGAGTGGGGACAGGGCAGCAGCTGCTGAGGTGCACCAACACTGCTGGTGCTGCCCTCGGGAAGGACCCTTGCTGGGCCAGGCTTCTGCACTTTTCTGTGTGACTGCTAAGGAACTTCTGCAAATAAAACTGAAAGACAACCCAGGAACTTTTTCACTATAAGCATTCTGAGGTCCCGTGGTAGTCCTCTGCGTGGCCCTACAAGCAGCCAGTCTGGCACAAGTTGGGCAGAAGGCAGGCAGCAGCCCTTTGCTGGGCTCCTCGTTAGTAACAGCATTGCTGCTGTAGGGCCATATCAGGAAAGAAAATGGATTTTAAAAGACCAGACATTCCTGGATTAGCAGGGACCCCTGAGACACGACTAACCTGAAATTACCACCTGTTTTTGAGACTCATGCTGCTATAGCTTTTATGTTCTATCTCAGATTTGGAGTTGCTATTCCTCAGCACTGAAGTTCAGTCTCTTTGGATGTATCTATCAGTCAACAAAATATTCTGCAATCAAGTTGTCAGCCTATTTAAGTTGGATATAAATACTCCTCATCTTACTTCATCACTTCAGGATAAAATTAACCTTAGATGCATGAACTGCCCTTTATCTTTCACATAGCATCATCCTCAACTCATTTTTTTCAGTCATCACCTTCCAATCAAATCTTTTAATAACTCTATTTAAAATAATCTATTTTTCTGTATTCTCCTCTCTATTACGGCTGATTTCCATGACTGTGCATGTGCACACATACAGCAGAAGCTTCTTCCCCTCCTAATTACAGTCTGTTCCTCTCCCTAACTAGAGATACAGGGAAGAAAACAAGGACTCTGTGACATCAAACTCACTTAAGCAGTAATGAACTCTGATGCTACAAATAGTTGATTGTGGCAACCTGGAATGAATCACAGCCAGGGAAGGATGATGAGAACAGAAATGTTTTCTCTTATGCACACATCTTGGTAATTAGCTACAGTGGACAAAAGCATGCAGCAGCAAACACGATGCTCCTTTAGTTTAAACAAACTTCATGAATTCAATTCAGTCTCAAAATGCACTGAAATAATTCGTCCTACATAATGATCAACAACACAGTGGTCATTTACCTGCATGTAATTAAAAACCTGTCCCAAAAAATTAGGATCCAAGGAGACCGTAGATTTAAAAATATGTGTTATGCAAAACAGTGTGAAATAGTTGCAACATAAATTGGTTGGCTTATAAATTTTAAGCCTGGAGGTAAAACCTGACTCATGATGTGATGTAAATCAGTCAAACCCCAAGAACATTACGGGTTGATTTACACCAGCTGAAGGTCTGCCTCCACGCGCTGAATCAGTCTTTGCACACAGCAATCTCACAGTAGCAATGAACTCACAAAGATCCAAGAACTGAGCGAAAGTTAAGAAAAACGAACTAAGAAAAAATGCAGGAGCATTCACAAGAAAAAAAGGCAATGGGGAATGTCTTTCTTCCCTCTACTGTCATTCATCTCGTAGTAACTAACTCAAGCAGTGTAAAACGCAAAAGGCAACAAATTCCGTCTGTATTTCTGTGACTCGCCAGTGCTCTCACTGCCTGCCATGTGCAGCTCAGACCCATCCCTCCCAGAGAGCACTGCTCACACAGCTGGTTACACAGCTTGTGGGTGGAGAGCACACAGGAGAAGGTTTCACCTCAGGCTCCTGGCAAACACTTAGTTTAATGTAACCAAACGGAGTGTACTGCAAGGTACAGAGAAATTCCAGGTTGACTTCAGATAGATATGCACACCTCAAAAGGGACACGGGTACTCTTCATATAAACATTTGTCTAACTGATTCAGAATCATAGAATGGTTTGGGTTGGAAGGGATCTTAGAGATCACCTAGTTCCAACCCCCTGCCACAGGCAGGGACACCTCCCTCCAGACCAGGCTGCCCAAAGCCCCAACCAGCCTGGCCTCCAGGGAGGGGGCATCCACAGCCTCTCTGGGCAGCCTGTTCCAGTGTCTCATCACCCTCACAGTAAAGAATTTTTCTCATCTTCCTAGTCTAAATCTACTCTCTTCCAGTTTAAAGCTATTTCCCCTTGCCCTGTTGCTACATGCCCTTACAAAAAGTCCCTCCTCAGCTTTCCTGCAGGCCCCCTTCAGGTACTAGAAAACTTCTAGAAGGTCTCCTCGGAGCCTTCTGTTCTCCAGGCTGGTGATCACTAAACCCAGCGAGAAACCACTCTTTCCATTCTTCAAATTAGTCTTACAGCTACTTCTGCTCTGCAACTGAAAGGCACATATCAAGAAAAATCCAAATCGTGAGCTAAACTGGGATATAAATTACAGCAATATGAATCAGTCAGGAAAGAAGGGGTGCTGAGAGAGTAAAGAAGAGAGCAAGAAGAAGGTGAAATACACACCAGACATATAGATAAGTATTTCTTTCATGTTCTTCTTGCCAATTAGTCTTGTCTCTTTTCCTTTTTTTTTTTAATTCTGACACTCTTCCATCCTTCCTCTAGCTCTGCCTAAATAGGAAAACTGATGCAATTGCTTTCTATGGCAATGAAAAAGTATTTCTAGAAGTGAATATCTTGCTTTTGTTTTTCTTTCTGTTGCTTTCGTTTCTGTAGTTTCCTGATGTTTGCTGGCATTTTGTTTTGCTTTGTTTTAAACAGGAGAGCACCTCACTCCTCAGATTTAGCTCCATATATTCAAGTAGTCTCTGTTGTTCTGAGCAACCTTAGGTGAACTCCAAACCAGTGGAACAGAAACTGTCGCAGCATCACTTTCCCCTGAGTAACAGCAGTTGAAGGTCTGGAGACAGTTTATTTTGCTGCCTCCAGTGAGTCCCTTTCTCAACCTGCTCCCTTTCTCCCCCACAAGAAAAACACCCAGGACTAGAAATCTCAGCAGATATAAACCACACCAACAGACCTGCTTCCACTAGGTATCTGCTGCTGCTCTGTAAATTCACCAAGCAGCCTGTCAAACCATTTATCTTTGCATGTTATTTTCAAAGACATGCTCTTACCCAGGTTTCAGCTTAGATCACTGCTGGCTTTAGACATAGCACATACCTTTGGGAATTACACTAACAATATTGCCGTACTTAAAATTTCATGTGAGACCAATGTGACTACATTTATTTTTAAAAGCAAGCGTTTTCAGCAAAAACAGAGAAAATGGAGAAAATAAACCACAAAATCCAAAAACTGGAAATGCTGGTATCTGCTAGCATAGTACTAAAAATCTTACAATACTGTATTTCTATAAACATCTTCCACTGGCTTAAAAATACGAGAAAGAGAAGCAGAAAGGAAACATGAAGAGGTCCAGAGTTTGCACTGTCAGAAAAATGTGAGCTTAATGCCTAGCCATGAAAAACGCATGCATGCACAGGTGCACTTGTTGTGTAGACATGTATATGCACAGTTTTTTAGAACAGCTCCATGCTAACTTCACGTGACTTTTGCTGCGTGCTCCAGGACAGCCCCTGGAGCTGCCAGGTGCTCTCAGGGCCTCTCCTCAGTCAGGGCTAGCAGAAATTCCAATGGCTCATTCTGTGACACAAACAGTTCTACAGCAACAGAGGAAGACTAAGCTATGGTGGGACCATTATGTGTTTTAGGGAAACATAACAAAACACGTGTGCACACAAAGTGAGAGAGGGCTAGGGACATTTTAGCAAAGAGTTCTGCAAGGAAGCACTGTAAAAGAGAATGAAAGATGCTGCTCTGGCTGAGGAACATCACCCTTTTCTTCTATTAGCAGCCTCCGTGCAGAATTCCAAGGCAATGTCCGTTAGCACTGTCACTGGCATGGGATAAGCACAGTACTCACCTGCGGGCACTGAGCAGCCTGGGTGCCTGCAAACAGCCATCAGCTTGTGCTGCTCAGCACAGTTCAACTTCAAGCACTTAAAAGGAGAAAGTAAACCAGCATCCTGGCTTTACTGTGCTTCTTTGAGTACATAGTGCTTGTGCTAGCTTTAGAATGAAGATTGTTATTGTGTTCTTTGTAGCTGTAGCTTCCGTGGAAATAAACAGGAAGCATTACTTTCAGAGCGACCCATGTACATTCAAGTTCTCTGGTGATGCTGTAACCTCATCAAAGTGACTAAAGGGCAGCAATTCTTTTCCAACTACGAAAGTATGTATTGTGGAAAAAAATTATAAATGCTCTTACAGTTAGCAGTAATATATGGAATCCTCTTACAATGCACCTCATTACAATTTTACTAGGGACCCTTAACTCTTTGAAAAAAGAAATCAAACATTGGATAACGGATACTGCACTTCACTGCAAGAATCCTGGCTTCATGCATCAAAGTCTAGTTTCAGATAACAGCATTATTTATGTCTACTCTGTTCTCATATGATCCAGTTTTGCACCTCAGCACATGGCTCCAGAAGATAAATGGAGAACTGGTTAAAGAACAACTATGAAGGTCCTCTGGATTGTAATAGGTAAGGAATTAAGGAATGTGACACAATCCCACTTTGTTGCAGTGGGATCTCACTGTCACAGCTGTGAGCAGTTTTGAACATTCAAATTGAAGTCAGGGTTATTTCTTTTAGGTGAGAGCATGACAGCATGGCCAAGAGAAAGCTAAGAAATTATCATATCCAATTTTTATTAATATAGTCAGAATTCCCACTGATTAGCTTTGAACCAAATTGACTTCAGCAGCATGAAGTATTAAAATTCTAAAGCAAACCCTGCCTTCAATGATCTTTTAGTCTTACTTAGTGACCTTGCATTTCCAAGGCAGTGGAGTAATTGGAGATACTTGTTTGCCGAGCTGGAGATGATAGAAACACGTTACGCAATACTCAGCCTACTACGTCTCCAGTAACACAGTACAACTAATACATTTGATACTGCATACCCATGCTCTATATCCAAACATCACCGTTTTAGCTAATCTAGTTAAGGATCTCTGTAGAAAAAGCCAAGCACCACAGCGTTTTCCTTTTATCTCTTTCCACAAGGACAGTACCCAGAACCCCTAACGACTTACTGTTTCAGACTATGAAATGTTTATTTGACATTTTATGTTGGGTTATGTTGAGTCACATTCTTTAGAAGTATTTGGTTTTATTTACTGAAGTCCTGTCTCTTACATCTCCTATTGGTGGCAACACAGCCACCAGCTGCAAAGCTGAGCCAATCACTGCAACTGACAGAGCAATGCTACCAAGTATTAAACAGTAAAAAGGTTCCTCTAATGGCTTCTGAAATAACAGTGGAAAGTCAGAAGACCTCTTTAGAGATAATGTATGGTATTTACAGTAGGAAGGCATTTACATTCATTACCTAACATAATAGGAAACGCAGTATTTATGGAGAGAAAGAAGTACATAGCATTCTGTACATCACATGGAGACGCTAGTTAATCGTAACCGCGCCCTTGATGTATGTATCAGTATTCTCCATCTCACAGATAGCAAAATCGGCATAATTCCAGCAAGTGTTATAAGAATCACAGAATTCAAACAAAGCTTCCTCACCTGAATGGTTACTGAACAGCAAGTAATTGAGTCAGGCTGAAAGCAAGCGTTTGTTTCAATTTTAATGAACATACACTTTGATCAAAATACTGTAAGAATTCAGTGCCTTCTGAACAACTCTGAGCGAATCAGGACCTGAACTCCTATTTGTTATGCATGATTACAGTACCCTGATATGTGCATTTATAGTTGAATCATTGCTTTCAAAGCTTTGTTTGGCATACATATAGATACATATTTCAAATGTAATACCAATGAGGCAATGTAGGGACGCTGTTCTGAAAGGGACACAGAGTTTTTAAAAGGTATATAAAAAAAAAGAACAACAACAACAACAAAAGAATGGTCCACTGAAAAAAGTAATTATCGATTTTACAGTAAATGCATCAAAATTCAGATCACATTAAGTTTAAAAGTGTGATGCAAAACCAGCACAGTACTTATAAGAAGTTTATTATTTGTTCTGCGTTGCTCTCCCAGGTGATCAGATGGTTGTCTGCAACTACACAACTGGTCAGGGTATAAATTCCATCGTAACCAGTAAAATAACAGTTGCAGCCAACTTATGAAAAAAAAAAAAGGAATTCATTTATATCAGACTCCCAGCTGTGATTAGAATGTCAGTTACAGCTGCTGCCTTGTTATAACACCCCCACACTTCTTAGCTCACAAGGACAAACTCAATGAGAGAATGCCCTGCATTCACTGTGTAATTATCAACCTCACACACCTTGGAAGCAGAGTACAGCTCCAACATGTGTATGACTAAAAACGTTATTGTAAGATTACAGTCTGGAACAAGAGAACAATTTCTTATTGTAGTTAATAGGCTATCATAACTGGGAAACAATTGTCATATAAACCCTTTTCTTTATCTTCACTTTTTATAGAAAAATTTATCAGTGGAAAAAAAAATAAGATTCAGTTAAGTTGAAAAAAAAGAACAACAAAAAGAAATCAAATGGTGGAAGAGGAGGGCCAGGAACCTGCTCATGAATTGGCAGGCTGCCGGAAGCACCTCTGCTGGGGAATACGCAACTTTAATCTTTATTACGGAAGGATCACAAATGGACTGTTTCAGAATACCATCTGTTCTCACTGAAGCATTGGATCAGCAGGCTGCATGCTTCAGTCTGTCCTTCACCTTGCATTCGGGATTTTCAGCACAGCTCCCATTTTGGTAAGGGAAGGTTTAGCTCAATGGAATGCTGGTGTAGGACCTTTTTTCTTTCCTCCTCCTTTCTGTTCTTGTGTTGCCTTTATGTTGACTGTTTGCATTTCTCTGAGGTAAGCGCCAGCTAAAATGCTCACAGTTAGAGAGCATTTACTTCCTATTCCTATTTCCCCTTTGCAAAACAAAGTGTTGCTACCGGCAGCAGGGTCCAGATGAGCCCTCTTCAGACTACCACTCCTCCCAGCAATCTTTTCTATTTAGAAGTCTCTGTCTCTCCATCTGCATGGCACATGTACGAGCAGAGCTGAGTTCACCATTAATTCCAGATGTTTATGTATAAAACATGATAAGGAAATGGTTGGCATAAATGAAATGCAAAAGGATTTGACTGAGTTCAGTGCTACTGATCGCTGTGTAGAGGGCACTGTGCTGCACAGCTGGCTAAGCTGCCGCAAAGCCATTAGCCCATCAGCAATTAATTGCTGATCCCGTTTCTCATTTGGCTAGATAGGCATTACTGCAACTGGACATGCTTATAGGCTATTAGCACTCCCAGGAGGAGGCAAACAGAAAAAGCAGGAACAAATCCTTTTGATTGAGATAAAGATTCAAAAAATCTTTTGGCAATTAAAAATGGTAGAAAGGAGACTTATCATCAAAGTGGAACATAATAAAGACACTAAGAAATTGAGAGGATGTAAAGATTGGTGTAATTTTCTCCTTTGAACATAACCAGCGGCTGTAAGGTATGCACGTACCACTGGGCTCTTTGAATACATGGGTTAAGTTTCTGTCTGCAGGTTAGAAAGTAGATGAAGTCAGACTGGCCTCTTAAATTGGGACTTTGGATAAATGTAGTTTAACTGCATGTGTTGCAAGTCTTAACCAACAGCTTTACAAAGATTTATACCTTCAAATTTTATCTCAGCATGAAGTAAGAATGATTTCTCAGCAGAAGAGAAAACAAAAGACAATGAAGCATACTGCTCGTACAGAAGCAACCATCCTCAAGCACTGGGTACCCCAACACTCCAGAACGTTATTTTGACAAACTCAGGCTTTCCAAGTATTTAGCCAGCAATGGGATGCTCTCCTCAAACAGTGCCACAAGCTGCACTGTAGGATGGAATACAGGGGGTTTGGGAAGTACTTTCTGAGAACCACTATTAAACCAGCAAGCACCCGAGGAACAGGAAGTTCCTAGGAAAAGGACTTAACCCAAAACACATTTGTGAGAAGACTGGAGAAGTCGTATTGCATTTTCACTTCTTTCACTGTAAGCTTTGCAGTGTCAAAATGTCTTGGTTGTGTTACAATCTTGTCCTCCCAACTTTGATCCCCCTGCTTCCCCACTGTTAAGAAAATTATGGTTCTGGAGAACAATACTGCTGTGAAAATCTATCAGTTGATAAATTCTGTTACACATCAACAGAAACAAGGCTATACAAACTAACAGGCAGTGTTCTGAGCTTTCATACCAGAGGAAGGAGAGGGAAAAAGAATCCAAAGGCATTTTTGAGCACCTAGATATTTTTTGCACCATTTTTTCTACATCTGAAAAATGAAGAAAACTATTAGTTATTTCTCAGAAGTCTTACCTAAGAACAAGCAGCCTACTAGGGCAATCCTATCACACACGGGAAGCACAACCACATGGTTGGAAGCTTTCTTTAAAAATCAGGACTACTTCAAAAACTCACAAACTCAGTTTTGCTTCCTCTGAAATAAACATTCCTTTCTTTCTCTTTTGAAATACAAGAGCAAGCGTTACAGTTAGCCAGCAAGATATAGCTAAAATTTTAAATAAACTATTTACTTGAGAAAATGAATAATGTGAGTGTTCTGTGTTTTGTTTCCATAGTTTTGCAATTGCACTGGAGATTCAGAGATCGCTAGTCTTTCAGCAGAATGAAGAAAGCATTTTCTTCTGTTCCCTTTCTCCCTCTCCTGTCCTCCAAACCAACATCACAGTAGAGGAAATTGGAAATAATTTCAGGAATGGGTTATTGCTTTGGCTGATCAAGAGAATTACAGCCTACCTTCACATTTCTTAAATGTAAAAATCTCTAGGAAAATCATTCTCAGCAGAATCACATTTTATTTTTTTTTCCCTGGTATGTCAAAACCTAGTGTTTGTCTGTACAAAAACCAATGTACTATTGTCAACACGCATACTTACTGCTGAGTGTGTAATTAAATTATTCTGACAGCATTTCTACCACTTTCTCTTACTAACTGAGCTTGTTGTATTCATTAAGACAAACTCTGGAAGAAATAAAAAACATGCCAACAAAATCCTAATTTGCAAAGGCGATAAGAAATTACTTTAGTCTCTTACTAATGTGATTACGAAGGATGATGTTCTAAGTACGTTTTTTCCTCAAAGAGAATTTTAAAGCAGATTCTTGTTTAAAGCTGGGAGCACTTCTCTTCTGAAGCTGTCCTTGTGCAATGTATACAATGACAAACAGAAGAAGGCCTGGGAGGGAGGTGAAAGTATTAAGTATTGGCACTGAGGAAGGATTTCAATAGATTAGAAAAAAAGTCTGTAATTTACCGCACATACTCTGAGGATGGAAATCAAACAATAACGCAGATTCAACAGACTGTACTTGTTAGCTGCACCATTTGGAGTCCATCTTAATTTAGTTCAAGATAAGAGGTCTGCAAGATGAGAGGAAAAATCTCGGTGTAAATGGGTAAGCTTGCTGCAGCTTTATTCAGTCAGGGTTTCATCTGACTTCCGTGATTTACATAGTATCAGACTGAAAATTTTTCTCCATTGCCACAGCAATTGACCTGCTCCAGGTGCTGCAGTTTCTCAGTGGAGTGGTGGTGCTCCGCTGCTGCAGGTGAACCACGGCACCAGAATAAAAATGCAGTGGCTTTCTGTTGGAGAATATGCACAGCAATCTGCATGGCAGCAGGTCGGACCCATGCTAGTCACTGAATGGGTAGTTTGTGCAAAACAGGCCTGAATTTAGAGACTTTTTGTAACAACACTTTCAACCATAAATTTGTCCCTGTGATTGCAGCACTGGCTGAACTCCTGTTATGGTGTGTGTTCTGGGGGTGAAATTAAGGGAGCTGAGAGAATTCAAAGATAGGTGATTTCTATAGGAAGTCTCAGGAGACTATCAGATGTCAGGTACATGGGAAGAGCAGAGCCCTCCTGGAAGCGCCCAGCCGTGGGCACCCCGTGCCGTGCACACAGTGGGCCAGCAGCCGGAACACAATCCGGAGCGGTCTGCAGCGCCGGTATATTGGAACTCCTAGGAACTGTGGTGGGAGAAGAGCCAGCTGCTGACAAACTAACGCAGTATGAGGTGAACTAGGATGGAAAGACAGTGTAGGATTTATCGACTGTGCTTTCTAATAGAATGTCATGCAAGTGTTCTAGAACACAGAAAGGAATCTGCTTTGCCTTTAGAAGGAAACAAAATCAAACGCCGTTGGTTTAAGAGGCAGCAGTTATACCCAACCTTAGGGAAGTACGTTCTCACATGTGACAATGAATTTTTAAGGCCTTGCTATCATTAAATGAAGAAATACTAATTAAAGAAAGCTTTCTGAAGTTACACGATGCAGATTATTTTATACCTGGATTAGCCCCCTCATCATTTTCATGACACAGCTGCACAAGTAGCAGCAGAGAGCAAAAGACTGAAATGAAAGGCTGGCTTGGAAATCAGAGGGGAGGGGACAGAAGCTACTTTTCTGAGTAGCAGTGCTGAAACTGTGACCTAAAACGTCTTGTTATTAAAACCATCAAGTCCTTTTCATCTTGTGCAACATATCTGAAATCAGCAAGAGGTGATGCTGACTACCCTTGAATTCATCCTGTGTTATGCTTATGGAAGCTAAATTAAATTAACTGTTTAGAGTGCACATGTTCATAACAACTTACTGTATTCTTTGTTTAAACAAGAAAGGAATCATTTTGCTTTGGAGACACATGCTTTAATTAGCTGCCTGAATCATTTTAAGAATAAAGGAATTTTTAGCAGATTATTGACTATGGTCTTCTAAGTTGGCTGTGCAATTTAGAATTCCAAGAGCATACACCAACGCCCTTAAATTAACCACATGGGTCACTACTGTGTATGTTACAGTGCACATTCCCGTTTCTCTGATACACGCCTCTGCATCTCCATCCCGTAAGAGACAGATAACTTTTCACCTCCATCAGTGTAATACATATGCATTGCCATAATGTCAGGCCAAAATCCAAGACTTGTTAAATATGCTTTCTTTAAAAATAATTCCCATTCTTTCTCAGCCAAGTTAATCAGTGCATTCTCCTTCTCAAAGGATGAATACGACTTCTCAGCCTTTACTATCCTGGAAATAATATGGGACAAGCTTCGAAGTAATTCGCTGGGTAGTTTACTTTTTTGTCTTTTTCCATTAGCAATGCTAATTTAATAAAAAATAAAAATCCCCCAATGATACTGTTTGTGTACATTTCAAGTGCACCCGAAATGTGAAAAACCCTCACATACACGTTTTTGTTAGCTGTCATGGATGTAAGAGCTGAAAAAAATTGTGGTGAGCATATGTTTATCAATTAGAAGTACGAAGGGAAGTAAAATTTGATGGTTACGTACTATTCTTACTGTATGTCTCCAAGGTAAATCTAAGCAACAATATAACAGAAGTAGGAAGAATATGGGTTTAAGCAATACAGTGTTAGGAGCTGCCAGACGTGTTTGTGTACCTGGATATTCACTTGGTCGTGGATCTTTCACTTCTGCGGGTCAGTAGTTCCCAGGAAACTGAAAATTGCATTTATTCTACAGATTGTACATTTCTAAGAGAATACACACCTACAGCCTCTTTCCACTACTCTAGCGTACGTTAAATATTCTATCAAGAAAGGTATGTATTTGCAGAGAAGCCTGCTGCTTACTAAAACATGTTTACAGGTGACACATAAATACCTAATTCTTGAAGCCACTTAACAAGAAATTCCATGCCCCAAAACTGCATACAATGTAATTTAATTAAGCACAATGCAGTTTTATTTAATAAAAGATCTCAAACTGGTATGTTGAATTTCCCTCTCTTTCCTGATGGTTAGCAAAGAGACTAGCACAGAGTACCAAAAGAACACGTAACCTGCTGGACAACGCTAGAATTGCTTTCTGCACATGAGCTCTGCTCTCTGCTGCTGGAACATTAAGAGCAAGACAAACAGTTGTAATAATCTAAGCTTTAATGAACAAGCGCTGAAGGACAGTTTCATGCTTTGCTTATCCTCCACGTAGTTTCAGGCAGTTTGCTATAAAGTATTTAATATTAAACAATTCACTTCTTTAAAAGTGCCGTGCAAAAGTTATTCTAAGAGCGTTATTACTTGAAATTACAGGCAGCAGTACTGCTGAGGTAAAGGACTTCGCTCAGCCCCATGGAGTTACAGATTAGGACAGACACTGAAGACCCATCAAGAGAAGCTTTCCTTACCCCATTTTGAATCACATAAAATACCTGCTGCTGCAAAACAGCCCTCAAGACATCTTAACTTGTCGGTTTTGCTTATCCACTCTCACAGCAGATGCTACTGGTTTCCATTAGGATTGGATGGTGTATCCTGTCACTTGACAGCAATTCCTCTGGTTGATTATAAACGAATGGTGCTGATGGGTTCTGAAGGAAGTTTCATTAGTCCTGTCCATACAAGAGGAAACTTTAATTCTTTTTGAAAAGTGTTTTCTAACATAGCTGAACTGTGTTAGCAAAACAAATTAGCTTGTTCTGGTTACTCCACCAGCTGCTTTCAGGGGTACATTTTCTTCCTGCTGAAATCAAAATCAAAACTCTATTGCCTTCCAAGGATCAAGATTTAACTCTAAATATTTCCGACAGTGCTGTCAAGGAGAAGTATCTGAGAGATGTGTTTCACTCCACAACACCCACTCTGACACCTAAGAGAGCACACATACCTCTTGATGTATTTGCTGGGTAGCTGTCAATATATCAGAGGTACATAAACTCGGTACTAAACTTCATTCTTAACAGAAATCATTTGTATACTGCAGCGGTTATGAAGTGGTGGTGGAGCATCAAACACGGAATATTTTTCTAGTTTTTTTTTTTATTTGACCATCAATTTGAGTGTACTGATATTTCAGAAGTAGTGGTTATGTGTAGCTAACTTTTAGTAGCATGTTTCTGTAAAGATTGTGTAACTCAGAGTTTATAAAAAGTATATACATTTTACAAAAAGATATATTTTTAACATAAAATACAAGTATTTTAGATAAATTATCTAATAATTGGATTAGGTCTAACAATTGCAATAGAATGCTGTGTTTATTACATCATTTTTTCAGTTTATACAGATGATCATGAGAATCTCATTCAGAACTACTTGTTTATTGGCTATTCCAGAAAATCTGGAGAAGGGTATCTAGTTCACAAAACAATTATGGAGGATGGAAGTAATTTAGACAGAGATCCACTTTGTCAACTCTTCTCTCTTCCAAAATATAAAAGTGCTGTAAGACAAAAGCATTCTTGCTGTCATTCCCAACAGACAGGAGACTTTATACTGATCTCCATTTTCGTAAGACTGAGGGTTATTATTGGGCAATTCCATTTTCCATAATTGAAGAAACACTTTGGTTTCTCCCAAGACCTGTTTTCTTTCAAGTACAATGACACAGTACTAGTGTCAAAAATGTACACAATGTATTCTGTTAACACATTTAGGCACCTCAATACAGTAAGGACATGGAGGTGCTGGAGCAGGTCCAAAGAAGGGCAACAAGGCTGATGAAGGGCTTGGAGAATATGCCCTACGAGGAGCGGCTAAAGGAACTGGGGATGTTTAGTCTGGGGAAGAGGAGGCGGAGGGGAGACCTCATTGCTCTCTTCAAATACCTGAAAGGTGATTGCAGAGAGAGCGGGGCTGGTCTCTTCTCAGTGGTGACAGGTGACAGGACAAGGGGAAATGGCCTCAAGTTGTGCCAGGAGAGGTTTAAGTTGGATATCAGGAAAAACTTTCCAGAAAGGGTTTTTAAGCACTGGAACAGGTTGAGTCACCATCCCTGAATGTGTTTAAAAACCATTTGGATGTGGTGCTTGGGGACATGATTTAGCGGTGGTTTATTAGAGTTAGGGCAGTATGGTTAGGTTGTAGTTGGACTTGATGATCTTGAAGGTCTTTTCCAACCTGAGCCGTTTGATGATTCTACAATTCTACATTAAGCAGATAGCAAAAGATGGAGATACCCTGTTCTGTATATATACCTGTGTAAGTGTATGCTACGCAACAGCAAAATGAAGCTCTTTCAAATCCAAGCAACCTATTTACTAAACTGTTCCCATATGAAGCAATATGCTGTTCTTACCAGGATGATTCAGAAAATGGAGTTCCTTCACTGATCATAAATAAGTGGTGTGTCCAGGAAACGGCCATGAAGTAAACAGAAGACACAAACCCATGGCACAGATTTTAAGAAAAGACCAGAACAGAAATTATAGAACCTAAAATAAATAACAAACCCCCGCCTTCCTTTGGCATGAGATTTCATTCTAAAGACTCACTTGTAGATCATCTTTGTTCACTGAGATAAAAGGTTACATGACAGGTACAGTATCTTATAGTCTCAGATTAAGAAGAAGGAAAAGATGAAAAGAAACAATGAGACGTTGCCGAAAAAAACTTTAAGGCCATTTGTGATTTCACCATAGCAAAAAGTGGAATGCAAATATTCCTCCTTAAGGAATGAAGATAGCTAAATCAGTTGGACAGCTGCACAACTCAATGCCTTCTAAGCTGGTATTATTTTAGCTGATGATGAAACAAAATATTGGCTGACTCATTCTCTTCATTTTCTGTATTCATATTTTGAAGGCTGGTGACGGGTTGTGTCCCCCAGGGGTCTGTCTTGGGACCAGTACTCTTGAACGTCTTTATCAATTACATCAATGATGGGATTGAGTATACCCTCAGCAACTTTGCAGATGACACGAGGTTGAGTGGTGCATTTAATATGACAAAAGGAAGAGATGGCATTCAAAGGAACCTGAACAAGCTCAAAAGGTGGGCTCGTGTGAAACTAATGAGGTTAAACAAGGCCATGTGCAAGTTGTTGCACCTGGGTTGTAGCAATCCCGTATATGTGTACAGATCGGGAGAACTCCTTGAAAGCAGCCCTACAGAGAAGAACTTTGAGGCACTGGTGAATGAAAAACTTCACATGAGCCAGCAGTGTGTGCTTGTGGCCTGGAAGGTCAACAGTATTCTGGGCTGCACTGAAAGAGGGGTGGCATTAGGGAGAGGGAGGTGATTGTCCCACTCTATTCTGCCCACATGAGGCCCCACCTGCAGTACTGCATCCAGGTCTGGAGCCTTCAGCCAAAGAAAAATGTGGAGTTTTTGGAGTGGGTTGAGAGAATGGCCACAAAAACGCTCAGAGGGCTGGAGCATCTCTCCTATGAAGACAGGCTGAGGGATCCGGGCTTGTGCAGCCTGCAGAAGAGAAGGCTCCAGGGAGACCTCACTGCAGCATTCCAGTATTTAAAAGGAACTTATAAGCTGGAGGGAAATTAACTTTTTACATGGATACACAGTAATAGAACAAGGGGGAATGGTTCTAAGCTAAAAGAGGGGAGATTTAGATTAGATGTCAAGGGGAAATTTTTCACTGAGGGAGTGGTGTAGTACTGGCACGGTACTGGCACAGGCTGCCCAGAAAAGCTGTGGATGCCCCATTCCTGGAGGTGTTCAAGGCCAGGTTGGATGGGACCCTAGGCAGCCTGATCTAGTGGCTGGCAACCCTGCCCACAGCAGGGGAGTTGGAACTAGATGATCTCTGAGATCTTATCCAGCCCAAGTCATTCTATGATTTTCCTCATCATTCTAGATCTCAAACATGAGGCTGCCAAGAGTGTGAAAAGAAGAGAATTTTCAAAGAAAGGTAGAGCTGACAGAAAGCAGGAAGTCTCATTACACAGTCTGTTCTTGGAAGTTTCCCAATCCAATTTTTGGAAATGAAAGACGCGTACATAATGATTTATTTCAGAACTTGTGGTTAGTCTTCATAACAAACTTAAGAACATATGTAAACTACCTGTAGAAAAAATCAGCCTAAGACATGGTGCTTGGAAAAGCATTGATCTGCTACCTCTTCTATTTCACAACACTAACAGATAGGAAGCAGAAAGAATGGTAATGAGCTGTAATGACTGGTTAAGAACCAGGAAGGTGTTGGTGAATGTTGTATTTTTATAAATACAGATTCATATTTTATTATCTCAACCCATGACATCAGAGGTGGATGACAGTAGAGGCTGAACATTCTCGACAATATTCTGTTAACATTTCGTTGCTGTGAGACAGATGGCAGCAGAGGGGCAGTCTGACAAAATGGCATCTGACATGATAGTGCGTATGAAGCGAAGGTGTGCCACTGAATTCCTCCATGTGCAAAAAATGGCACCCAATGAAATTAATCACCATTTACAGAAAGTTTCTGGAGACCAAACAGTGGTCGTGAGCACAGTGAGGCAGTGGGTGGTGCATTTCAGCAGTGGTGACAATGGGTCACCTCCTCTGGGAGGTGACAACACGCTTGCTCATCTTGTTCATCACTGGTGAAAATGCACAGTTACAGGCAGTGACTGTTGAAACATAGTGTTTTGTAGCTGAGAATTTGCTCTATCCAATAGTGTTATTGTGCCCTTCATAGCTATTGCTGTTTCCATCAGAATAAGTAGGAGGCACTACTTTTGGAGCATGTATGTATGTATATATAATCCAATAGGAGTTACCACTCTGGGTTTTTCTGTAAAGATGTTCAATTATATAACACATCTCAGAAACCATTCAGAATTCATGCTAGAATATGAAAAAGTGAGACTTTTATAAAATGAAGATTTTTCTTAGGTCAGTTAGGCAAGAAGTTATCCCAGTGTGACATTTTCATACAGCAGCAGGCAACAAAATCAAGACTGACTTACAGTACTCAAGGGAACTCTGCTAAATTTTACTGGTTTTGGTGAATATTTAGCTTCACTACAGAATCATCCATTCATTCTGGTTACACAATACCATTAAAAAGTAAAGTAACGTAGGCAAAACCCTATGAGAATACAGCATGCATTTGAATGCAAAATAAAAATGCATGTACTACTCCATTCAGATTCACAGTAGTGGCAAGTTGTCGTAATAAATCAGTATTTCAGTTTGAAATACATAAAGCTATAGCTATTGTAAGGAAATTCAATTTTTTAGTTGCAGGAGGTGTCTGGCTATGCTCCCAGCTTCAGCAAACCTCTCGCACATTTCTGCAAAATCAACAAGGGATACAGATTAGCAGATTTTCATTTGCCAGTTTACTGCAAAGCAGACATATGATCCAATCTTTAGGAGGTGGCTCACTTTAAAATCTAATCTCACATTCGTATAGCAAGTCCTAATGAGCCTTCTAGGAGTAAACAAATTAGTCTCCGGGATATATTATGCATTAATTAATCAGACTAATAGTATTATGAAATGTGTAATAGATGAAAATTGTTCCATGTACAGTACTTGCATTGAAGAACGAACATCAATGAATTAGAACATAATAAAAGTACTTGCAAATTTATATCACTGTCAGCTAAGTCAACTGTACTTAGTTAATGACATTTTTTTCTTCCGTTTAACTTCATGTTTGGTGAGACAAATTACAATTTTTTTTTTATGCTGTTTGATTCTTGTCTGCTATGTCAAATTCACTTTTAGAACAATCTCGGTTGGTAATGGTGAAACATCTGACCTTGTGCTGATCCAACTCTAACAGCTCAGCATGTGGCATACAAAGTCGCTTCAACCAAAGAGTAGCACTCTTACTGCAGTGCAGTTCTACAACAGAAGAGCTTCTTTGGCCCCGAGCAGAAAATCTGAAAAGTGCACTTCTTCCTAAATGAAATGTATGCAGTACTGAAAGACCCGCAGTTTTTTATAAGAAGCTGAAAGATGGAGAAGCTTCCTAGCGGGGAGATGCACTGCATTTGTTCCTACTTTTTCCTCCTTGATTGGGAATTAGTTCATTGAGTTTTAAAGAGATACTGGAAATGATCCAATAGAGGATTTAAGATCTTTAAACAGATATATCACATATAGTTGCACCTATTTCCAACGACATGCTGCCACTGTCTTTTAGCTGGCATGACTGTAATGCTGTAACCATCTGAGCTAGCAAGGGCCACACTCCATCGGGTCTTATTCAAATGCAATCCATACTCTGCTGATCATGGCATCGAGACAGACATAGATGAGAACAGAACAGCAAACAAGCAGAAACAGAAAGCAGTTTTCCTAATTTGAAAGGGCTGGGGAAAAAGCCAGGAAACCCTAAACTCTGCATACTAAGACAGACAGTCACATCACATTAATCTTTCACTAAATATACAGGTGTGTGTGCCAGTCAAAATACTGCTGTAAGTGAACATGGTACAAAAAAACAGCATAGAGGCAGCATACCTCTAAGTGAGGCATTACCAGAATCATCAGGTACTTTAAATTGTACTTAATTTGTCATCAGTCAGTTTTACTTCGACTGTTTTCAGTCTTAACTACCTCTTAAATAAGAATCTTAGTAACCTGTACTTTGTTTCTTTCTTTAGCCATATGAACTAATGGCCATAGGAGGAGGAGGAGAAGCAAATGCTCCAATCATTAATTCAGTCCAGAACTCTCTGGATGTAAATATGTTCTCTTACCTACAGCTAGCGTCAGACTTTTCATTTTAATACAGCTTGCTTATAGCTATAAATCTAAAGCTATAAATCTCACTTAGCATTTCATATCAAAAAAAAGTAAATGAATAAAAGGTCAGTTCCTGTTCTAAGTCACTTCCTAATTATCAAAGGCTGTGGAAAGAGATCATTTACAGCAGAAACATTTGCTGTGGTTTGCTTTCCAGAATAACTCGGAGGAATATGCAGGCTGCCTTTCTTACCTGAGCCTCCTGAGGTGATTTCAATATCCAACTCAGTCAGCATTTTCCCTGCAGGTAGCTGAACTCTGACTAAATTCAGGTCTCCCGCAAACATCATCTCTCTTCACAGCAGATAACATAATACCCCTTTAGGAAAGACCTGTCTGTCCAACTACAGTCAAATGATACTGCCTTTCCTAAGGATAGGAGAGATGCAAAAGCCAATCAGATACCTAGTACCTTTTTGTACATGGCAGATTTCCTCAAATAGAGAACAAAATCTTATTTTTTTTCCTTAGGATCACCCCTTCAGAACCAGATCTCAATAGTATTCCAACATCAAAGCAACAGAAGTGAACCTTGGGGCCACTTAGGCAGATCAGAGGCAGGGCACCGCTGCCTTTCCCTGCCATTTTCCCTACGTCAAACCATAACAGCAGGAGGAGACAATCATAGAATCACAGAATAGTTTGGGTTGGAAAGGACCTTTGAGATCATCTAGTTCCAGCCCCCCTGCTATAGGCAGGGATTTCTCCCACTAGACCAGGTTGCTCAAAGTCCCGTCCAGCCTGGCCTGGAATGCCTTGAACGCCTCCACAACCTATCTGGGCAACTGGAATGAAAATTGTGTGTTTAACTCAAAGACCAGTCTCCAGTCTCAAAGCTAGCATGGCTGAATATCAGCATGGTAAGTGCTCAACAGCAGTAATAAACAGAAAATTCTCACACGCTGAACTGTAAGGAAGTCAACTCTGATGTGCTTTCCACAGCAACTGGATGCCTAAACTGCCCTTTCTGTCTCTGTAAATCTCATTCTGAGTGACGAAATTTGGCTGAGAACAGCAAATATTTCAGCTACTGTTACTCTTGTTTACAATTTTACAACTTATTAGTCATAGGTCAGGAACATTGAGCACTGCACGGTTGTAAATACAAGCAGACTTTAATGCTAGTACTTAGTTCACTTGAGTATCAGTACAGCATACAACTGAATACCACTGTAAGAATCGAAACACTTTTATAGAGTACCCTAAAATATGAACTTGGATTATATCAAAATAAGATCAATGCAATAAAAAACTCAATTAAACAAATTAACACTTGGCTTCCCCACTTCATCAGAAAAGACAACTGTACTAAGCTCGAAGCACAAAGAAGCGTCTGTGATGAGGCAGAGCACATGGGCAGCATGGACCCCAACCAGCTCCTGGAAAAAAATTCCCTCTGCAGCTGCAATGTGCACAGGAGAAGACTATGGGGTCTGTGGACTTTCATCTGTGCAACCAACAGCCGTGTACAGGCCTAACTTCCTACAGTGCAAAGTTCTCCTACACTTGTCTGACTCCACTGGCTCCAGGGAAATTTTAGCTGGTTTATACCAGAGAGAGGTGAGAATCAGACACAGACACAAGCAGAATTGTGTAAGCATACATAAGAGCCGAATTAACTGCTAAACAAAGTGAGAGGGCTGACTCCAGGAAACAGACAGGAAAATAATGAAGAGCCTGGAAAACTAACAGCCGGATTTTATATGACAGCCTTAATTTCACGAAGAGGCAATACATCGATTTCTGAACCAAAGCCCAACAACGTTTGGAGCAAGAATGAAACCAGGGCTCAAACTGATGTTCTGGGAACACCCTTAGTATCCTCCTGTCACATCATCAACATCTAAGCTTAAGCTAGGCTTTTGGCAAGGAAAAACTATTAACTTAAATCTGATCTGCTGTTGACTTGGGAGGAACATGCATTAGTGGAAAAGGGGACTTCTAGTACAGTCTCAAATAAGCAGAATAGTTATTGCATTAAATCACCCTGTTATTTTAAGAAAAGGTTAATTTGTAAAACAAATTGAGCTTCATTAGGGACTAATTGACTGGAAATTTTTTTTAAATGTCTTTTAATTATACAGGTGAAGAAAATCTTTTCAAAGTACTTTTATAATTAAAAATCATCCTTGATCAATTTCTTTTAACATTTAGTCAAGAAAAAATACTTCAGTGAGCTTTAGGCAAGTGTTGAGTGTCATACACCATACCACTGAAATAAATATATTAAAATAAACTAGAAAGAAATCCTTAAGAAAGTTGGAACTGATGAAGGAAAACAAAAGTATTTTTTCTCTGCTGGGGCTGTAGTGATTCAGCAGAAAATGAATTCTCTTTTCCCAAATGTAAAATGAGTGCTCAAGGAAGGAAGACTTGCCCCACTGATCACTGCTCCAGATGATGCTTTGGTCCTCTACTGTCCTCCCCCATCTCTCAGTGCCCGTGGTCCTGAACAGGAGGGCCTTCCTTGGAGACTTCAGTCAATGCAGGTTATGTCACTCGGGCAGTGGCAAAAACTTGTGACTGCTTCTACTCTGCCTACTCCCAGACAGTGGAAACCACTTGGTCAGTCCCTACCCTGTTACGACCTCACCATGTCCACCAAAGAAAGTCTAGGAAAGGTACAACTTTTCACTCCACATCTTTAAAGATGTGACTGATAACAACAAAAGTGTCATTAAGCATTTAGTGATTTTCCTGCAACTGAGTCAAAGGGTAAACATGGATTGTTAATTCTAAACTTTGAGAATTGAGTCCATCCAAAAATACAGTCCTCTACCTTCAGAAATTCTGTAATTGTAGATCTGAACAATGTAAATGCACATTACTTACATAAATCTGTATTTACATCCATAGGAGTAATAAAGAGGGCTAACCTCCACAATGAAAGGACAGGTCATTTATACTTTGTCCCAAGCTGTTAGTAGCTGTGATGTCAGCACTGCTCAAGTCTGGCTTACTTGATTCAAAGCAGCTATCCACAGTTTCCATTTTGGAAGAATTTCCAGAATGAAATCAGGACTTAAAAACCAATGTCACTTTCAGAGCTACAAGCACTACTCCCACAGTCTGAGTGAAGTCTATCTGCTTCTTCACTGCTCTGCACTTGGCTTAGCCTCTCCCACAAGCATGCAAAATGTAGTGCTTTGAATACTTCTGATAATGAATCTTCCTTTCCTTCTTAACCCAGTTAGAACTTCATTTCCTCAAAATTTTTAAATTGTGATTGCATAACATGGCTTTATTTCTACCACAAGACTACAAAATAATACCAACAGCTAACCCATGTAGAATGCAAAAATATTTACTCATAAGCTCCACTTATTCCTATTTGTTACTGCTCTGAGAAATTAGAGATTCAAAAAGATGATGTCAATATGTAAATGCTTGGTTTTATATCAGGAGTTAGACAATGAATTTTCCTGCCTAAGTTTTAAAATTCTTTCAAGCATCATTAGCTTCCATAAGAAGCAGACTGTCAAAAGCTGTGAGATCTGTAATCACTGGGGGGGAGCTGGAAAGGCACATACCCAGCACTGGTTTTGGAATGAACTCGCGTGGTCTGTAAAGCACTGCAGAGTGCTTTATAATTAGAGCTTAGAAAAAGAGGGGGAAGGGTAAATTCCCCCCCAGAAAAGAATTTTTAAAAAGACAGACAGAAACAGAGACCTATTTTATTTCATTTTGCTGTCACTCTTTTCTAAATCAGTACTGTACGTTAGACTGTAAATAATCCTGAGAGGAACGTGTTCTCCTTCATACATAAAGTCTCCATTCTTCTTTTCTGAATATTTTTTAAAAGGTAATAATAATGATGAATAATGACTCCATGCATACCTGCATGGCTGAATCTATTTTCAGAGCTGGAAAGTAATTGTGTGGATTCAGGCACAGTATGCAGTGCTTATCCACAATGAGCCCACCTAGCATGCTTTAGAATGTGACCTCATCCTACTTTAATTAATTAAATCAAAGCCTGAAAGTTACTGAAGTAACTGTCTGCAATTATTTACTTATTTTTTTTAATATGCCTAGACCTCCGGATCTCTTAGTTTGTTGTTAATCATATAAAATGGATAGTATTTATTTTCACATATTCCATAGCTAATAGATGCAAAATTTTATAATTATGTGTGCGTTCATACATGAGATTCATCAGACCATTTTCCTTGCAGAACAGATGCATTTTTGCACCTAAGTGCATTTTGGAAACTAGAAAGAAACACAAAAAAGAGAGTGTAGCAATCAGAAGGACCAACACAATGGAAAAGGTGCTACAAAGAGGTGGAAGGACCGGCACAATAGCAAGGTGCTACAAAGGAAGGGAAGTAGATCGCTCACTCATAGCAGAAGATTCTGTGTTTGCAGGGAGGGATCAAGGAGAGATCTCCAGAAAGAGATCCTTCCTCAGGGGCAGTCAGCCCTTCAGAGAGGCCTAAGGGGGTCGAGCCTGGCTCCATGTCTTCGTGTCACACAGTGAATTGCCTTCACCTGTGCTCCCAGGGCTGACTGGGTCTTTCCTCCAGGTGCTCAATCAGTGGTTCAGGCCGTGACTCAGCAGTTCCCATACAGAGGGCAAAGTCACAGCAGCCTGGACCTATGTCAGTTTAAGTTGCATAGCGTAAGCCTGATGTAAGACACCAGTAATATAGAAACAATGTATTCCTGCCATAACAGCATGAAGAAAGCCCTCGGATAGCAATGGAGAAAACTTTCTGGTCTAATTTTAGGGTAAAATGTGTATTTAAGTAAAATAAGTTATTGTGTTACTCATCTTCATTTTTTTCACTTACATCCTTTACAAGTACTTGCATTGTTTTGGATACTGTGAAACACTTGTTTTTCTTTGTGTTTGAATCCATTTGGCCTTGAGTCAAGCATGATTCCAAAATGATCGGGTAAGAGCGAGGTGTTCTTCACTTTAGAGTGCCCAGATCTATCAATCAAACAGTGAGTCATCCCAACACCTCACACCCAGGTGCTGAGGTTCCAAGCATGGTTTCCAGAGTACCAAAAAGAGCTCTTTAAGATGCCTAATAGAGAACAGACCATAAAATCTACAGAAGCATCATAAAGACCAGGCCAAGACAGAAATCAAGAAGGAAGAAGCATCTCCAGCTGTCAGCCTATATCACAAGCAAGCTTTCTCGTCACAGGCTACTGCAGAGAATATTTAAATACCAAGAGCATTTGGGGGCAAATATATGATCTTTGACTTTTATGCATATAGTATAAAGAATGGTTTATCCACAAGAACAATCATAAAAGTGACACTGTCTTACAGAAATAAAAGAGAGTGAATTTGCAGAAGGAAAGTGCTGAATAGGAAAGATTAGGTGTAGTAAAGGAGTATTACCTACATAAGAAGCTAAAATAGCCTGAACTGAGAACGGTCTTCATGGAAGATGGCTAAAACAACTACTTGCATTTACTTAAAGCTTATCTGGAATTCAATAAAATGGCCTGTAAAAAGTGGAGTGCTCCTTAAAGGCTAGAAGCCATCAAAAATTATGCAGAGGAGACTAAGAAATGTTTTGCTGGGACAGTTTTTGTCTCTGCAAGAATATTCTCAGGCTGGGTTATCAGGAATGTTATCAGCTTATGATATGGAGACCTGGAAGTCTTGGAAGTTGACTGACACAGAGGCAAAGCAACTCATCCAAGAGGTCACGCAAATTTGTCGGACTCCATTCATAGTGCAACAAATGATTGCGTATGAGGAATAGAAAAGCTTATTTGAAAAATAAAATAATAGTGCATGATCACAGAGGTTTTCCTTTACATTTGAAGGAGAAATTCTGTTTTCAGACTCTCATGCTGAGGGACTACGCTAGCTTTACCACCTGCTTAAAAAGAATTTGTTAAGAAAAGGCAGAATTTCCCAGAGCTGTATTCCCAGAAACTCCAGAACTTCAAAAAAAAAAAAAAAGATGGATTAGTTCAAATACATTATAACTCTTTTATGCTGAGGCATGGAATAATGAAGAATCTAATTCAGAGTCAGGAAAGGACAAATCCAAAGAGCTTGTCTGTTGTTAAAATTACGTTAGTAAAAAACCCTTATATCTGCACATACCTTGGCAGACATGAACTTGAGCTTCTTCCACATACGGCACGCAGCCTTATCTGCAGGTACTGCGCAGATCTCTTTCAGAATATTAGCCTCATATTCTTGAATTTTTTTTTCTGATCATAACTTTCAAATACATATTTAGAATTCGAATATTGAAAATGCCCAGTTTGTTTTAGAAAAACTAGGCACTCCATGAAAAAATGCGCCTGGATTTATTCCGTGTAGCAATATTAATTTGAATCTTGAAGATTTCAAAAATATGAAGCTATTTTCAAAGGCATTATTGTCCATTTTCTTTGCATGCACAAATGCTCATGTGTAGGAGATGTCTGGCCAAGCTCCTGGCAGTGCCAGGGCCACCCTGCACCAACCCTGCCCAGATGCTCCCCACGGGGATGGCGAGTCACGCCGCAGCTGGCAGCCCCCCAGATAAAGCTCCAGGGACCCCACATTACTTTTCCTTTGTAATTAGAGCATTTGAGAAAACAATGACTATTGCAAAGGCCAGGGAGGGGAAGGTGGTTCAAAATACTCAGGGAGCACAATGTCACAAAGAGAAAAAAAACAACCAACCAGCTGCCCTCAAAATTTTGTCTGATGCTGTCAAAAGCTACCCAAAACCTGAAGTAGCATCAACAAAGGAACAAACGCTGGTTTTGGAGTGCTCATGAAACCCATTTCCTGTTTCCCTGATTGGCTGTCTGCTTCATTTGGCTTAATATTTATTAGTGCCATGAAACAGAAAATATTGTGATACCTTACTCTGATGTCTTCCCTCACAAAAAATGATTCTTTCTTTTTAATTAGTATCTATCATAAAGTTTAACACAAAATAATGACCAAAATTATGTCCACCACTGAAAAATTATCCATAACACTTTGTAAGCTGAGCCAATGTTTATTTATCCGTTACTTCTAATTTGAATTCATACAAATGTAACTCTCTGTCAACAGATTTTTCCACACCTTTCTTAGATGGCAGAACTCACCAATTTAACAGTTCTTGCAAAGACACATTTATAGCTTATGATCACTCACCGCTAAATCTTTGGAAAAAACACAACCAACTCCAAAACAACAGATTGCATTCCTGGAATCCTGCACCATAAGGCATGTTTTCCAGCACCTCATACTCATTCTCCTGTTCTCTTTTTTTAAAATCCGGAGAACATCACGTAGTAGATCTATTAGCTACATACACAGAATCAAGACATTATCCGGGCGTTACTCAGTTTTCTGCTAGTTACACACCCAAGAATTATAGATGTCTTTTTCCCCAGGATATTGCAGTGGCAACTGAGGTTCAGCTCATTATTCACCATGATTATCAAACCATGCACAGTTTGTTAATTAATACAGTTATCTTTTTTTACTGGGATGGCTTACATTGGGTAGGTCAATGACTACAGATACAGCCATCTTACAATTTCAGAAATCTCTATCACTCCTTTTCCTCCCATGGGTCCATCTGAATCTTAGCTCATACTCAAGTTCATTAAAAATAAAGTCATATTTTAAGTATCATAATATTTTTAACTAAATTTGTGAAAATAACTTAGGAAAAATATTTTGCATGTATATGCAAATCAAAATCAAATTTTAAGACACATATCAAGAACATGTCATGTCAGCAAGCACCTTTCAGTACTTTAAAGGCAGCCTCCACTTTCTCATCTCTCATTTACAAATAGAATTTCTAAATGCTTAAATAAAAATTCAGCTTGTTGAGCCAACAGTTCAAACTGAATGAAAGGAACAGGCTTGTCAGAAGCACTTGTAGGATGGAAAGTGTTCTGAATAGCATTTGCTCCCTTCTGATCTCCACTGCAACTGCACATGGCACATTACACTAGGCTCAAAATGCAGAACTAGAATCACAGGAAAATGATAAACATGCTGAATTCTGTGTTAAGCTCTAAGCTTTCACCCTTTTTGTCCACAGATCCTCCAAATGACAGATGGACAACTGCTAAATTGATGTCCTTTTTATAAAGGTCACAGTTCCCTTGGTTAAATAAGCAGAAGGTGCTTCCATAATCAACCTCTCATAGATCTCGACAGTGCTAACTGTTCACAACAGAAACCCAGCAGAAGTTATAAATCAACTGCACAAGGCTTATTTTTAGTAAATAGACAATGATGAAGCTAAATTTGCCTAGATAAATAGTGATTATATAGGATATAGCCCTTTCTGACGCATGCATGCCAGTTTCATTAATATTAATGAAGCCACACATTCCTTGAGAGGACACAATCATTGCTCACTGAAGGAAGTGCTCTACCTAATCCTTAAAACATAAAGATACAAAGACAGTAATCACTTATTAGCTCACTGCATATAGACTGGTAAAAATAAAGCACTTTCTGTTTTAGCAGCCCTCTGATGGAATGCCCTGATTGTAATCTTCCTAAACCATGTCCCTTGCAAACGTTTCAAAGCAGCTGAAATCTTATTGGCATATTCAAAGTACCTACTGCTGACAGGGCTTACTGTCACTAAGAAACCAGTGAAGTGATTTGCATTTGGAGTGTGACTGTAAAGCAGCAACATAATACAATGTG
The DNA here is from genome assembly GCF_002078875.1 of Numida meleagris. Classification (NCBI taxonomy): domain Eukaryota; kingdom Metazoa; phylum Chordata; class Aves; order Galliformes; family Numididae; genus Numida; species Numida meleagris. The sequence goes on from NC_034420.1 coordinate 4,993,705, forward strand.
ATTAGGATACTGAGTGAACTACTTCTCAAAAGAAGAGCACAGGATGTATTTGGGGTTTGTCTTTTCTACTACAAACTCTAATTTACCAAAAAGCAGAGGAGTCCACTAGTACATGTCCAGTTCCGGTACTTAGCAAAGCTGAAAGATCAATACTGATTTACATCACTGAGAACCTGGATCAATATTCACAAGTGCTATGTGTCGTAAGGAAAGTAACATGGAAGCTACTTAACTTCCACTTGACTGTATGATTCAGCTTTAGAAATAATTATTTAGTTCTGCTATTGATAAGAGCATATCCTTGTGAATGAAGCTGTTTTTACCCACAAGAATCATGATAAAGGCTTGACTGCATATGATCATGTCCTTTTCTCCAAAGGAACAGCCATCAATGCTAATATTCATAATAAGTGCTTTGTATTTGAAACAAAATAGCAACTGTTACATCAGTTCACCATTGCTCTCATTTTGGATCACTCCTTTGACAAGAAGAGTAGATAAACATTATGATTTATTCTCAGCTACTATGCTTTTAATATTTTATCCTTTGATAGATGGCATGAATTAATTGCTTATTTATAATCCGCTGTGCATCATACATTATCCTCCGTTAAAGTCCAAATGAACAGGTGGTTATGTGGGGGGCTACATTACATTTTCCTGGATGCTGCTTCTGGGTTTAACCTGCTATAAGGAAGAGGGATTGCAGGGGCTTTCCTCTTTGCGCAGCTGAGATTGGTGTGGAGTTGAAGCATGGCCATTTTTGCATGAGGGCAAATCAGGTAAGGTAGAATCCACAGTTCAAGTAAAGAGGAGGAAACTGCTAAATAAAAGAACAAAATTAGGTCTCAGGAGTAATAAGGATAAAAGGGACTTTTCCAAAGAATCTGAATGGATGTAGGGAACTCGTTACTGTACTGAAAGTTTGGAGGAAATAACCACCCCTGCAAGGAGAAATCCCTTTGTTGCTGTCTTTTGTGATTCTAGTGGATGTTTTAGTGGAACTTAGATTCTGAGATCCAGAGTTCTTCAGGGGACACTTACTTTAAAAGGAGAAGGTGCAGCAAGATCCATGTCAAATCTTCAGATGACGTTGGATCCTGCCATACCCCTCTTGCTCTAAAAGCAGTCTTCCATAAAGCAGCCCTTAACATGCTAAGTAGAACTGTAAGACTGATGTCTCTACAGCCCCAATCACCGAATGACTGAGTTTGAGCTCTGGGACCAAACACGGGTATGTCAACTCCTACGTCAACATATTCCAGTCCTTACTGTATTATGTGTACACAGCTCACTGCCCCTCTCCACAGTGAATCAGTATTTGTAAACAGCTTCACGCTAATGAGGCATCACTGGGACTGTTGCAGGACCCAAGAAGAGAGGTCAGTGATCTCAGACAGCCAAAATTAAAGTGCTTCATTGTGTTGTCAGGCTTTGACATATAAGTACAAAGTGGTTTGAAATGTATTTTGGAGTTTGAAACTGCTTAAGCTGAAGAGCAGACAGCCACTGAGTTGTCATATTCAAGAATATGGTTCAACGTCTCCCTCTCCAAGCTCCTAATTATGTACATACGTAAATGAGAGCAAGTGTGGTTTTCTTATTACTATTGCTATTCAGAGTGTCAGCCAGAGATGAGTACTAGCAAATACCAATAACATTCTCTGAAATTGGTGCTGGTCTTTCTTCTTCCTAAACTGTAATAAATGTTCCCTTTATTCATATTGTAAGGGCATTAGGTTAAGACACTGCATCATTCTTAAATCACAGCTTTACTTTTAAAAACTGCATAGATAGTTTCTAGATATTATGGCTATATAGAAAATAGTGAAAACTATAAAAAGTTACCCGTGTAACCAATGCCTGTTTTTGTTTGCAAAGAACCCATGGAGAATTCAGAAATGTGAATTCCCCACAGAGAAAAGTAGGTGCTAATTCACGTGACTGTAACGACATCCCCGGGGAGTACTAACATGATGCATTTTCACTTGGGAAAGCCAACGACAGAAGTTTCAGCCTTCCTGCTTTTCAGCAGCTTCTTCTCTACAAACTGCATCACTGAAACAAGCATACAGAACATTAAAAAAAAAAAAAAAAAGAAGAAGAAGAAGAAAAGGAGAAAAGATATTGGACCTGACATCATGAAAAGGCAGCAATAAGAGAACTTTACTGTGCTGGGTGCCAGTGAGAGTCATCTAGTTCCATTGACATCAGCAGCAGAATTCCTCCTGCCTGTGCTGGGGCAGGCACATGCACCAAGGCGATCCAAGCAGAAACTTGTTGTTTTAAGAAAAACCCAACCCACAACAAAACTAACAAGCAATTCCTCATGTTCATTTACATGACCATTTACTTAGAGGGCTTATAACAGAATGTGTTGATATTTACTTTGTAACACCACGCACAGTGTTGCTTTATAACACAGAATCATAAAGGTTGGAAAAGAACTCTAAGGTCATCTAGTCCAACCATCAACCCACCCACACCATGCTCACTAAGCCATGTCTCTCAGGGCCACATCAAAATAATTCTAGAACACCTCCAGGGACAGTGACTCCACCACTTCCCCAGGAAGCCTGTTCCAATGCTTGAGCACTCTTTCAGATAACAAATTTTTCCTAATATCCAACCTGAACTTCCCTTGGAACAACTTAAGGCCATTACCTCTTGTCCTATCGCAATATACCTGGGAGCCTCTTCCTTCTAGCAATAGTCACAAGATATGCAATTAAAGAAAAGCAGCCTCAACAGATTTTTAAACATGACCAAACACTACAGAAAGTTGAGTAATTTTTCTAGCCAATCACAAATAACAAGATTAGTATTTAAATGAAAATATTTTTTTCTGTCTTTTTGTACCAACTAATCTGGCACGCACAAATCCTGTTCATTATCTAACAATCACTGGATTGTAGTTTCAGCAGCCAGAGAGGTACTTTGGAACAAAGAGGTGTTGTACCTGGGTGGGCTTTGGCTGAACTCCCACCTGCATCCTTGTCTACATTTTTTTCAGATAGCCCACTTCAAATCAGGTCGAAGAAAACTACCAGCAAATACTATTGTACAAACCAACCAGAATAACGACTCAACAGCACAGGAGCAGCAGGAGCAGAACTCTGCCTACAAGCCTGAACACTCAGTGCACAGAGCCTTAACTGCAGATGTGGTATGTGAATGTATACAGTGCTGGACCAGGAACTCATGTCATTATTATGTTCTGAGACCCTAACAGCAATGATTTTATGTGGATTTACAGGATTTTAAAAAAACCAAACATGTCAACTACACTGAAGTAAACAGTAAAACAAACATCTGAAGGTCCTGTTGATGAACAGTGCACCTAGAACTATGGCTGACACATACAAACACATCCGCTAAGGCAACCCAAGGCAGTCTGAGTTGGAGAACACTTTGCTGTCAGCACCATGTCATTGTGAGAATACAAGGAACAGACTTCTTTCAAAGGACAAGCTTCTTTGGGCAAACAGTCAACAAGTTCACTACAAGACAATATGTGGAGTCATGGCGGTTTCAGATGGCACTAAAATCGTACCGCAGAATCCTAATCCTATAGGCTTTACTAAATTGTTCATTGCTCATCTTCAAGAAAAACTGAAACATTCAGATTCACTAGAATTTTTTTTTTAACTTGTTTCTTTAGCACTGCAGGTGTTGAACGTCTGGATTGATCAGCTTGATTTTTAAATGGCCATAAAGCCTTTTCCTAGTCTCTTCAATGACTTCAAAGATCTTGGATTGGGAGTTTCTATTTACACTGACTTTAATTTATTTTTCCGTTAGTCTGGATGACAGGAAATGTGCATACTGCTTATACAATGACATAAACTATCCAACTCCATATTTTACAGTTTTAAAACTTTATGTAACATGAACCTAGGAGAAAAGGGAAGGGAGGACAATACAGGGTTGCTTTCTCCTTCCTTCCTTCCTTCCTTCCTTCCTTCCTTCCTTCCTTCCTTCCTTCCTTCCTTCCTTCCTTCCTTCCTT